>NC_021161.2:29686380-29705647 GCF_000331145.2 Cicer arietinum
TGGTAATTGTGTTGGGATTGCTAAGTGTTATGTATTGATTATCGTGTGTGAGTGCGATGGATTGTAAAACTATTTCGAAAACCAATTCGTCGTGGTGATTGTGTGGGTTTTGCTAAGTGTTAAGTTTTGGAGTTATGTGTGAGTGTGATTGCATTAGTTTAAGTATTTTTGGAAGAATAAGCAGGGAAATCGATTTCCCAATCGATTTGATGAGTTGCAGGGACTTGGCTATATTAGCAAAATCGATTTGCCAATCGATTTTGTGATCTGTTTTTTTTTAAACCATTTAAGAAATCGATTTGGAAATCAATTGGCCTTAAGTCAGGAACTCAGCAAAACTGACAAAATCGATTTGGCAATCGATTTGGTAACACGGGAACTCAGCAAAACTGACAAAATCGATTTGGCAATCGATTTGGCAACACAGGAGCTCAACAAAACTGACCAAATCGATTTGGCAATCGATTGACTCAGTAGAAATCCTTATTTTGAGTTAGATAATCGATTGCTCAATAGATTTATCAATGCTTTGGTCAGTTATGTATTACTTGATGGTTTGAGAACTTCATTTTGATTTCATTTTTAATTGGCAAGCATTACATGAACTTTTAGCATATGAGAAATCCTTTTAAGGTGCATGCTTAGTTGAAAGGTTATTTTGTGCATTTAAAACTTAAATGTTATGTGTTATCTGTTAATTTCGGTTGGTGACCCTTTACAACTATTGTGGAAATCTAGGCTTTGCCCTCAGATGAGAGCCAGGACGATCCTGCCGGTTCGTACCCTACGGATGGGAATGCTTGACTGGAGCTATGTAGGAGGATCTCACGGGGCGCGTGGAGATCACTCAGGGTGTATAGTTTTTTGTAGGATGATCAGATTAGGTTGATGTATAGGGACTAGACGTCCTTCTTTTTGGGTTGCAGTATTTTGATTTGGAAAAATGTACCTATACTAATATTGTCCGTTTGACATATTATTTATGATGGGGTTTATATACCACCTTTTGAAGTGTAACTACTTTGGATTCGTATTTTGAGAAACTTTTCCGCTGCTTGTAAATTATAATGACTCAATTATTTATCCAAAGGTATTTCCTTATTTGTTTTTCTTTGTTGTATTTTAATCTCTTTTGAAAAAAAAATACACATTCGCTTTGAAAATCGGGCTATTACACCCACGGAATGTCCGTAGGTAACGTATAACTACTCACGGATTACCTACGGACACGAGTTCGTAGCTATTTCACTCGTAGGAATATATTTACCCACGGCAAAGCAGTGGAATATACTTACTTAAGGAATGTCCGTGGGTAGCATGACTTACCGATTCTCCGTGGGTAACTTTACTCATAACTTTTCCGTGGGTAACAACACAAATACTTACAAGCCACAAATAACATTATTTACGGACAATCCTGTAAAAAATTCTACTGATTTCTATTTATCCATGACATGTCCGTAAAAGGTACAAGGGTATCCCTATCGGCACATTATCCATAACCAAGGCCAGTAAAAAACTATTCTTGTCATAACACTTGGAGACTACCTTTTGCATCAACAAGCATTTTTCAACTCACCTAAGGAGTGCACATAAATCTGACAGGTTAAATAGGAATTGAAAAAATAAATCAAATATAAAAAAGGATGATATACTCACATTACTATGCTCATCACTTTCTACTTAAGCTTAAATAAGGATGTCTCAAAGCTGAAGCAGCAGATAAACGTCCTCTTCTTAAGGGACCTCTCTTAGAGATAAGCTTTGTTGCTAAGTCCCACCCTCTACCAGATTCACTATCAAGAATTTGAAAGTCGGGTCTGAGGCGAGTGTTCTCCTCCATTTTTTCAAATGATATCCACATGTTTTTATTTCCAAATTGAAATTCTTCAAAGCAACAGGAGACTTTAAGGTTGGTATTGCAATTTGCAGGAGTACAATCCCAGCAGAGTACATATCAAATAGATCAGGGTTGTTTAACTGCAACAATAATCACATAATTCACCTTTAGCACTTCAAATGCAATATATATGTGTCTGTGTGCGTGCAGGCACGCGTGCAAAAGACAAGAGAGGGTGATTAATTCAGTCAATTATATGATTAACACATTAACCACTCATTTAGATAATGTTCCTATATTAGAAATGTCTTAAGTACGAGTTCCAAAATTGTAATTCACTGGAGAATTCCATTGTTTGTGAACAGATCTTAGCCAATATTTTTCACTGGAACTGAAAACCCTACAAAAGAATCTTAACTTTAACTACATAATTAAGATATAAGTAATTAAACCTGCCATAGGATTGGTGAAAAGATAGCAGCAATAGGCTCTGGTGGAGGACTTGGTGTTTCTTCTGGGAGTACATATAGTTCTAGAGGGCAATAGTTGGGATCCAAAAGAGTGCAATCGGGAACATAATTCTTTTCAATCCTCAGGTCTGTTGCTGCACTAAAATCAATGAGTTTAATCTGCCCCCGTTTAGTAACCACTAAGTTGGCTGTCTTTATATCTCTGTGAACGATGCATGTATCATGAATTTTCTTTAGCGAAGTAATTATATGGCGCATGATCTGCTTGATGATCAATGCATTTCGCCTAGAAGAGTCTACACCTTGCAAGACGCTTCCAAACATTACAGATTCTAAGTTTGAAGGGAAGTTGCGTTGTTTCATGTAATCGGCAAGAGTACGGTCTCCCTGTGATATCGATAATTCTCCCGTTAATTAATATATGTACTATGTTCTAAGATGATAAATCAAGATAACATGCAAAACCACTTAAATTAAATAGTTATAAAAAGTAATTTTATGTCTATTTATATATGAAATAGAAATATGAGGCAGAGCACCTGGCCTCAAACTTCCAAACAAGCCATTTTCCACCTTTTATGAATTGTGAGTTAGTTTTATCAGCTATGAAACTTCCAAGGAAATCAGCACATGTTTCAGGTGCTGCTCTCGTGCTCTTGATAGCCTGTAATTGAACCATTCCTCAAACTCACCAAACTCTTCAGCCCCTTGGATTCCAACCTTAACCTGCAGCAGAATATTAAACAATAATAACTACTTGGATTATATGATGCCACTTATTGACACTTTAAACGATGCCACTTTAAACAATAATTAGATTATATGATGCAACTGATTGACACTTTAAATAAAATGAGGTGTTAGACACTTTATATAATATATAAAGGTGTTACTCAAATTTTAACATTGATTAACACATTTCTGTTCAGGCCACATTGCTCTAATTGATCAGGCAATCCGGGCAGGTATTGTCCCTCAGCTTGTGAGGTTTTTGGCAAGGAATGATATACCCCAACTGCAGGTATAAATCTTTTCAATCACGTTCTCTATTTTGTACTAATAGTCTGAGAAACAACATCGTTTGCCCAATTATCCCGATTAAGCTTTATGAAGAAAAAATTGACATGAGTAATGATGTTGCTGAAACAAATAGCCAAGAAAATTGAATACAGAGCACCTAGAATAAATTACCATATGTGAGCTGAATTCCTTGGTAGATTGTATGTTAACCAACAGCCATATATCCTGCACAAAAGCGACATTTTTTGCTTGCACTCAAAGATCAAACCTTAGTCACAACTGCATATCAGTTATACATTTTCACAATATATATGCACTAGCACTACCACCCATCGGTAATCAGCGGAGTTGCAAACCAAACACAACAATAATAAACCTCCTCTCAAGCCATAACCAAGCTATGATCAAATATCTTTTCTAATGCTAACACAAGCAAAATCTTATCAATAGTACCAAACACAGCAACAGTACCAAACCAAACACAACACAACAATAGTAACAAACCAAAAGGAACTACCATATTTCATGAATAAAAAGAATAACGATGGAATCCTAAAAAGAATAACAGCAATAGTACCAAACCAAACACAACAGAGTAGTAGCAATTGTTTGTGCAGAAACTTAAGTATGCAATAAATTAAAGCATGAACAAATTGATGCATAAGAGAGAGCAAACGAGTTAGGGTTTGCAAATAAATTAATAAACATTCATTTACACAACAAATAATCATGAAAAGAGAACAAATTACATAGAGCAAACGAGATAACGACACGAACGAGAGTGAAATAGAGAGCGAACGAGAGAGAACGAACAAGAGAGAGAGAGAGAGTGAACGACACAACTACAGAGAGAAAGAGAGAACCTGTGAATGAGACTTTGAAGTGGCGGCCAGAGAGCTCTAATCGGCGGCCAGAAAGCTCTGACCGGCGGCGGCGCGAGCCAAGGAAAGGGTTTTGCTAGTGAGAGTGAGTTTTGCGAAGTTTGTTTTTGAGAGAGAGAGAGGAAAGGGTCTAAGTTATTGTTTTCTTAGAATAAGTTTTTTTTGTTAGAATAAGTTTTTGTTTTCGTATAAAATAAAAGAAAATAGTTAATAAAATTTCACTTTTACTATACCCACGGATAATCCGTAGACAATTTAACATTATTTTTTTCATTTACCTACGGAGAATCAGTGGTAAAATAAAATACGAAGGAATTTTGGTAATTTAAGTTGTGTTGCATTTTTTAAAATTTTACCCACAGATATTTTTAATTTTACCTACGGATTAACCGTGGAATCCAATCAACAAAAATTAATTTATTCAATAACAGATTTACTCACAGTTTTTCCGTAGATATTAAATAATTTGCCTACGAACTAAGATCCTTGGGTAAATTTCCGTAGGTATACAACTATTTTCTTGTAGTGGATAAATGAGTATTAAAAACGGGGAATCTTTTAATATCAACTTTTACTTAATGATTATTGTGGAAAGAGTCAGAGTATGCTCATGCATTTCATAGTACATGGTGACCGCGATGGGGCCATGGTTAAAGTGTTGACCGTGATGGGCCACGAGATGATGTCATGTGATATGTTGGTTCTGCACATTTTTGTAAATCGTGCTGACCCGTGATAGGTGGCACCCCTTCAAGGAGGGTTTTGGCATATACGCATTGCAGTAGGGTGCTTGGCACGTGAGTCATGTTTGATATAATGTGATGATTGTATATACATACTCAATTGTTGTTTGTGATTGTGCCATAATTGATGAATGTGATTGATTGACTATGTGTGGTAAGTGTTAAATGACTTTGAAACGTTTTTGAGACTGAAATATGCAAATTTTAGTAGTTGTATTCAACTACAAGATGTTGTATTCAAAAACTTTTGCCACTGACTTTTGCTGTGATAGGTGGCACCCCTTCGAGGAGGGTTTTGGCATATACGCATTGCAGTAGGGTGCTTGGCACGTGAGATTCTGTGGGATTCGAGCCCGGTATCTAAGGGATAAGTACCGCCTCCACACAGTCCCACTACCAATTGAGCTGCTTGCTCAATTGGTAGTGGGACTGTGTGGAGGCGGTACTTAGAAGGTCGTGATGTAGCATGGCGGGGGTGTTACAAAAAAAGTTGAGCCAGCCAATGTAACGCCCTTAATTTTTGATCCAAAGATTACTTAAAAATATTTATTTTCTTTTAGAAATATCTATAATTTTTTTTTCTTCTTATGAGTAGTTCATCATGTAATAATTTAAAGATGCGTAATATTTTAGTTGTTAGATCGATATTCATTTATGCTCCAAAATAAAATAAATCCTCTTTAAGTGAAATTCAAACTAAACAATGTTGACTAAAATTAATGATATTCAATTATTTACTAACAAATGAAATCTCACTTCTGCATTTCTATTAAAAGTTAATGATGAAGAGCAAATAACTTTACAATGTACCACAAAAAATTTAGTAATACAAAATATTATTTTTAAGTAAAAGTCTCATTTTCCCACGTGCGTGCACCAATCAAACATCAATCATGCAAATCTTTGAGATCATTAGTACCTAAATGTTGGTGTAAGGGGTCAGTTCATCCCACGGCAAAAATTAAACCAAACAATAACTTAACAACCATAAAATATAAATATAAAATGTTTTCTTAATTAAAGATTTAAAGAAGTTTTTTCTTTAATAGTTCCCAAAGATGTATCAAAAGTCATAAAATGTATCTAAATAAATCAAATAGCAACTCACCATAGAGCAAATGATTAAATCAAAATAAAAATAACAACAAAATGTATGCAAGTTATGCGTGCTCCTAAATATATGATCCGGATATAACCAGCCACACAAGCGTCCACACAGAAGTCACCCATACCAATGGGGAAAATTAAACCAGCCACACAGGCGTCCACAAAGATGCATATGATATGTCATGAAATTATAATGATATTCGAAATGTACAAATCACTAGCCACTTAGGCAACCACAAAGAAAGAAAATCATAACACAAATAACCAGCCACTTAGGCAACCACAAAGAAAACTATATTTAAAAAAACAAATCACCAGTCACTTAGGCAACCACAAGGACATAATATTTCAGATTAAATTTTTTAATCACATAAGACATCAAATTTATATTTTCATGGATGTTCATAGTTAGAGCTCAATCACTTAACAACATCAAATATGCACGTCAACAAATATCTCAAAATCACCACTTTCATTTTAATAATCCATAAGATTCGATTTGGCTACTTGTTATTGATAAAAATTAAAACTCATATTTCCAATAATACAATAACAATAGAAATTTTATTCCTTTCACTATAAAATCTTCCGCATTATAAAAATGAACTTTACATTAATACATTTCAATAAATCAATTTTCTCATATTGTCAAAATTAAAAATATAAAATTCTCATCAATTTCCTCCTAACACATATATTGTTCATAAACGTCAAATTTAAAATTTAAAATACTCAAAAAGTCAAGACTTAATATCAAATACATCATAACACACATATTACTAACGATATCATCATAAAAATTTAACTTTATAATTAAGTATTTTAAAACAAGGCGTTAAACATTTTCACTACAAACATATTTATCAAGGGATAATAATAAAATAGAATCTATATTTAAGTTCATCAAGATAGATGTATTACTCAAAAGAAACAATCAAAACATTATAGTTAATTTTTTTACGACAAAAATAAAATCAACATTTTTCTTTTAAGACATCTAGACATCATATCAATATCCTACGAACCGCTAATTTAATATCTAGCCTAACTCTGCATGGGGAAAATCCCTTACCTTGAACGCATGCTTCCACGTAACACTATGTAGCCCTCGAAAAATCTCATAAAGATGAAGGAATGAAAGCTTAGAACTTCCACAAGAAAGAGAGGGAATGTGTGGGTGGTTGTTTGAGTGACATAGAAAATATTTGAGATAAACAAAATGTAGTGTTGGGAATGTTGTGTGAGGTATGGGTGATCAGTTGCAAGTTTTATCGTATTTTATGAGTAAGAGGTGTATGAGACTAATATGGAGATGTGAAGCTGATTGGAGGAAGAGAATGATTCTTCTCATTGAGGTTAATTGCACACATCAATAAGATATTCAATTGGAATAATATCATTCAATGACCAACCGTTATGATTTAATTGGCATTCATGTACCTATTATTGCTTGTTACACATTTGAATGGATATAAAGTAGAAAACACAGTTCTATAACTAAATGTTATTAAAAATAAAATATAGTTATCAAGACTAGTAGTGTGACCGATTAAATTTTGACCGAAGTTGACTTGGTCATTGTTCACTTTAAAAAAAATTCTCCTACAAGTTTTAATTAATTACTAACAAAATCCCAATAATTAATTAATATAAATATACTTCATCAAATAAATAAACATTAAAGGAACAATTGTCTTATTATTGTCATACTAAATTACTTAAATAGAGTATATAAATAAAACTCAGGATTTTCACTAACTCTACTATCTCCTAGGTCGAATACTTATTTGGTCTAAAATAAAACTAATAAACGATATAACTTCTATAAATTATAATTTAATTAAATAATTCAACTAATGTTTTTATCAACTAAAAAACATCAAGTAAGACAAAAATATCACTACAGGTCACACATAACAAAATAAAGTCAACATATCTAACACATCAATTTCATGATTATCAAAACTAATCAAATAAACAAAATACACAGTTGTCCACGTAGGAAATAATTATCCCATAAACCGTTCTAATGTAATTGTCACACCAAAATAATTAAATAAAAATAAAGGTTATAATTATTCAAGTTTAGAGAGTGGTAAATTTTAATTTAATTTCTTTACATATAGAATAAAATATTAATTAAATAATAAATTACAACAATTACTAAAAGACACATATATAATATATATGAAAATATTTGGGTGTTATAGTATTCGGCTACGAGGATGCTGTATTCGAATACAATTGTGCTGATTTTGCTACTGACTTATGAATTAGCACTGTATTTGAATACAAGGATGCTGTTCGAATATGATCGTGCAATTTTGTTAAAAACTTCATTTTTCAACTTGTTTATGCATGTTTGACATATGAAAACCCTTTCAAGGTGTATGCTAAGTTGAAAAGTTATTTTGTGCATTTAAAATTTAAATGCTATGTGATATTTGTTAATTTCGGTTGGTGACCTTTACAATTATTGTGGAAATCTGGGTTTTGCCCTTATATGAGAACCAGGATCATCCTACCGGTTAGTACCTTGGAGATTGAAAGGTAGTTAGACATACCTGACTGAAGTTGTGTCAGGAGGATCTTGTGGGGCGCGTGGAGATCATCTAGGTTAGCATGATCAGATTAGATGGTTGTATATGGGCTAAATGTCTTTCTTTTGTGGTTGTATTTATTTCAATTTGGAAGACTGTACGTATACCTTATATTGTCAGCTTGACTTTTATTTTGATGGGTCCATGTTCCACTTTTTGATGTGACGTGGGGAAAGTCGAGATTCTTGGGGTAGTGCTTTTATGCAGGTGTCTGCCGAAAATACCCCAGGGGTATGAGCTATCTCTGATAGATCTCACAGCCCCGGTGTGTTTTGCTGTTTAAATACTTTGGATTTTTGTTTCAAAAACTATTTGCGCTGCTTATAAATATTGTTGACTTTTGTCGTTGTGTTACGACTTAAATATGTTATCCAAAAGTATTTCTTTCTTTATTTCTGAAATTTGATTTTATGCAGGTGTTTGTCGAGAATACCCTAGGGGTATGAGCCATGTTTGATAGGTCTCATAGCTCCGGTGTATTTTGCTGTTTAAATACTTTGGATTTTTGTTTCAAAAACTATTTCTGCTGCTTGTAAATATTGTTGATTTTTGTCATTGTGTTACGACTTAAATATTTTATCCAAAAGTATTTCTTTCTTTATTTCTAAAATTTGATTTTTGTTTTAAAAAAATAAATGGGCTGTTACAAAATCATTCTGCAAAGATACGATACGAAACTTCATGGATTACCCTGATTTTATACAATCATTACAACGCCCAAAAACCCTAATTGTACTCTATAAATGACATGCCTCCCTCAACGAAGAAAGACACAACAACAACAAACAATACACAACATACAAAAAACAAGCTACAGTTAGATATGTACCGTTGTTATCATCCTTTTAGTATTAAGCAAATTTTTCTAAAGCAAAATATTGTAAACACTATCTACAAGAGCTTATTCAGATAAACCCCAATACTTTTTTTTATTGTAACCTACTCCAGTAGCGGATGCCTTCCTCAACAACTTGACTATACTAAACTCTGATTTTCTACAATCAGTAAAACAACCAGAAACCCTAATCGTACTCTATAAAGGACGTGCATCCCTTAACAAAGAAAGTGTAAGTTTGATTATTGACAATTTAGTGGATTAAATCCTTCAAGTTGAAAGGACTAGACGTTGCTAATGTGCTGGTGGTGAACCATGATAAATTGATGAGTCTCTCTCTACTCTATTTTCATACTTGTGCATTATCTTCTTTATTTTGAGTATAGCCGCATAAATTTTTTTTTAAAACATAATTCAAATCTCCCATTCTTGTGTTCTTTTCGTTCTACAGGCACCACTTGCAGTTTTACTTTCAATTTTGTCACAAGCATAATCAACATCACAATAGACTACAAGATCAAAATGAGAAATTTTGTTGTACCAAAGGCTAAAAACAATAGTACCTACTAAATATTTGAAAATTCTTTTAACAACAGTTAAATGTGATTCGTTAGGAGATGTTTAAAATCTTGCACATAAACCAATAGCAAATACTATGTCAGGCCTACTAGCAATTAGATAAAGCAATGACCCAGTCATTCCTTTATATTCTTTTTTAGAAATAGATTTTCCTTTTCCATATTTGTTCTCATAAGCTTCAAATCTAAGTTCTTCAAGTTGTTGCAATTGAAGCTTTCTCTCTAAATCTGTTTTCTCCATCTCAAGCTTACGACTCTTGACCGCCCAATAATCATGGTGCTCTATTTCCACTAGGAGGTGGCATGCCTTACCAAACACAAGTCGATAAGGGGACATCCCTATTGGTGTTTTGTATGCTGTTCTATGAGCCCAAAAAGCTTCTTCAAGTCGGTGGCTCCAGTCTTTTTTGTTTCGCTACACCATCTTTTCTAAGATCTGTTTGATTTCCCTATTTGAGATTTCAACTTTCCCATTAGTCTAGGGATGATAAGGTGTAGAAAATCTATGCACAGCCTCATACTTTCGAAGCAAAGCGTCAGTGGTGTGGTTGCAAAAATGAGTGCCTTGATCACTTATGATGGCAGGGGGTATTCCAAACTTGCAAAAAAAATTTGATCTGATAAAACATGCAACGACTTTAGAATCATTAGTCCTATTGGGTATTGCTTCCACCCACTTCGAAACATAATCAACAACTAGTAAAATATAGACAAAACCAAAAGATACATGAAAATAGCCCATAAAGTCAATGCCCCACATATCAAATACTTCGCAGAAAAGCATAGGTTGTTGATGTATCTCACTCTTACGAGTGATTTTTGTTCCTACTATTTGGCATTATTCACAAGTTTTGTAAGTCTCAAAAGCATCTTTAAACAAAGTGGGCCAAAAGAAACCTGAGTCTAAGATTTTTCTTGTTGTCCGTTGAGGACCAAAATGTCCCCCAGCTTGAGAGGCGTGACAAAAATAAAGAATGGATTGAGCCTCATGGTGGGAAACACATCGCTTAATCACCTGGTCACTATAGAATTTCCACATATATGAATCATCCCACACATATTATTTGACATCAATTTTAAGTTTGTTTATCTGTGATATGGATGCATCTGTAGGAAGGACTCCAGCAACTAGATAATTAACTAAATCAACAAACCAAGGAGTTACCTCACGCAACTGTAGCAGTTGCTCATCAGGGAAGTCGTCTTGAATAGGGATGGGATCCTTATCCATTTCTATTTTGTTCAAATGATCTGCCACCAAATTTTCAGCTCTACTCTTATTTTTAATCTCTAAATCAAATTCTTGGAGTAACAACATCCACCAAATCAATCTCGGTTTTGCTTCTGGTTTCTTCAGCAAGAACTTCAAAGCAACCCTTTGTGCAAGGACTTCTCCCACTGCATAGTTAGATGCATCACACATAATTTCAAAAGGGAGGGTCCAATTGGATGGCTGAATTATGGGAGTAGAGGTCAGTGCTACCTTTAAGAAATCAAACGTCTTCTTGCATTTTGTCATCAAAGGTGAAACTAGCATTTTTTTGCAGCAAATTTAACAATGGAAGAAATATCTTGCTGAAATCCTTGATAAAACGCTTGTAAAAATCTGCATGGCCAAGTAAAGAACGAATCAAACGGATGCAAGATGGGTAAGGCAAATTAGAAATCACATCAATCTTGACAAGATCCACTTCTATCCCATTTTTAGAGATCACATGTCCCAAAACTATGCCTTGTTCAACTATAAAATGACATTTTTTTATAATTCAGCACAAGGTTAGTTTCAACACATCTATGCAAAACTCTATCTAAATTGTTCAAACATGCATCAAATGAGGAACTATACACAGTAAAATCATCCATGAAAACTTCAATACAATTTTCTATCAAATAAGCAAAAATACTAATCATGCAGCGTTGGGATTTTATTCCAATACAAAAGTTGTAGCTCTGATTTTTAGCTTTTCAACATCTGCTCCTATGCGCCAATCCGATATCTAGAGCTCAAGTTATGGCCTATAGAGTGAGAAATGGTCAAAATGCAAATAATAAAATTATAATTCATTTTGGACCCAAAGTTTAGAAACAAGCTAAAAAATTATTCTAAGCTATAAAGAGCTTTTAAAATACCAAACTAAAAAGCTAGAAACATGTGCCCAAATGCTATGATAGAAGGTTCCAACTATAGGAGAACCGTGAACAAAGAGCTTCTCCCCCTTTTTACTCTTGATTCTTTAGTCTTAAGAATGTGGGTTTTAAGTTAAGAATGAGTAATTGAACTTCTTCGAACCTTAATTGTTCAAGTTGAGAGATGTTAACTAATGTGTTCTACTTTATTTTCTAACATGATTCTATGGTCTGTCTATGACCCCTGGAAGCCAAAGGCGTCCTTGGGGTGATCTTGTAGTTCACTTGGGGTGGAGACCATGGGGTCGGTCCATGGATTTTCTTTCCTTGTGTTTTCCTGCATTTCGCTCAAAGGTTTGAAGGGAAATAATGCATCATATAAGCAAACCCTAGGTGAGCCATCGAATCCAACTATCGTCCATGTACGATCCATACTAGATCTGACCAACTGCACATCCTACCTCATCTACGTTCTTAACATCCCATATTTGTCTCAATAGAGTTTTCTAGTGGCATGTTTGGTCCTCTTTCCCATTACTTACAAAAAGTGAGCCATCGGTCCAGGTACAAGATATTATCATTATCGCTTGGACAATTAAACATCCAACCCGTAATTGCAACGACCCAATTGCAATAGTAGAGCTCTACCAATTGAGCTATATCCCTCGAGCAAAGTTGGAGCATGCATGAAAAAGTCAAATTAGTCTTTTATTCTTTTCCTTGGCGCAGTTGGGCCATCCTGAATTTAAAACTAAGACCTCACCCATGATGTAAATCATCACACCTACGGTCCATCCAATTGGGAGAGAATCAATAGTTTCCTTTTCAGGAATGATTTATCCTTTCGAACGCAACATACGACTATCCATTGTAATGCGCTCTCCAAGTGTGCTTGTTCTTCTTTCTTCCTTACCATGGTAAGTCTTTGTTCAATAAGACTGATGAGAAGAAAAAAGAAGGTATTAAGAGACACTTTAAAATCCTTTTTCAAACATGCGCCCATTTCAAGTTAATAGATAGATAAATAGTTATATCCCATTACACTAATTGTGGGTTATAAATCAAAAAGTTTTTAAAGCAAATCATTATATTCTTCTTATGACTAGATCCAATCTCCAGGTCGCTACAAATATGGAAATATAATTTTATGTTCTTCCTTTCATAAAGGAAGGATTAGGAAAATCCTATTGATTGCAATTTTCTCCAAACCCCGGGGAAAAGTATGAAATGAAAAAGGCTTGAATGGTACGACCCATATGTCACCCTAGAATAAAAAGGGTTATCTCGTAGTTCTTGGTATGTGAAGATACGTTGTTAGGTGCTCCGTTTTCTTTTCCCATTGAGGTCGAACCTAAACTTATGCTCTAGAGATAGTTGTCCATATATAGATAAGGGATGTATGAATTCTCGAGAGGAGAAGAGTCGTGATGGTCCTCCGTAGATCGCCTGAATCCCACAAGTGAATAAAAAGTTGGATCTACATTGGATCTCACCTGAATTGCCCCATCTATCTTTTTAATTAGAGGTTTGGTTTCAAACTGCAATTTGAATATGAAAAGTACGCCATGGTAATGTGCCTTGGATGATCCACTTCTTAGGGTTAGACACGATGAGCAAATTGAACTATCTATGTGGTTGAGATCCCTCATAGTCCAGGCACAACGATGCAATTATCATAGGCAAGCTCTACCGCTGAGCTAATAGCCCGTTGAGGGGGGCCTCCCACTGGGGCCCACTATGCCAAAAGCGAGAGAAACCACATCCCTCGCTTTCCTTTTTTTTTTCTTCCCATGTCGACCCTTACTTAGGATGACAAAGAGAAAAATGAGCTCTTATCAACTTGTTCCGACTTAGGATAATAAGCTCATGAGCTTAGTCTCACTTTACAATCGAGAAACGAAAGAAGACTTCCATCTAAAAATTAGACTCAGACGTAGTTTACTTCTTTATTGGGGTGTGAAGTAGTGTGAAACCAAACTACCCAAAAAGCATTAGCTCTCACTGAAAAGGAGGTGAGCTAGTCCTATTTTCCAGTATGGCTACCTTGTTACAACTTCACTCCAGTCACTAGACCTGCCTTTGGCATCTTTCTCCTTGCGGTTAAGGTAATGACTTCGAACATTGCCAGCTTCCATAGTGAGACGGGCAATCTGTACAAGGCTCGATAATTCACTCAAGTGATAGCGAATGATAAGGACATCGAAAGCATAACCAAGGAAGGAAGCATATAGGATATTCAAGGTCTTGAAACGCAAATGATAAAAGCAAGATCAAAGAAGGAAAATAGGCTCTAAATAACTTAATAGCTACTTTATTTGAAGCAAGTCTAACTCATGAAGAATTGAGGCCCAAGATAGTAAATTGCTTAATCTAAATTGAAGAACTTATAAGGAATAAAGGCTTCATCTATGAGTTATCAAATTTTAATATTAGTTTTAATTGAAGTAGTAGACTAAATTAGTAAGAACATTATAATTGTTAAAACTTGAGTTGGGTCAAATTTAGAGAACTTGTTAGATGGTGCCACTATAAAAGGCAAACCCTTAGCTTATGTAAAACAAATTTTGAACATATTGTTATTTTGTGAGGCTTTGCTCTCTAGAGTTCTTGAAAGAATTCACTTTGAACTTATCAAGGGTTGTTGATCTTTGTGGCATTCTTTTCAGCTTATCAATCTCTAGATTGTGGCGCCATTATGTTCTTGGTTCATTTGCAGAATTATAATTTCAAGTTTCCTTTACATCAAACCCTAATACACAAATTTTACCACTTTTCGTGTTCAGTAACCTGCGCTCCAATCTCAAGTTTTACATGTCTTTTTTGGTTATTCAATAGCCTAATTTTAATTTTAGAACGTCTTCTTTCACCTCATTTTGGAATAGCTTGATTTTGAGCTTCGTAGCTTCAGTTATCGTGTTCTCTAGCAAAACGTGATTTTGGCTCCAAATTGTAAGTTTTCATCCTAGAACAATCCTAAACATTATTCATGACAAAGAGTATCATATCACAAGGCATGTATATACATATATCATATCATAACAAACACAACTCACGTGTTAAACACCCAAATGCAATGCTTATATGTCAAAGCACATGATTCTGAAATTTCAAAACCCCATCTCGAGAGGCGTAAATCATAAATGTATCGTCTCTCCCAGACCAATATTAATTACCGAGGTACCACCTATCACAGATCAACACGATTTACCATAGTGTAGTCTCTCACATCACATACCATTTCTAATTACCGAGGTGCCACATATCACATATCAGCACGATTTACTAGAGTGTAGTCTATCACAGACTTACACGACTCCAAAATTCTTGTAAGGATAAGGTGGACCTATCAAGTCATAGAACTACCCCATGACATATCACGGTCACCACTAACTATGAAATGCATGAGCATACTATAACTCTTTCACATCAATTATTATGTAAATGCATCTATTAAAAGACTCTTTTTTTAATACTCATTAAACACTGATAGTTTTAAATACTTTTTCACAGAGTATACTCAAGATATATTCTCATCAATAAAATTCATAACATGTAGCAACACATATTAACAGTCATGAATGCATAATCACATCAACATTAACCAACACATATTCACACATATAAGGTCCCTATGTGCAAACTAAAAATTTGGAAGGAGCTCTTACCTCGATAATAGCTTTCTCAACAATTATTGTTACCACAGTCAAACACAACAAAAATCTCGCTCGTGTTAACACCTTCAATCAAATAGTATTTGATTTAGTCAAATTAATCCCTGAGACTTTAACTACCTTACAATCTCGTTATCATTCCTAATCCTCTTAGAGTATATTTTACTAAACGATTTTGAAACAAGTAAGGACTAATACTATTATTAATCACAATACACATTTTCAATTTATTTCTCATAACGAAACATAATTAATTTCAAATCTTTCATTTGATCACAACTCTAAACTTTTAAAAATGATTTTTTTTTCAAACCTTTTCTCAAATAGGTTCACAAGATTTTCATTTATCAAATTGTCAAGTTTAACTCTTAAAATTAAACATTTTTCCAACTCTTGATATCCTTGAAAATTCACAATCATAAAACTATATATTTTTTTACTCAACTAAATCATTACAACTAGCATAAATATTTCAGAGTTCTCCCTACCGCTAACTTGGTGTCAACGATATTGATTCTTTTTTCGAGACTCAAGGAGCTAACTATATAAACATAAAAACTTATAAAAAATATTTCACCACCAAAATTTATCCAACAACATCATAATCTCAAAATTGAATCCTTTTCACACATAAAACCTTTAAAACCAATTGATCTACAATATTTATTTAAAACTAAATAAAAACGAATATTTTCTAATCCACACATACACACAATCGACAATTCAAAGCTTTTTGGAAGAAAATCATTTTATCTTTCAAGTTATATCATTCAACCATTAGAGCAAAAAAATTTGAGTTAATAAAGTACTATAAACTTATTCTTTAAGCTCAGTCCAAGAGTAATTAAAAAGTGTAACATTTTTAACTCCAAACATATTATTTCACAATCTAACTCTTAGCTCAAACTCATCAACTTAGTTAAAATTTGAACTTTTTCACAACTTTAACAACTCTAAATTTTCTTGTAATGTTTTAACTTCGGTTTAAACTCATTTATTTAAAAATAACTCATTACATTATCAAACACATCCGAAAATCAATTTGATTTTTTTACATTACAACACATAAGTTTAAGCCTCGTAATTTTTTTTTTTGGGTTTAGTTTAAGTTTTTTGTTATTCAATTTACTAACACTTATAAGTCCACATTTAAAACAAAGTAACGAGTAACATAAATAAATATCTCCTTCTATCTAAAAGGGTGTTCACGACTTTGAAAGGAAGAGGGAGGAGTTTGTGTTTCTCATCTCATTTAAAATAACAACAACACAAGTATGAAGAAGTATTAATAACACAAGAAGAAAAATCACTTATTTATGGATAAGAAATTTTGAAACAAAAACACTAAAAAAATAAATTTCATCACTTCTATCCAACACAAACACCAAAAAGAAGAACACATGACCCTTTTTTTTTATAATCTATCAAAAATCATGGAGATCAATTGATTTCTTAAGAAGAAAGTTGAAAATTTACCCATCTTCCCCGATGATTCAACCTAGCATAAGAAAAGGAGAAGGAAAGTGGAACTCGCCGATCCAAGAACACCACTAGCTTCACAAGACCAAGTTCTAACTTTCTCATTTTGGTCAATTCTCCAAAAGACCTCTCAACCTCTCTCAAAATCACTTGGTAGCTCACTAACTTTAGAGCACCAACACTTTATAAATAAAGGAAAAGGAAAAATGAAAACCTGAAGTGTGGAAAACAGAAGGATGGTTGTGGGTTTCATAAGAAATAGGTAGGACAATTTTTTTTTCTTAACTTACCAAAACAAATATTTTTATAATTAAAATGTCTAGATATTTTACTAAAACCATCATTACATCATCTAATAACTCTTACGCACATCACATCACTCACATCTAGTACTATTTTAGTAAAAATATATACTTTCCTTGCAACTCCAACAACACATAAATTTATCTGTAAGGCATAACCTCATAAATTTTCTATCGATAATAAAATTATCCATACTTATATAAGTTACTACTCGACGAATAACTTTAATCGGGTCTTTGAAATATAATTTTTGTACTTAACTTCCTAAAATAAGAATTTGGGTGATCGACTAAGCTGCGCGTTTAGTATAAAATACATTCAAATTACAAAAATTAGGGTTTAAAAACTAGGGTTCTTACAAAATGTATCAACACACTCAAAAGTATGAAGCTCGAATTTGGAGATTTGAAGCTGAATTGTGCATGATAAAAAAAGAGCCTTAAGATTAACTTGAAAATAAAACAAGTGATTGATGATTTGTAGCTTAGACTCTTGCGCTTCATTTTCAACATCCCTTCCTATTATAGATGACGAGAGATTTAGTTTGCTGATGGAGAAAGAGCTATTGGATACAAGAATCCATAAAACAATCTTCTAGATGTGGTGTCTTCATGTTTTAGTATAGTTGAAAGATAACGTTTTTTTTTTCTAGAGAAGAATGTTCTTTTGCTTTTTGTGACAAAAAAGGTAGCTTATGTAAGTACAGAGGTACGCCTAAGAGGGGGGGGGGGGGGTGAATTAGGTGTTAGGATGTTTTCTGGTTTTTAGAGACTTAGTGGATAATTTGTGTTTAGGATTGATGTATGTAAAAATATAAATGACAGAAAAATAAAGAACACAATAGAATTATCCTGGTTCCCCTTATGACCAATGGTACATCCAGTCCTCTTGCACACCACAAGAGATTAATCCACTTATTGTCAGAAAATGTACAATTCCTACCTTGGAATTTCTGCTACAAACTTCTAACAATACTTCTAGATAGCACACCACTATCTTAGATTAAGCTACTTTAAGAAAGTACTACTTTCTTTTACAAGTGATACAATATGATTTGGAATAAGGATGTAAGAGAGGTATAATGATTTCAATCCAAATCCAATAATACTTCAAGTACTTTGAGAACCTTTCTGAATGATATGAAAATGAAATGCAAGTACTTTGTAAAAATCAGAATTTTGTTCAAAGTTGTTCAAGGTTTGATTCAAAGGATTGTGTCTTTTTTATATGAAGTTATGGTGTATTTATACTCCATAAACATCGCTTCATATTCGTGGCCATTGATCCAAGAGGTTTGATGAACAAATACAATGATCTAGAACCATTTCAGATCTGAAAAATTGTATTGCTTCCAGTTGTATTCGAATACATGATGTATGTATTCGAATACACCTCTTTGTAACGTTCAGACTTATTCAAAATTTGCACCTTGTATTCAAATACATTCTTCTTGTAGTCGAATACAAATTCGTGATTTTTGCCACTAACTTGCTTTGTATTCGACTACAGCAAGTCGTAGTCGAATAAAGATGCAAAGGTTTTAGCTACTGTCTTCCTTTGTATTCGATTACAGAAGGTCGTAGTGGAATACATATGCAAAGGTTTTAGCTACT
>NC_021161.2:29705891-29766477 GCF_000331145.2 Cicer arietinum
AATACACCTCTTTGTAACATTCAGATTTATTCAAAATTTGCACCTTGTATTCGAATACATCCTTCATGTAGTCGAATACAAATTCGTGATTTTTGCCACTGACTTGTTTTGTATTCGATTACAGAAGGTCGTAGTCGAATACATATGCAAAGGTTTTAGCTACTGACTTGCTTTGTATTCGATTACAGATGGGCATAGTCGAATACAGATGTAAAAGTTTTGGCTACTGACTTGTTTTGTATTCGACTACAGTAGGTCGTAGTCGAATACAGATGCAAAGGTTTTGGCTACTGACTTGATTTGTATTCGACTACAGCAGGTCATAGTCGAATACAGATGTGAAGCTTTTGCTTATGACTTGCATCTGTATTCGAATACACTATGCTGTATTCGAATACACCTTTGTATTTTGTCAAAAATATTAGTTTTAAGACTTTGTTAATGTATTTTTGACTTTTGAAAATACTTTATATGCATATGTAAATATGAATGGTTCTCATGTATTTGAAGTATTGGTTGTATCATTTACCTTTACATTTAACATCTAATATGTTTGGATTTAACATTTTATCAATGAAGATATTTGAACTTCTTTTTGAGCTTGTTGCTTTGATCATATTTATTGATCTCTGTCTTCATCAAAAACATGTATTTTACATTCTCCCCCTTTTTGATTATGACAAAATGTTGTTGTTTTGGAGAAATTGTATCATTCTAACATTGCTCCCTTGTAATGTATGCGTATTCCCCTGTTGATCTTGAATGTATGTGATCATATTGAAAACTTGTTTGAAGACCTACAAAGGTTTTTAAAGAAACAACAATACCAAATTTTATCCCCCTTTGACATGATCAAAAAGAAGGAAAAATATTGAAACATACAATTTCAAGCATATAAACACGAATAAAGGAAAAAATAGCACACTTTGTAAACAAAAGAGAATGACATAATAAAGGATGGAGTCATGTTCAATTAAGTACATCAAAACGACCGAAATGGTAAGCGAGTTTGAATATTGTCAGCATTAATCGATACACAACCAAACTAAAATAATTAAAATCCTAGCATCGAAATATTACACAAGCAAACAATAGCAAATAAATTCCTAGCATCGAACTAGTCAAAATTCGTTGGAATGTAGAGATGATCAATCTTGTCAGATAAACTACTAATGTCCTGGGATAATGTTTCATAGTTGCGAGCAATAGTAGTTTAGATGTTGTGGAAGCGAGTGTCGATATAAGTGGTCAGATTTTGGAATTTGGTTTGCATGAAGGTTTGGAGAGAGTCATGTTTGTTCATGATCATGTTATTGGAGATATAATCATCATCAGACATTGTTTCCTCGCCGTCTTCATCATCTTGGGCAACAACATTTGAGGGACCAACAGTGTCCTCTTGAGCGGCATCAGATGCTTGACCAAGGTCATCTTTATGCACATATGATTGAAGCTGTTCATTCCATACTATCCTTATGCTAGACAGGACGCCCAAATCCAGCAGATTTTTCTTTGTGGACGTATACATGACGAATCTGAGATCCTTCTTTAGCATATGGTAAGCCAGTTGCTTCTTTGGACCCAAACATTACAGATTTAACAAAGTATGCCCAGTTTAGTGGACATCCTTCATACATAAAGTCCATGATCTGTAACTCAAACTCTGAAATTTGGGAGTAATTGACATCCTTTGGAACCAAAATGTAATTGAGAAAATAGTGCAGAAGGTGATAATCAACGGTAAGATTCCCAACTCCATACCGCTGCTGCGCATATTTTGACCCAGCCGAAGTCCTCTTCTGCTCCATAGTGTGTTTGTCATAACGACATAAGGCAACATAAGCATCATATTTAGACATACCAGCTCATTCACACAAGTTGTTGGGACAAAAAATTTGACCTTCAAAGGGAATGTTCAAGATTTCCCCAATGATTTTGGTGTTTAACCGAATGGTTTTTCCCTTGACTCGGGACACTAGCACATTTCCATCTTGGGTGAGATTACAATAGAAAACCCTAACTAAATAAGGATAGACAAGACCTTTGTAACCAATAAAATCTTCAACATGTTGGGCTTTGAGCAACTCAGGAAATTGAAAGGCAGAGAAGGAATTCAAAGTACCGTATTTTAGAATGATGAGTCTCTTGTTAGAGTATAGTGTGCGAAACCGGTCGATTTCTTCCAGTGTGTGTAGAAGCCGGGATAAACCCGTGATGTTCGGATTCTTTGTGCGCTTTCTTGAGGGACCTACTGATGCATGCTTCGTTCTTGGTCCTCGTTTGCGTGCATCCATGTTGAGAAAGGAAGTTTTGACAGTTTTGTGAAAAATGGGTTTGAGAGAAAATTTTTGACAGATTTGAGAAATCTGATTTTGAATGAAAGATTTGAGTAGAAACTGATTTTGTTTGCAAGGTGAGTTGATTGGGTAACTTGTGGGAAGGAAGATTGATGAGATTTTTGGAGGAGAGAAGAACGGCTACAACAGTGTATTCGAATACCAAATGTAAAATAAACCTTAAAATGTAAAACAACTTTTATATTTGGGCAAAAACGCGAATGTGTATTTGACTACATGCCTGTGGTATTCGAATACAGATTGTTCTGGGAACGTGTATTCGACTACATAGGGGTTGTATTCGAATACAAGAATTTCTGAAAAATTATGTATTCAAATACGGTCATTGTGTATTCGACTACAACTTCGAATTTTTGCTTAAAAACTAATTTTTTTCACATAAATCTCTACCTTTAAAAGAAGTTTAACACAAACAAATTGTTAACTCTACATATAATATTTTGACTTTGTCAATGATATTCACACATTATCATCTAACTCTAATTATCATTCGTCTGACTCTGAAGAAAGTCAATGTCTTTGAGAAAAGTCAACGCTTCTGATAAAAGTCAATGTATTTGAGAAAAGTCAACACAATAGTTTTCATTTACAAAAAAGTCAACGACTCTGATAGAAGTCAATGACTCTGGAAGATGCATATGTTCAGAAAGAGACTTGGAAAAATTCTAGAAAAAAATGATTGCACTGAATGGAAATATATTGGCTAAGTGTTTTTAATTGCTAGAAACGATTTGCAACCACTAACAACGATAATGATTTATGAATTTGCAGAAATAGTCAGAACTGAAACACCACTTCATCGCAACGTTCAAGACATCAATTCATATTTGAACAAATGATAATACAATTCAAACCCCTCGTTTCTTGTGTTATTGAAACTTCATAAATGAAATATGAAAACAATGTCAAAATTAAAGATAGATCAATCAAAGCCTTTATTTGATACCATAAGAATGTTCTTTCACAATTCCTCAAATAAGCTGATTTGTGCAATATGTCTAAAATGCACTATTCTTGAAATGACTTCAACTACAAATTTGCTCCTTGTCCATTTTCGAGTTCACTTAAAAACATTTAAGATGATAGAACTTGCTTCAATATGAGAAAGAATATTATGTCATAATAGTATAGTAAAGAAAACGTTCTTATGCATCAAGCATAGTATTCTTACTATGTAATTTTGAGTGATGTTTTGTTCTTTTTGTGAGTGAGATACTTAAATTAACAATTCCTATTATCAATATTAAAACACTCAAAAACACAAATTAGATCACAAAATGATCATGATCTTAAAACTATAATTTTAAAATATTTGATATCTTTATAAACATCAAATTGAGATTTTGCCTCAACAATATATACACCATTTGGTCACTATTAAAAAATAACTACATTTATGAATATTAAGAATTTTATTTTAGTGAATAGAAGATTTAATTATGTACAATTAATTTTTTATATTTCGTAAAATGCAAATTTTAATTTACTAAATTATCTATTTTAAATGTCACATATTCAACTAAACATATTAAATATTTTTAATTAAGAAATAACGTAGAATCAAAAGAATTAGTCTTAAGTCCTATCTACCATCTTTTATAAGAAAAATAAAATAAAGGGAGTATATATTTGTGCAGAAGTGTGAACAAGTTTTTTTTGACCCCAAACGTGAACAAATAGAAATGCTCGCAAAATTAAATAAATAAAAGAAAATAAATAAATACCTCGCCAACAGCTTCAAGGAAATCGAAGGCAACGCGAAACGCCCCGTTACAGTTCGAAAGAGCAGAGCGAATAACAAATTGGATTGAACGGGGTGTTTTTTTGATTTCCAAAACACTAGATAATTGATTATTGACCATTATCATCCTATAAACAATCATCAAGTACTTTAAATTAGATCTTTGATTTGGATCTTCATTTTTGAATCTACAAAAATAATAATCATCAATTTAGGGATTCATTTCAACCATGGATAGCATAATGAGCAAACTTCGAAATCTCGACGCGTATCCTAAAATCAACGAAGATTTCTATAGTCGCACGCTTTCAGGCGGTGTCATCACTCTCGCTTCTTCCATTCTCATGCTCTTGCTTTTCTTCTCCGAGCTTCGTAACTCCTTTTTCATTCGTCGTTTTGCTTTTTTTTCCTTTGTCGTTTTGGTAAGGATGAATCTCTAAATCTCATTTCCGTTTTTGCTACTGTTTTAGGGTTGTATCTTCATGCCGCAACTGAAACTAAGCTTATTGTAGATACTTCTAGAGGAGAAACGCTGCGTATCAATGTAATCTTTCGTTGAAATTTAAATTTTAAATTGTTGGATATTTTTTTATTGCAATGTGTTCATTGTTTAATTATTGTTATGTAATGTTGTTTGGATTGTTTGCTTCATGAAGTAATTGATTTTTGTTGCTTTGATGTTGAATGTGCAGTTTGATGTTACATTTCCTGCACTAGCGTGTTCTATACTTAGTCTTGATGCCATGGACATAAGCGGGGAACAGCATCTAGATGTAGTATGTATCATTATGAAAATCCTCTAGTTTTTTTCTTCGTTTTTGAGCTTGAGCAACTAGTACTTAGTAGTTTTTTTTAATATTTATGATGTTTATCAAAGAATGCTTATAGACCTGAACAGCAAGGATAAAAGGATGAATTTGTAACAATTTTATTTTTCTTTTGTTTTAACTCTCAGAGACATGATATAATCAAGAAAAGAATAGACTCTCATGGCAATGTGATAGAAACAAGGCAAGACGGAATTGGTTCTCCCAAGGTAAATAATATTATTATTTGTCTTTGTTGTGACAAATGTATTTTTGTAATTAACATTTTTACAAATGTTACTTGATTACTGCTGTGAATAGATTCACATTTTTTTCATTGTTGTTTCTACATATCTCACATTGTAAACATTTTATGAAGTTTTTACAAGGTTGACTAGCTAAAATTATTTACAGGATATGTTCGCCTTAGGAAATGAAATTTTATCATGGTCAGATGTCTCATTCACTTTAAGATGCATATTCTATTAGGTTTTGCCCTTCTTAAGATAGAACTAGTTCTGCTTTATCCAGAATTTCTTTTGTATTTCTCTTGTTCACACTTCATTTGTAGAACATTTTCTTTATATAACATTATAACTGTTTCTTTGCCCAGATTGAAAAGCCCTTGCAAAGACATGGAGGTAGGCTTGAGCAAAATGAGACTTATTGTGGATCCTGTTATGGTGCTGAGTTGGTAAGCCTGGTTTTAAGTTATGCTTTATTAGAATAAAGGAGTTATATTTTATTGCCTTATTCAAGTATTGATTGCTGGATAGAAGACAGTGACCATTATTAGTTGCTACATTGCATAATACAAAATCCTATATATTTTGCACTCCTGTTTGCTCCTAAATATTTATGAGAACTTATTTGTCCTCAATAAACAGCTTTTGACAAGGAAGGATTAGCTGTGAAGTCCCTGCAACTTCCTTCCTTCTATCTAATAGCATATTCATGAAATGTTCATAGAAAACTATAGGTCAAACCATTATGAGAGGTTTTAAAATAAATGGTCTAGGCTCATTATTGATTAGGGGAGGGGAGATACATGTGGGATAACTTGAAGGCTATGTAGTCAATGGCGGATAGCGTAGCGTAATGGATGACCCCCAAAACGCTATTGCGGTGTAGCGCTTAGCGATATGGCCGCTATGCTAAAGTCTGGGGGTGAGAAAAAAAGGGGAGAAGAAGAGGTTTGGTGGTACAGAGAACAGGGGAGTGAAGGTCGCACCAGAGTTGTCCATAGTCATGCCGGAATCTCATGGCAGGAAAAGTTGCATAAAGGTGATGAGATGAAGGTCGCAGCCAAGCAGAGGAGGCGACAGGTCGTGAATGAGAAGAAATAATAGATTGCAAAAGGAAAAACCCTAATTGCTTCAAAAAGAATAAAATGTAAGGGCTATTTGTCTTTTCGCAGAATAAATGAGGGTGCTTCTGTCTTTTCACGATAAATAAGGCCTTTTTTGTCTTTTGGTGATAAAAAATGAGGGCTTTTTTTAGTCTTTTTGTGAGAAAAAACAAGGGCCTTTATGTCTTTTTCTCCCCATCTTCACTGTGTCGGTCATACTCTCCCTGCTTTCTACGCCATTCCTCTGCGATTTCGCTGCCACGGGCAGCGCTACAGCCACTACACTGATCCGCTGCGCTACTGCGTTTTGCATAGCGTCAAACCTCCGCTACGCCATGCAATGCCATGGTTGCGACCGCAACCACTGCTATTGACTACAGAGGTTGAAGGAGAGAGAAAAAGGAAAAACCAGAATGTACACTAACTATATCGGGGGAAGGGATAGCGGTAAAACCGTGAAAGGGGTCTGGAAACTTAGCAATTGTGTATTAAAATGTTGGCCGAGAAGAAGGGTTGGCTCTCTCTCTCTGAGAACAGTAGTAATATTTCTCTTTTATGTTTTGGATTTCTTCAGCTTGTAAGGAGCTGGTAGGACCCTTAAGCCTATAACTAAAGATGACCCAATCAGTGGATCATACTCACAAGAGCACCAATTCTAGAAAGCGGAAGAGAAATGTGAATGGGAGTTAGTTAGGATATTCCCTGATTTCAGGGGAATTTCTGTTATAAAAGAGAGGATAGCAGAGTGGGGAAGGCATTCAGAAAACATTTAGAACTTTGATATGAGGGATTTCTCTTTGGTTTACGAGTTTTTGCTCTGGTTTAGGAATCTTGACTCTGGCTTCATTTCTGCAATTTCCTACTGTAAGAGCTGTAAAGATAATTTTTCATTCAATAAAATACACTGTTTCTTGTTCTGAAATTGAGTTCTATCGTTGGTCCGACCTGCCGGATACTCAAAATGAGCCATGGTAATTGAAGACGCTAATGCCACCAAAGATGACTGATTTTTAGAGACGTTGAAGATGCAAATTGCGACGGTTGAAGACTCGATGCAACAAGCACTGGAAGATTTTTGTCACGCTGCTGGTTGAATTCGCAAAACTACAGAATCGACCCAATACCAGAGACACGTCCATCCTCCGGTGATGAATGTGTCAGAATTCATGATGGCAGTAAAGAAGGTTGAACTGCTGTTGTTTGATGGCGACAATCTAGTTGGATGGATTATGATAGAACCCAGACTTTCAAGAATGTAAACTGTTTATTATTTAATCTGAAATGGTGAGTTTGAAGCTCTACAATGGTGGAAAAACAGTAAAGAAAAGACAAACAAGAGTTCTAAGAACTCCTAATCCAGAGCCAAACTCCTAACCAGAGAGAAAACTCTCCTAACCAACTCTAACAACTTTTCTGAATACCCCTAACTTCTCCTCCCTCTTACTTATAATAGAGACTATAACATAATCCCATAAAATTAGAGAATATACTAACTCTTATTCTCTAAACAACTTATCTATTGGGCTAAGTCCCAATCTTTGGTATCCTGTCACTACCGTCCCCTTGAGAAACAGCCTTGTCCTCAAGGCTGAATTATGCATCCCTGGCTGCCAAATCTTTCCTCGGCACCAAAACTTGCCTCTATCAAATACAAAAAAAAATTGAGCAAGTCATGGAAAATGAGTAAACCACTCCAGCAATAGTCACAAGCTATAGCTGCCATAGGAAAATTGAGTTCTCTTGGGTCCCATTGTCGAATCAACACTGAGTAATACAATGACATTATCTTCTCCTTACTCTATAATCCTTGTTTTGGATTAATGCTGGGTTTTAAAAGAGCCTAATCCATATTGGCTTCCTGCAAAGCACATGTGCCCAAGCATATATGAAAATTGCACTCCAGCTAGCATTTTTAAACGAAATGAGCCGAATGCAACATTTTGGAAACTCACAAGCTTTTCTATTTTGCACCCCATCTTTACCATCCCACTGACCGAAGTCCAATATGTCAAGGAATTTACCCAATTCACTTAGTGCGGAACACACTTCTCTCCCCTTTTTATAGAATGCCCATCTTACCCTTTATTATAGAGTACCCATCTTGCCCCTCCTTTCTCTAGAACCTTCCCTACTAAAACAGCCATGAAAAATTCCAGTTTACATGAAATGGATCCCTTTGTGTTTTCAAGTCCATGTGCCGCCGCCGATTTTGGTTGTAGATGCGCCGCCGCCTGCAACACGACTTGACGGTTCTGGTTTTGCAGGATGTGGGTTGCAAAACATCAGATCCATAAGTGTCAAAACCAGATCTGCAAATTTCTTCAACCAAGAGAGAGTGTCCTGACGACTGTCGGTGGAGGTTCGATTTCTGGTGACGACTGTTGGTGGAGGTTCGATTTCTGGTGGCTCTGGCAGAGGTGGTGGCTCAACCACACATCTCCTTGCTGCTTCCTCGTGTTCACTGCCATTACTTTTGCTCGTGTCTATATCATTTTGGTTCACGACCTTCATCTTCTCATAAAAGCTTGTGTGACACACACATCGACCTTTAGCTCCTCTTCTTTTCTTGCGATACCTATAACAAGAGTTTGAGCCTCAAACTCCTTCCCTTCTATATCTACTTCCTTCTTCATCATCATCATCAATTTGGATTCAGAAATCGAATCTTTCTTGTAAAAGAAAGATTGAGCACTTGTTGAAAGAATGACAACCTTGTAGTTTTGCCAACTGTGTCATCATGACTTGACAAAATTCCTCCATCTCTTTTATTTTATATTATTATGTTTATTTTTATTCTGTCATTATTACTCAGTTTTACTATTGTAATTTCTTTTCCTATATAAACAGCTTAGGGCTGTAATAATAAAACATGAAAGTATTTTGTCTTTTACTTTCTTCAACGTTTCTTCTCAAGTGAATCGTCTTCGTGAAGATCGTGAAGAGCAATACCTTGGGTATTTTGTGGGGGAGACTCCACGCTGACATTCGTTTACGAGTTCAAACCTTCAACCCTCAAACATCTAAGCGATGTGGATGGCTCGTGACACGAAAACGAAATTGAGAGGGTTGTTAATTCCACGAGACAATGGTTTTGGATGCACGAAGCTGTGGAATAAAGGAAGAGGTTCAAATGTTAGGCCCCAGGGATGAAGTGGATGCGGCTCAGTTCTTAACCTGTCCAAGCAAGCTTACTCACGGGTCCGGGTTAGGCCCAAATGCGAATGCCCTATCCAATGCGTACCAACCCGATCCCATCCCTAGTTCATTCTCGAACACGCACACTCCACGGGTTATTAGAGATGATAAACGGAGAAACAACATCGAACTAGGGGAGTCAAACACCTTTATTACTCTGAACTCCTAGACCGAAAAGAAAAGGGCCTCTGTTTTAGATGTGGTGAACGTTACCATCCTACGCATCAATGTGAAGAAAACAACTGTGTTTGGTGATTTAGGGCAATGATGAAGCTATTAACAAAGGAGAAGTGATTGCTTTGGAAGTGAAGGACAGTGAAGAAGAAGTAATGAAGGGCGCCAACTCTCTTCAAAAGGTTAGTCCCACAACCTTGAGGTTGTATGGAAGCCTGGATGGGGTTCCGATCCTGTTGTTGGTGGTTATTGGAGCTAGCCACAACTTTCTAAAGTAGAAGCAATTGTGTAGCTCCCAGCAGAGCAGAGCAAGACAACGAGTGTAAGACTTGGAAATGGTGTTTGCGTGACTACGACAGAAAAATGTAAGAGGTTTGAAGTTCACATCTGGAGAAATTTCACACAGCCATTGAGGCTTACATAATTGAGTTAGAATATGTAGATATGATTCTAGGTGTGGCTTTGTTGCACATGCTCGACAAAGTGGTGTTCGATAGATTGGGAAGATATGGCCATTCATGTTGATTGGAGAGGTGAAGCTGCACGGTCAAGCTCCTAGAGGTTGGAGAATTAAACAAGAAAAAGGGCTTGGTGTTGCAACCAAGATTACACTGCAAGCAAGAAGCATTACAAGGAGAGAAGGGAACAAATAAGTCATAAGTAGGAAATCTGGAGCATTGATGGAAAATCAACTTCATCATGTGAGCCTTGAAGACAAGGTAGTAGTAGGACCCAAGGTTGTCGAACTCTGGATCCTACCGAAGATCTTTGGGATATAGAAAAAGCGTAGATTGTGGGATCGTAACACAGATCTTAAGATCCGACAAAATAGACAAAATTATACCATAAAATTAAGAAAAATAACATTAACATAAAAATCTATAGAAGAAATAGAAGGAGAGAATCTGAAATTGAATCATTTAATTTATGTATTAAAAATTCCAAAGTTGAAAAACAATTAATCATTGAAAAAAAACCAAGTCCCAAGTTGCTGCCTTCAAAATCAGATTTTAATATAATTTAAAATTATTATATGTATGTTGTTGTTAAATCACAACAACAATTATTATTATTAATTAATTATTCAAAACCAAAAACAAAAACAAGCTATTCAATAGAGTAAGCAAAACGACGTGAATAGAAAAAAGGAGTAAGCAAGACGATTAGTAAAAAAAATAGAAAACAGAGTAAGCAAAATGGCACAGGTCATAATTCGTTAGGTTTTTTTAATGTGAAGCCCTGTTTTTCAAAAAACTAGGATTCAGACCCAACCCATTAACACAAGTGCAGAATTTGAAGGTGAAGAGGTGCAAAGCATGCCGGTGGAAACAGGTTGAAACAGCGCTAAACAGATCAGATCTTCGCAAAAACAGCGCTTCGTCTTCGCGAAACAGCTCTTCCTTTGCCGACACGGCACACTGCTCCCACGCTCTTCTTTTGCGCGCTCAAAGATCTGGGTTCTCCAACGATTTTGCCTTTGCTCTAACACTATTCACGCTAAACAACGCGTAACATCCTACGATATTACGCATTAGAGCTCGCTCCTAACAACCTTGGTAGGACCCTTAGGCCCATAACTCAAGAGGACCCAATCAGTAGATCTTACTCAAACGGGCACAAATTCTAGAAGGGGCAAGAGAAGTGTGAATGGAAGTTAGTTAGGATATCCCCTGATTTTGGGGGTATTTTCTGTTATAAGAGAGATGGTAGAGGAGTGGGGAAGGCATTCAGAAAACAGTTAGCACTTTGATAGGAGGAATTTCTCTCTGGTTTAGGAGTCTTGACTCTGGTTTCTATTCTGCAATTACTTACTGTAAGAGCTGTAAAGCTCCATTTTTTCATTCAATAAAATACACTGTTTCTTGATCTGAAATTGAGTTTTATCAGGAGCTTTGCTCCATCCATTGTTCTCATTTTTCATTTTTTATTTCTCGTAAGCTTCTCTGTAACAGAGATTATCTCTGATTTTGTTACAGCAATATACATTTTATTCAGTTTTTCCTATTCATATTTTGGATTCTATCAGATTACGACCTTAATTTTGTGCATATTTCTGATTGCAGTCAGATGAGGAATGTTGTAATTCATGTGAAGAAGTTCGGGAAGCATATCGAAAGAAAGGTTGGGCGCTCTCAAATCCGGATGTAATTGATCAGGTTTGTGACATTGACTTTCAGTTCAATAGTATTCCTAAACACATCAAACACAATGTTGGTCAATACACTTGAAATCTTCTAGTGCAAGGAAACTTCTCCATACTTTCATATTTATGTATATAGATTTTCAAAGTTCCCAGTTTTCAGGCTCCATGTAGATTACAAAACATATTATTGATATGCAAAAATGAAAATAGTTGTTAAACTCTATATTTGTGTTCTATTTATACAATTCTTTGATTGGAGAAATACTTTATACACATGTAATGCAGGAGGTCTGGTTAATGTTATAGTTGGTTTTACTACTCTGTTTTCACTGCAACAAATATTTTTCCTGGCAAATCTTGTTTTCTTTATGTTAACATTCTTGTAAAATGGAAAATGAACTGTTATCTGTAAACAATAATTATTTTGTAATGCAGTATCTTTTGTGGTTGAATAAGCAATTATAGTTTTCTTTTTACTAAAAGTTCACCTTACAGCTTGATCATGTCACTTGTAAACTGAGCCTTCAAAGGATGCGAAGTTTTCAGTTACACCTTCAATTAATACCTGCATGGACGTTTTACAAAAAATTTCCAATATAATTGGCTATATATGATGCAGTTTTTCCCTTTTATATTTAGCATGTATTTCTTATCATATTCACTTTGCTGTATCTTCAACAATGAGTGGTCTTATTCTCTTTCTCTTCTATTTAAATAATTCTACTGCCAATTCAAATTGTTCATCTAACATGGCCTTTATTATGGTGTATGATGTGCATCACATAGTGCAAAAGAGAAGGATTCTTACAAAGAATCAAGGAAGAAGAAGGTGAAGGATGCAATGTATATGGCTTCTTGGAAGTAAATAAGGTTGCAGGCAATTTCCATTTTGCTCCTGGGAAAAGCTTTCAGCAATCTGGTGTACATGTACACGACCTGCTGGCTTTTCAAAAGGAGTCCTTTAATGTAAGACATGATATGTTTTTTATTCAATTTGGTTATTTTTATTTCATCTTTTACTGTATATAATTTATAGCTTATGTAGAATAATAAATCAAGGTGGAAGTTATTCTTTTTGCCTATAAAGTTTCTTTTATCACGGATATTTCAAGACTCTAACTTATATCTATGAAATCTAATACAGTTAAGTCACCACATCAACAGATTAGCCTTTGGAGACTATTTCCCCGGTGTTGTGAACCCTCTTGACCGGTGAGCTCCTTATGTTCTAATAGCCTCGACAAAACTAATCAATGATTCATCAAACTTGATTATTGTATTCTGATATATTCTGAATTTCTGACACTTTCTTGATTATCAGTGTGCATTGGACGCAAGAAACACCAACTGGGATGTATCAGTATTTTATTAAGGTTAGTATTCTAGGAAATATTCAAATTTTTGTTATGGGTTAAATCAAGCTTTAATTTAACTGGTGGATATTTCCTCAGTCTACTGCATAAAAAGAAATATTTCTGTAAATTATAACTTTTATTGGTGTATGATTTTGACTTGAATAAACTAGCCATGGGAATCAGAACTCAAGTCAAAATTACAAGCCATTTGAGTCAAAACTCATATATTTGCTGCCGTATCTGATTTTGTGTGGTTGTTATCATGGTTTTGGCTCCTTGTTTGCTCTATTTTCAGATTTGTTTCTTCTCAACTTTCTGGTTTGTGCCTGAACTTGGTCTGTGCGCACCATTCTGGTCCTATCTTCATTCTCTTGCTTGCTACTGCAATTTTTTTCTGCTCCAGTTTTGGACATCTTAGTGGTTTGTTTGTCTTGTTTGTAAACTGTCGGAGTCATTCTTATCCCATTGTGTTTTCTTCCTTTACTCTATTTGGTCTCTAATGGCAGACTCCCTAGTCATTGGTCATAGCACATTGTCAACAGACAACAGTCTTTGGTATTTATCATCCAATCAATGTCATGGTTGAGTCGTGGGTACCTATCACAGATGACTTGTCACACTTATTTATTGTTTCGGTAGTCCTGCCACATTTCCATCGTCAAGATCGAGCTGCTGGCACCTGTCACAGAAAACCTTGTGACCTGTCCCATACTTGAGGACAATGTTTGGCCCAGTATACTTGCTGTTTGGTTTGCCTGCAGTTCGTGAAAGTTGGTTGCTTTGTTTTCTCTGTCTAAAGGAATATTTGTAACAAGCTTTGGGCACATTTGTCCATTTTTATAATATTCTATCTTTTTGTTATAACTTTTTTTAAAAAGAATTTTAAAAATAAAGCTTCAAATGATAAATTGGTTTAAATAGCTTATTAGCTTATCATAAAAGGTCATTTTAAGTATTTCATCTATTTGCTACAACTTTTTTTTTAATGAAATTTCATAAAATGATTAAAATGAGAAGCTTCTCATGAAAATAATGTTTGAGATATACCTTTTATAAAAATGCAATTTTTATCATGTTAAAATCAATAATAATGAATATTTATGCAAGGTAGTCAGAGTCTAGATCCTACGCAAGATCGGGGAAGTATCACAAGATCGTAAATCGTGAGATCGTCACACGGATCGTAAGATCCTACCAAATTTAGAAATTCATATGTATAAATTCATACATATGCCTATATAGCAACATAATTTAGTAAAAGAAACTTCAAATAACACCCAAAATTCACCAAGAAACTCAAATTTGGGATCATTAGATTCACAGAACAACTAAAACACTTCAAAACAGTAGCAAATCACACCAGAAAACAACTAAAAACCACCAAAACAGTAAATAACAACTACAAAGCTTCTTCAAAACAGTAGCATATCCATAATAACTCAATTCCCAAACAATTCATGTTGGAGAACATCATAATCACTCAAGGGATCTTCATTTCCATCATATCCATTTTCATCTTCATTCCATTATCTCCATCATCATTTCCATTGTCTCCCTCATCTTCATTTTCATCTTCACCTCCATTTTCAACTTCATCTACATCTCTGCCTCCATCATTTTCATCAAAATTATGAACAACAATATCCTCATCCTCTCCAATTTGGTCTTGATTCACTTCAACCAAGTCTTCATCCAAAATTTCGGTGCCTCCATCTACGTCTTCTTCCATAACCCAATCATCATCAGATCCAAGGTCATCAAACTCCACCTTGGGTGTTCTTCTCCCTCTTTTTTTTGGCCACTCTTAAATTAGCCATGACAAATACAACATCATTCTTCGTTTTTTGCTTCAAGCGGATTCTTCTTTTTGTATGGACCTTAAACAATAAATAAATAGAAATTAAGATAAGCAAGATGGAAGTGTTTTACTATTTAATTCTATTTTGTTAGAAATCTTACCATCTTGAAGGCACTCTAGTTACGTTCACACCCTGAGGAACTACATGTCAAGCTCAGTATGCGGATGGCAAATCTTTGAAGCTCTGGACGCACAATTCCAAACGAATCCCACCAATCTGCCGGAGAAGTTTTCTCAGGTGTTAGTTTGGCCAATGGTTTTCCAAAATACCCTAATCGTTTCTTGAAGTCATGCATTTGGACTTCAATCAGTGCTTGTTCTTCAGGATCAACTACGATTCTTGCCACCGTATGCAGCGATTTTGTCACTCTGGGAAAATTGAGATTCTGCTCGTTCTCGAGCACAAGGGAGGGTATCAGAATCGTAAAAACGTGGGATTTTATGTGCTGACTCCCAATTTTGACTACCATGTATCTATTCAATATGTTATTGAATGTCAATTACTTTTTTAATCTGTAAAAAATGAGTCCAAAATAACTTCTACTATTTTTGAATAAGTTTCCATAAAAATCAATTTTAGAAATATAAAGTTAAAATCACTTTTTAAAATCTATAACAAATTACCCTTTTTGTTTGAGGGGGAGTGTTAGAATATAAGAAACTATCGTATAAGATCTTCATAATATGCCATAAATATCTTAATTTTTCTCATAAGATCAGTTTCCAATCTTAGATTATCTCGTAATGGGGACAATTAGCGATGTTTAAAAGAAGAGAAAGGAGATGAAGGTTAGCAAAAAAATTAGTTTACATGTAATAGCACACATCTTCAATGAGGCACGCATGTTTTGGCTCTTATCTCAAGGCATTAAAATCCCTTAGATTTGTGACAACGCCTTTTGCTGTTCAGTTCAAAGTTCTGTATTTCATTTTCTGTAGATTGTGTGCCCTTTGGATTGGCACTTTCTTATGCACGATATGTGTAATTCTATACCAGCAAAACTTCTCTTTTTTTTATAAATTGAACAAATTTTACTGCTTCTTTCATATTCTTTTTAGGTTGTGCCTACTGTGTACACTGACGTGAGTGGGCATACTATCCAGTCAAACCAGGTTATTGATCTTATAAACGTCATCCTTTTTTATATTTCTTCTGCATTCTTGCAAGTATAATAAAAAGTGAATATTTTTGCAGTTCTCTGTGACAGAACACTTCAGGACAGGAGATGTTGGCCATTTCCAGTCCCTCCCTGGAGTTTTTTTCTTCTATGACCTTTCTCCGATTCAGGTGGTTTTTTGTTTTTCATAATTAACATAGCCTTTTGGTCTGATGTTCAGATATAGAATATCAAAATTAATAATTGCATATAGGCTTTTTCTATACTGTTTACTTTCAAGTTCTTTTTAAATCAGTTCTCTTTTTTTTTTCTTCTTTCTTTCATGCTTCTTATATTGTATTATATCTGAATTTTATTTTGCAGGTTACTTTTACAGAAGAACATGTCTCATTCTTACATTTTCTTACTAATGTGTGCGCCATAGTTGGAGGTATATATGGATCTTCCTTTTTGTCTTCAGTTTTGCATAATTGGCTTGAATAAGGTCATGAGACTTGTATCATTTCATTTCTCTGAATCTTGACATAATATGCTCGCTGTTTTTTGCATACAGGTATATTCACAGTTTCTGGAATACTCGATTCATTTATCTATCATGGCCAAAAGGCTATCAAGAAGAAAATGGAACTTGGTAAATTTAACTGATAGTTCTTCTCTCAGCACGTACCTTGCTGTTGTTGTACTTTCCACTGAATCGCTCTGAAAAATCTATTCAAGAGAAGATCAACCAGTGAATGAAATTCCCTGTGGGGTTCCCTTTTGTCCTTAGATGTTGTCATCAATGAAGGTTGAAATGCGTAATCATATCGTGTACAACAAAGGGCACTTTGCCATGATTCAAATATTTTCTGAAACAGCTCTGATGACGTGGTTCATGTGAAATTGTGAATGTTACATACTTTTTGGAAAGTAAAGGGACTTTCATTTATAGCCATGTACTTGCAGAACTCCTTTCCAGAACCATTAAAAGGAAATGCAATAGGAAACTTTTAATGGAAAATGATTATCTAAAGAGCGATAGTTATGCAGCTGCACTTTATTTGATGTTTTGATGTGAAGAAGCTTTTGTTATCTTTGCGCTTGTGGTTTTACTCTTCCAAAAAAATTGTTGTTATTTACTTCGATTCTAGAGTATAGGAGTTGCCTTTAAAACGAACGGTACGAAGTATTCTAAATTCGTTTCTAGATAAAATCTGAAAGAAAAAGAAAAGAACTTTAATGGGTCATGACACTAAATATTAATTACATTGTGCATATTGCGCTATTTTAATAGAGAAATTCTTGACTGAATAATCACCTAGCAACTAATAGTGACACAGCCAATGAAATTATTACAATTATTAAAAATATAAAATTGCAATCTGTAAACAAAGGCAAAAGAAACTACTACTTCTGAATTAACAACCCCCTTCCATCTCAACTTCAATGTAACCCTTGAACAACTCCAACAGTCACTAACCCAATCCCAATCAACTAATGGTAAATGACGTAATGTTAAATCGACTTTCTTCAAGAAGTGAATGTTAATCGACTTTTCCTCAAACCTCTCGTCCCTTTCCTTTCCTCTATCAAAGAAGACCTCCAATTCAAATACTACGAAGAATATGAACGACATTGAGTTGAATATCCAAGGGATTTTACGCTAAAAAAGTTGGCAAGAGTTTTATGCTTTTTTGAATCAGAATTGAGTTTTATTTTTAAATTCACCATAGATGATGTTGTTCTTGTTCTTAGTGTTGTTCCCTCATGTTGTCTTCTCTTTGAGTTTGCTTTCTAGAGTTGAGGATGAGAATTTGAAAGCGTTAAAAATTGAAGGGGTTGTGAATCTAAAGGGTAAATTGCTACCCAAGAGTTGGGCATAGTATCGTGGTGTTGATATGAAATTGAAACTGGTTGTTAAAAGCTAGTGTCAACTTTAAAGAAGCCCCTGTTGTAGTAAAGGGAAAACTCTATTGTCATTTGTCATCAGAGGATGCATGTTGGCAATTGAAAGCAACAATCTGGTTGGAAATTTAAAGTTGAAAAATCTTTTGGGTAGGAGTTGTGGCACTAATGCAAATCAATTGATTAGTGTGATTTTCATTGTATTGTTGAGAATGCTAAAATTTTGTTGCTTGCTATTTTGACCCCTATTTCATTTCTTTGTTCTTTTGCATGAGTATTTTTTTGCTTTCATATCTATTATCAATACTGATGCAGTTTCGGTAGGATAATTAGTTCTGTAATTCAAAATTTCAAATTATTCAGAAAACAAAGAGAAAAAGGAAAAATGATAGGAAGATAATAGTCATAGAGGGTTTCTCTAGATACTCTAGAGCAAAGCTCCAACACAATTATCACTCTAACAACAACTTATTCCTTCATAGTCTCTAAAATCCTAGAACTTATTCTTAAATACTACTGTAGAGATAATTCTAGAGAATATCTTACTAAGAAAATATTATGCATTGAATATCTTTATTATATATTACTATTAAAATATTAAGGAAATAATTCTAGATCATATCATTACTAAGAAGATGTATTCATAGAATATCTTTATTATATACTACTAATAAAATATTTCTATTACTTAGACACTCTACTAATTATTTAAACACCTCACTGGTAAACATAGCCATTTCTTAGCATTCCTTTCATAAATCTTCCATATCTTTATCGGTAGATGTGTTGCCATCACAAAGCCACTTTCCTTGAAGTTGAAGCCAAACTAATCGCACATCTATCATATATCAATACATCACATCTAAAACTAACTCTAAAATTAGTCATTTTCCAAAAGCAATTGGATAAAATTAAAATAACTAAATGACGCTACAAAACAAAAAATATATCCAATGTCATTCAAAAGGTCAATGTTAAGAACAAATCATCCTTGTTTTTCTCGAGTATTGCTGCTACCTAGAGGCAACCAACTATAGTTAAAAGGTTCCTGTTACAAAAAAAAAAAAATATCAACAGTACCCATGAGAAATCAATACTAAAAGGTAACATATACCATTAAATGGAACTAAAAAGTGGTTACAATGCATATTGATTACTTTATATACCTGATGTAATTACTGCATTCAAACCCCAAGTTGAGGTATATTTTTGCTATCAAAGGGTGAAAAAATAGTATTAGGTAAAAATATATATGTGAGCAATGTTGAACCAATAAAAATTGTAACATATGGTGCACTCAAAGATACACAAGCAGCTCTAGAAGATCCATATGTGTTATTCATAAAATTTATTTGGTCACTCACGTGATTATTCATAGCATAACAATTGCCTTCATTTTGTTTCTATGTTAAATATGATTTCATGATATGACATTATCATGTAGGTCAATCTCTCCAGAGGTGCTTCCATCCGTTCCATCAAGATACGTAAAATTTCACTTAAATGTGTGGGGGGTTTACTTTGGCTATTTTTGAATTCCTTCTCAATCTCTAATTATCGCCTTTTCATCATGATCTTCTCCAATGTTGCTAAAAATTGAGTGAGACTTGTTGTTTTCCCTACAATATCACCTAATACACTATTTTTACTCTCACTCCTTGGAGAGGACTTGATACCAGCAGAGAATACATCTATTTTGTATGCAGTCATAATCAAGTTATACTTATTGGTATGATAACTAGTATCAAAAACCACATCTCCAAAGTAGTCATAATCAATTTTAGATTTACCATCTTTCCAAAGAAAAACATTGGTCAAATGTGATTCTTGATGTAACTGTAAGAACATGGTATCTTGTTCTTCTCTATTTTGCAAAGGGTTGTCTCAAACTTGAGCATCCCTAAAATCAATTAACTTCAACTTTTCAGTGTAGACATAATTATGCATATCAATTAAATTTATACCAAGATTATTAAATCCACCAACTTCTTCCTCAAGATAACCCCAAATGTTTATAACTATCATAACACACTATAAGAAATTTGACTTATAGTAACAACACAAAGTCATGGATTAACGTATGAAATCTGTAGGTATACAGTGAAAAATATATACAAACGATATTTTTATATATCGTCTATAATCAACAAATATCGTTTTTATACCGTCACTATAACCGTAGTGACAAACGTTTGTCCGTTGGACAAAACTCAGAGTTTTACTTACAACTTTTGTACCGTGGACATAAAAACTTGCTTAATTTTATAAATTATGTACCTATGGTTTTTTCTCCTTCACTACACAATTTAGTGAGACTTGTATTCCGAAGGTATAGATTTTGACAACAATATTTTTTTTGGTTGGACAAATAATGTTATTTAGTAATTTTATTGAGCAAAATTAATCAAAATTGAGGGTTTGAGAGATTTTGCAGTGGAAATGAAAAGTTTTAGGATGGGATTATAAATTTTTTTTTTGGAATTTGTTTTGGGGCGCCCTGATAATTATACTAACCATTTAACTCTGTCACTAAATACCTATCTATACCTACAACTTCTTGTTTGATGTCTGTTGGTATATTATATTTGTACCTACGACATTTATATGTGTTACTAAAAATAACCTTTGTTATATAACAAAATTCTTGTAGTGACGGAATTCACCGTGAACTTTATGAGATCATCGTTTGACATTTAACAAATTCCTCATAGAACATAACATATGTCTTCGATGAAGAGATACAAACTCATGATTTCATCCAATACCAACATGGTGATTTTATACAATCCGTCCTTGCTCACATTAAATCTTGCCATGACATTGCAATTTGCTCTAGAATCCGCTCTATCATAAACCCTTCACCTAGATGTTCGTTGTTCTTAAACCCTTGTTTAGAATAATAAAATTATTTCACGTGTGTTTGTTTCTTGCCTACACAAAAACTCATTTTGAAGGCATGATCTTGATATAAGTTATAAATTTCATCCTTACTATTCACAACTTTGACCAAGAAAAATTTCTCAAGACTTGTGAATTTCAACAGATTGACATTTATTGATTTGCATATTTCACCAACAAATAATATAAATGTATTTTGAATGACATAAGATAATACATCCACATCTTTTGTAATTTATAATTAATAATAGCAAATAAAAAAATTCAAATTAAATAACTAGAAGAATAAAAAACATAAACATAACAACAACAAAAAAAAACTAGAAGAATATATCACCTATTGAATGGATAAAAAGAATAATATATATGCAACTTACGGTGTCATAACGGAACAATCTAGTACCTTGTGTTGTGTTGTTGCATGAAAACAAAATAGAAATAACTGTTTTAAACTCTAATTCTTTGCTTATATTATTGTTAAATTCGATGAGTTTCACTAATGCATGCATTGTTGATTACTTGGTTATCAATGTCTCACTTTCCATTTTTAAAAAAATAAATAAATAACTTTTGCAGTGGCATGTTTGACATTATTTTGACAATTTATACTATCTTTTGTTATCCTAGATGTGAGCTTTTGGGCTTAAACACTTTAATTCTTTGTTGTGTGATTATCCAGACATGTGTTATCCCTTCAGAACTTGCAATAATTCTGATTTGCATCACTTGTAATTTATGCATACACTGAAACAATTTTAGTTGGTTATTTGAGCCTTTTTAACTATCTTATGCAAATTTTATCATTTGCTAACCCCTTTGAGTGTTGCCATTTCTTTCGGTTACTAGCTACATTACAAGCCAAATATATGACTTTAGTTCCATCACCTTACTTGGAGTTAGGTAGTAAAACTTTTCTCACGTCTTGGTAAAATTATAAGTTTGGGGTTGCTCATGGGATAACAACTTTTTAAGTTTGGGTTGGTGATTCTCATAAATAAAATAAATAAAAAATCAAAAGAAAAAGAAATTCTTTTTTCAGCTTGTGTACTTTAATAAATAACATCTTCTTGGTTCTTTTATCAATGTTTGAGAATCTCCACAATAAAAATATGAAGAAAAAAAAAAGTAGTACAATAATTTAAAAATGTGTACCTAACTCCAAATAGAAAAGCCTACTATCCTAAAATGTTATACCCTTACCTAATGCCCATTACAACCAGATAATCATCTAAAAGTGTATGTTTTTTTTTTTTGCGTTGTGATTGCTAACTAGAATTTTTTCAAGCTTATGGTAGCGTGATGTTCTAGGATTTGAGTGATAAATTTGTAACTCTTACTAAACACTTGAGAGAAATTTTGGTGAGATTGTGTGAAGAGAAAGTTGAACTTGATGAATTGCTAAAGTGTATAAATTGTATTGTTTTTTATAGAAACCATGGAGAATGATGAATGTTTTATAGTAACTAGAACTTTGAGAATTTAGTTTGATTTGATTTGAGAAATTGAATTTAAGTTGCTTTTAAGTGTACAAATCTGAACATAATTGTTGCTTGTGGACAAGTAATAGATTAAGCAATAGATTATACTGCAGAACTTGGACTTACATATGTTAGATCTTGATGATGAGATGTATCTCTATTTAGAGAAAGTCTTACACATATCTAGGTGAGGGGATTATAATTAATATTGTAGTTGTATTTTGATTGTATTAAGTTATTACTCAGATTTATTGCTCTAAACTGATTTTTAAGTTTGTAATAGCATTTTATATTTGTTATAAAATTTTATTGCTCCTCACAAAATACTTATCACTAATACAACATAAGTACAACTTAAATAGACACATCTTAAATAGAAATACAACATAAGCTAGTATCATGGTTGAGTTAAGCTAGTAGTTTCATCATGTTCACTAGACAATCCATGATCTCATCAATGCTTCTGGGGTGATTCAAACTTTCTAAAATATCATGTGTAGATTGATGACTCATCATCATATGTATATTTTTTTATTGTTTTTAGTCTTATTTATCTTTTATTCATTAGTTAATTTAAGGAGTCATTTGATATATTTTGTTGATTTTAGTTCTTTGATTTAATGAAATATTTGTGTTCTTAATTCCTTGTTTAAGTAGAGATTTTTCGTAGTTTTGCGTTGTTTCTTTGTTTTAGTGCAGTGCTGAATTTTGGTGAGAAGTCAACATGACCTATGTGGAGTATTTCAGCCATATCTGGAGTTGTAGATGTTCAATTGGAGTCAAACCATGTGCAAATGAAAACTGAGATACATAGCTACAACTTTAATGCAGACACCAGGACAAAATTCGAAATCAAAAGAGGCGAATATTGCAATAAAGGCAAGGCATAAGATGTTGTGCGCTTAAAGCGTTCCCAAGGCGCATTTCAACAACATTTTCACATCCTGATTTTGCCCAGATGCGCTTGAGGCGCGTCTGGGGCGCGCGACACGCATCAGAACTCATTAAAATGCATTTTTATCACTTTTTAGGTATCCTTTGGACTATTGGTGAGTTTGGAGACTTGTACCCTAGCAGAGAAACTCAAAGACGACCATTTCTAACACCATTAGAGCAGTTTTATCAAGAATCATTCATGAATCTTTCTTGTAATTCTTCTCTAATATCTATCTTTTCCATCTATGTCATGAATAACTAAACGCTATTTGTTAGGGATGAGTGTAACAAGATGAAACTCTTATTTTTCTAATTTGATTTCTAGTTATGTGAATGAGTTTATTGAATTATTTTTATCATCTATGTGATTAATTCTTTTTATTGCTTGATCAACTTTTAAATGTTCTATGATTCGTATTTTGAAACGGGAGTGGACTTTACGAATGCTTGAGATGAGAAATTCATGATATTGTAGTCTAGGGATAGATGTAGGTCATGAAACCAATTAAATTAGTTTCAAATACAATATTTTAACAAGAGAATTCATGTACGGTAAGGCTTAATTCTAATCTTAAATCCACTAACGAATTATGGGTTATTTTGGAATTAAAGGTTTTGTCACTAAGACATTAGCGCAAGAATAATAAAGATAATTCAATAATAATTTAATAACGGAATTCAGTAACTAGGATCAAATTAGACACCTAGGTTGGATTCGAAGTGAAGCTCATCTCTGATATTTTTCTTATAACAAATGATCAATTTTATTACTGTTGTTAATTTCAAATATTATTTCAATCAATTCAGAAGCTTTTTTGTTCAATTTTAGTAATTAAATATAACTCTTTAGTAAAACGCAATTCTTGAGTTCAACACCTGATACTACTGTTTTATTATTACTTGCAACGATTCAGTACACTTGCTGAAACACAATCAAGTTTTTGGCACCATTGCCGAGAATTGTCATCTCACTATTGAGTTATAATTTAGCTACTTAATTGAAATTTTTTTCTCTGCAATAAAATTTTTGTTTTTATTTTATTTTTCATTTTGAAAAGAAAAGTTGTTTTTCTTTTATTTTCTATTTTTATGTGTTGAGCTTGCTAATATCGTGTGCTAGTAGTTTGTTTCTTTTTTGTTTGAGATAACTATTCGCTGTAGAGCATGAAATATTGTAATGATGATATTCTACTATAATTATATGAAGAGAGTAATACTTGTCTTATATTTGCTATATTAAGCATAGTTGAAGGAAAAATCTTGAGAGATACATTTTTAAAAGATCACCCTAAGATCCCTCATATGCGGTCTCTTAGGTGTGATTGCGGAGAAGGAAATAGGAATATAACTTGTTTTGATGGCTATGTCGCACTATTAGAATATGAAGATTTATTGGTCAAAGAAGCAGAAGACGACGAGTGTTATATGAAAAAGATCAATTGGGATCATATTCTACCTCCTAAAATTTTATCCAAAGAATCAGATGATAAAGACATTCACATTACGGATGTTTTCGTTGAATTCATAAAGAATAACATGGTTTCAATTGAAATATTTGAAAGTCAATGTGAGAGATTATTTGAGCAAGTGGTTAAGTTTGAGAAGATAGAGGAGAAGTTGAAGATTGAAGGTGATTTCATTGTTGTGGTAGAAAAAGATAAGCAAGAGGAAAATACGAACTAAGAAAAGAAAAAAAAGAGAGATTGATGAAGATCGAGATTCAATCTATGCCTTGTTCATCAATGCTCAATTGAAAAGGAATGGAAGCAACATCATTTATTTCTCAAGTTCATGGAATTTCTACCAAACAAAAAGAAGAAGAAGGATGATGTGTTCTTCCTGTCATATATGCCACCTTGACAATAGTTGAGTGATAAATTCATAACCCTTACTAAACACTTGAGAAATTTTTTGGTGAGATTGTGTGAAGAGAAAGTTGAACTTGATGAATGAACGCTAAAGTGTACAAATTGTATTATTTTTTTTTAGCAACCATGGAGAATGATGAATGCTTTGTAGTAACCAGAAATTTGAGAATTGAGTTTGATTTTATTTGAGAAATTGAGTTTAAGTTGCTTTTAACTGTACCAAATCTGAACTTAATTATTGCTTGGGGACAAGCAATATATTAAGCAATATATTATACAGCAGAACTTGGACTTACATATGTTAGATTTTGATGATGAGATGTATCTCTAGAGAAAGTCTTACACATATCTAGGTGAGGGAATTATTATTAGTATTGTAGTTGTATTTTGATTGTATTAAATTATTACTCACACTTATTGCTCCAAACTGATTTTTGTTTTTATGTTTGTAATATAATTTTATATTTGTTATAAAATTTTATTGCTCCTCATAAAACACTTATCACTAATACAACATAAGTACAACTTAAATAGACACATCTTAAATAGAAATACAACATAAGCTAGTATCATGGTTGAGTTAAGCTAGTAGTTTCATCATGTTCAACGAGCTATGATCTCATCATTTCTTCTGGGGCGATTCAAACTTTCTAAAATATCATGTGTAGATCTAGCCAACATTGCGTCTAACTCAATCGGTCCTTTGGTTTCATAATGATGGAAGGTAGTGATCATTGTTTGGACATTATCATTGTCTTGAATATGAAACTTTGTGGGTACTTAAGACATCCATGAAAATCGATTGACAGAAAAATGTATTCAATTTTATCAACCCTCCTAGAATCACCAAATGTAAGGAGATTATTGAGTTTACTCATCAAATCTTGGAGAGTGATATTATAAAATACCCTAAACTCTATTGGTTGTCGGCCGTTAAAGGAAACAAAAGCTATATTAGATAACATGTTGATATAAAACAAAAGTTAAAATAATTTTCATTCAAGCAATTATTTAAAGACGTATCAGAGCAATCAATACCACACAAAAGTGTCGATGCAATTAAGACCCACAAAAGTGTCAGTGCAATCTGGACCATATAAAAAGTGTCGATGCAAGTATAAATTATCTTCCAAAGGCAATCAATCTGATATTTTTTTCTAAATCTAATAAACTCCATGTTGTAGACATCATGCATAAGCAATAGCCTATGATGTAGACTCATCATTGCGGTGCTCCTTCCAAGCTCATGCAGGTGGAGGCAGCAGACATCCTTACTTCAATTTGACCTCAATGGCATGCACCCTTCAATGGGAAAAAGTCAAAGAATTTTTTTCTCAATGTGACTATAACGCTCCAGATTTTGATCCCAAACATCACTTATAAATATTTATTTCTTAGAAAAGTTACTATTTTTTTTTTGCTTTAAGTAAAAATAGCTAAACTACTATAATTTAAATAATTAGTAACAACCATGTTTATTTTATATTATCAAGAAAATTTTTATTTAGAGGCTAAATTACGGTAAAATCAATTATTCATAACTGAAGGAAATTCACTTTCGTATTTCTAGTGCCTTTAAAAAGTTGATGAAAAATGATTAAAAATAAACTTAGAAATATCGCGACAAATCATTTATTAGTAAATAGTCTTAAAAATCCATTTTTACCCTACGTTCGCCGCACATTAATATTCATCAACTAATCTTAAATCTCCTCAAATTCATTAGTATTTAAAGTGTTGTTGTAGGGGTCAGTTTTTTTATAATCATCCACATCAAACCAAAGCTAAACATATGAAAAATTGACATAAAACAAATAAATGTAAAAATTTCCAATTTAAAAGGAAAAAAACACAAACCGTTAAATTATATAACAAAAATATTTGCACTTATGATAATGCATGCTTCTAAAACTATATGATCCGGATATAAAACTTGCAACTAAGGCAACTTCTACATAGAAAAATTACTCATAGCAATTGGGAAAATAAATCTGCCACTAAGACAAGTTCCACGAAGATGCATATGTCATGATGATATTTTATAAAAATAAAATATTTCCACACAATCCACTAAGATCATGTCATATGCATGACAAAGTAAAGTAGCAATCACGTGATATCCACAATTTCCATACCTTAACATTAACTATGTCTTCAATATATGGATGAATTAGAGGAGGAAGTTCATTCATATATTTTATAACTTCACTCATCACATGTTGTTTGAAGGCTTGGTCGATAGCTTGCTGGGAGGCTTGTTTGGATGATTTACGAGAGGCTTATTTAGATGATTGCTAGAAGGCTTGTTTGGATGTTTGGTGGGATGCTTTCTGGGGTCCTTGCTAGGAGCCTTGATTAGTTGTATTATCAGAATAAAACACATCCATATGCTCAAAAAATGAAGGGCCGCAATATACATTAAATGCCTTCGACTTCTTATCTTTCTTCCTCTTAACACCAACCACCCTTTGTTTCGATTCTATTTGGTGGTGCACACATTGATGTTGTATTTGGATATGCTATTTCACGCAACTTGCTCTTCAATGCCCTCCTTCCAACAACTTTAATTTTTTTCCATTCTTTTTGCCAAATTATATTAATCTCTAACGTAATGTCCAACTCTTAATCATTTTCTAATTTTCTTCCTTTGGACCAATATTTGTCATCAATTTCTTCGAATGTATATGAACTGCCTCCAATGGGATTGGAGCACATTCCACGTTGTACCGTGCCAACTCACATGAAATCCATGGGAGCTTCTAAGTATGCAACGACAGGCGGATTTGTCTTTATTGACATAGCCGACTTTCTTGTATTCATCAACAATATGAGCTAGAGTTTTCTTGATACAACTCAAGTCAAATTCTCATAGAATAGATTATAGTGTATATGCTATTTGCGACCTTTGTCTCAAATGACCATTTTATCTTCATAATTTGCAACCTCAACATCTCATTAATACCATCCAATGCCTTACAAAAAACTCATTTACTATGTTCCAAAAATCACTTTAATGACCAATGGGCAGACACAACCCTGACATTGAAACATAAAAAAGGACAAATAATATTTCAATAAAAAAATATATCAAACATACATGCATAATCCTAAACAAGTATAAATATAACAAACAAAGAACAAAAAACAAAGTTCTAATGACATACACTCGGTTGGTCCATGCTTCAACAAATATTTCCTCGTGATCAGTGTGTGAGAACCAAGATGGGTTGACGAACAATGACCTTTAATTGTTTTGATGATAACAAAAATTATTTTGTGGAAACAATTTATAGCACTACTAAATTTAATTAAGAGTATAATTTCCTTGTCATAAACCTTAAAGACCTTACGTCGCATCCTCTAATGATTGGAGAAGACAAATAAGGCAATTATCTAAAATATATGTTAAATTTGTCACTGACTCTGATAAACGTGCTCTCAATGTGCCTCAGATGAATCTATTAATGCAAATTCTCTGTGATGATACTACGTCTAAAGAATTTGGAAAATAGTTGACCATCTGGTGAAAGCATCAAATCAACACTTTGATAAAAATAAAAATAAAAAGTCAACATCCTCTGGTTGCTAAGTTGGACTTTTCATTTTTCTAGAGAAGTGCATGACATCCTCTAGTCTTCCTGTCATTTATATCATGGTAAGTTGAATCAATTATGAAGATGAGTTTTTAATGTTGATTCAAGATATCTGAAGCTTTTATAGAAGTCATTATGTTACACGTTGATTTCATGCCGTCATAACCAAGGTCGGAAACCTTAATGGCCTTGAAGTTTCTCTTTAAAAGGAATTTTGATCTTCACAACAAAAAGACCATGCGTGAAAACTACTGCCATCATATACAACAACCCATGAATAAATTTGTATTATTTATTAGTGCTGGAAATATCAAATACATAATGAGAGCATACCTTGTAAACATTCTCTTGTGACAGTTAGGTAGAAAATGATCTTAAACATTATTTGTAACTTAGCCTAGTAGTGGATGTTATCCTCAACAACTTGAATGTACTAAGTTAAAAGGTTGAAAAGAGTTAAACACAATCTGATTGACTAGTAGGTGTTCAATGGACGTGTGATAATGTTGGTGATTAATGGATAAAATCCTTTAGTGTAAAGGGATTGGACGTAGCTACCGTTATGGTGATGAAACAGAATAAATTGACTTGTCATCTTCTCCTTATCTCTTTATATGTTCTTGCTTTTAACATCGCCGATTTATAATTTATTTTTATTTAAGTTTTTTTTTTAACGAAACACAATTGAAAACCCCCTTTTCTTGTATTTTTCTCTCTACAATTGGCATCAAAGCTCGATCTCAAAGTTGAACACCTAACCTTATTTGAGTAAATATCTTATTTTTTATTATGACTATCTCTAGTAATGAGGCTACAGGTGGAAATGTTGCCAAACCACCTTTGTTTTGCGTGGATAGATTTGAATATTGGAAGGACCGAAAAAGAAATTTATATATCTCACACGATCCTAAACTTTGGGACATAGTCAAAGATGGCTATGAAGATCTGAAAAATGTTGTTGGTGTTGAAAAGAAACAACTCACTTGATCCTCAACGTTGATCAGAAGAAACAATACAAGATGCATCATAAAGCCATAACCTTTACGATGAATGTTATAACTTTCAAAGAATTTGAAAAATGAAGCAATAAAGAAACAGAAAAAAGCATCTTTGATGCTCTGGTCCTCAACTATGAAGGAAATAAACAAGTGAAGGAAGCTAAGACAAATCTCCTTGTTAGGAAGTACAAACTTTTTCAGATGGAAGAGGATGAAGACATTGAGAAAATGTCCTCTAGATTCCAAAATGTACAACTTATCAATCAGGAAGATCCTTAGAAGTCTACATAGCAAGTGGAGATCAAAGGTAACAACAATTCAAGGGGTTATAGACATATAAATTTCCTCTAGAAGAGTTCATGAGTTCATTAAGATCCCATGAAATTGAACTAGTGGAAGGTGAAAAAAAAAGTCAAAGTCTTTGGCTCTCAAATCTAAATGAAACAAAGCAAGACTTAGAGGAAACTAAATAAGAAAATCAGACTGAAGACTGAAATGATGAAGAGCTATCATTCATTTCAAAGAAAATCCTACATATGTAGAGGAAAAAGAAGAAATCATTTCCCAAAAAAGATTTTAGACGATCTAAAAATAGCAGAGAAAGAAAAGAAAAATCAGACAAGAAGAAAATCATTTTTTATGAATGCAAAGAATCACAGTGTCTCACAAAACTAAAAATTCCTAGAAAAGCTCATTCCATTTTATTAGATTAGTACAATTCTCTTGAAAAATATTTTGAAAACATAAATATGGAAAATCTAACTCTAAAGGATAATGTTTCAAAAACCTCAAAAAAGCCTTTCAATAATTTCTTGTGAACGTCATAGACAGAAGCAAACAAGCTTGTATGATTTATGGTGTTAGCATAAACAACAAAAAAGGTATTGGTTTTGAATAACTTGAGGAATCTTTAACGCTTAACTTACTTGAAATTGCTTGTTTATATTTCTTAAAGAAAGGATAAGAGAATTCTTCCTATGTTGAAAACTTGGAAAGACAAGACACCTTTAATAACTAACAAACCATGACCCAAACAAAATAATTTATCTTGCAGATATCTTTAGCAACAAAGTTGAAACACCAGTCATGGTACCTGCACAGTGGATTCGCATGATACATGACAAGAGAAAAGTCTACATTCAAAAACCTGACCCTCAAGGAAGGTGGATTTGGAGGAAAATAGAAAGGTAAGATCATAAGAGAGGGCACAATAGGTAAGGGTGTTCAAAACAACCAAACTGCAGAATTGAACTAAACTGAACTGTTTTTTAACTAAACTTATTTATATAAATTGAGAACTAAATTGTTTTTTCAAAAATATTTTATTAACTGAAATGATTTTTAAAAATTAGAACTAAATCGGTTTTTAGTTCGAAAAAACTAAATCGAACCGATTTTTTTAGTTCAAAAAACTAGAACCGAATTTATTTTTTTAGAAGTAATTAGGGGTAATTATGTAAAATTTACCAATAGGAACAAAAAAACGAAGTTAAAACCAGTTCGGTTCAGAGGTAATAAGTCGGTTCACCAATTTATAATACAGTTTGGTTCGATTTTTGAATTGAAAATCAATTCGTTTCAATTTTCAAATAGTTCTAATTCAGAACTGAACTTTGCCCACTCCTAACAATAGGCAATGCTTCTAATCCTTGTAAAAGTACTAATGCATAACCTACTAAACATATGCCAATTAAGTGATAGTGGTTATGATGTTGTCTTCAATCAAAATTCATGTAAGGCAATTAGTCAAACAAAAGGATCTATACGATTTACTAGTTAGAGGAAAAAAAACATTTATAAAATAAATTTATTAGATTTAGAAAAACATGAAGTAAAGTGTCTTATGTTAGTGAATGAAGAACAATTGATTTGCCACAGAAAGTTGAGACATGCCACCTTGAGATTAATCTCAAAGTTGAAAAGAATTAACCTAGTAAGAGGTTTTCCAAATCTAAGATATGAATTAAATTTTCTTTGTGAGGCACGTAAGAAAGGAAAATAGACAAAATATCCCTTGTTTCAAGGAATGTTGTTTGCACTTCTAGACCTCTTCCACTTTTACACCTTGATTTATTTTGTAAAAAGTATAGACTCGTTATTGTTGGTAACTCTTCTAGGTGGACATACGTAAAGTTCGTTAAACACAAGGATAGGTCTCACATAGTTTTCACTACTTTCTACAAACAAGTGCAAAATAAAAATAAAAAATAAAAAATTTGTATTGCAGTAGTTTATAGTTATCATGGTAGTGATTTTGAAAAAAAAATATTTTGAAAACTTATACGAAGAGAATATAATTATACACAATTTTTCTTTTTCTATAATATCCTAACAAAATGGTATTGCGAAACACTTCTAGGCAGAAGCAATGAACACTACATGTTATATTAAAAATAGAATCTACATAAGATGTATTCTTAATAAGACACATTTATGAACTGTGCAAAGGAATAAAACCCAACATTTGGGATGCTTTAAAATGTCTAAAGCCTATAGAGTATAAAAAAAGAGCCACTGATTGTTGAAGAATCAATCCAAGCCAAATTTGATGGAAAAAAACTGGACCATAAAAGCCAAAACACAAGGAAGATTTTGCACATTTATAGATGTAAGAGGAACTAGAGAAATCTAAGGAAGAAACAAAGTCTTCCTATAAAGAACAAGAAGATGTACTTGACAATACAAGGACAAGAAATGAAGAACCATCTACCAGTCAAAGTCATCAGGAACCTAAACTTGGATGTAAATACAAATCATCATATTCAGACTCTCTAATCATAGGAAATTCAATGTTCGAACTTTTGAATGAAATCTAGCGTGTAACAATAGACAAAACTCTATCAAATGATTGATGGATTATGGTAATGCAAGAAGAACTAAATCAATTCAAGAGAAATGGTAAATCGAATCTTGTACCCAAGCCCACAAAAAAAGAAGTCGATTGGAACCAAGTGGATTTTTAAAAACAAGTTAAATAAGAAAGCTGAAGTACAACAATAGACGAAGCTCTATCAGATGATTGATGAATTATGGCCAAGCAAGAAGAAATAAATCAATTCAAGAGAAATGGTGAATGATATCTTGTACCCAAGCCTAAAAAAAAAGAAGTTGATTAGAATCAAGTGAGTTTTCATAAACAAGCTAAATAAGAAGAAAAAAAAATGGTTAGAAATAAAGCAATACTCGTAGCTCAAAGCTATAGTCACCAGGAAGGTAATGATTATACCGAAACATTTACCCTTATGGCAAGGTTAGAAGCAATCAGGATTTTACTTTCATTTTTTGTTTTTAATCAAATTAATTTATATTAAATGGACATGAAACGTACATTCTTGAATGGCTATACAAATGAAGAAGTGTATATCGAACAACCTCCTTGCTTTGAGGATGATGAATTTACAAACCATGTTTTTAAACTAAAGAAATATTTGTATGGTTTGAAGTAGGCTCTAAGACCTTGGTATGACAGACTAAGCAGCTTTCTATTAAAAAATTATTTTGAAAGAGGCCAGGTTGACACTACTTTATTTGGAAATTCATCTAATAATGACCTTCTCATTGTCAAAGTGTATGTTGATGATATAATATTTGATTGTACTAATGGGAAGCTCTGCCGAGAGTTTTTTAAGTTAAGGCAGAATGACTTTGAGATGAGCATGGTTGGAGAACTACATTTTTTCTTCGAATCCAAAGTCATCAAAGCTCAAAATAAGTATTCGTTCATCAGACCAAATATAGAAGAGAGCTTTTAAGAAATTAAATATGGAAGAATGAAATACATGCACACACCTATGCATCCCACATGTTCTCTTGATAAGGATGAATCAGGTAAAAAGATGGATCAAAAGGTATACAAAGAGATGATTGACTCTCATATCTACTTAATTGCATCCAGACTTGACATTCTATTTAGTGTCTATGTTGTGTGTGCAAGATTTTACTCTAACCCTAAAGAATCCCATTTAATTTCTATTAAAGGTCTTAGAATTTGGGTTGGATCCAACACAACCACCACAAAACGGCTTGTAATATGAATAATACCCACCGCTTATAAAAACTTTGTTAGGCATTCTCTCATAAAATGTGAGACTTTTAACACACACCTCTCATGTCTAAGACTAGACATTTGGACATGACACGAGTGACCCCATAGCGATAACCTGATAGCAGGTGGACCAATGGATCTTGGGTAGGCTCTAATACCATCTTAGAATTTGGATTGAGCCCTACACAACCCTCGCAAATCGGCTTGTAAGGTGAAGACTACACACCACTTATAAAAACTTTTCCAGACCTTCTCTCATCAAATGTGGGACTCCTAACAAAAGGATCATTAGATATCTGATGGGCATTACAAATCTTGGCATGTTTTATAAGCCATTATCTGAGTACAGGTTAGTAGGTTTCTATAATATTTACTATGCTGGTGATAAACTAGAAATGATAAGCTTCAGTGGTATCTTTACATTCCTTGGTGAAAATCTGATCTCCTAGAAAATCAACTAGAAGTTTTTAAAATTAATGAGAGTAATATTCCTATATTCATTGATAATACTTTTACAATATGTTTAACCAAAAATTCTATTTTACATAGGTAAAAACATAGTGATTAAAGATCACTTTATAAGAGATTATGCCCAAAAGGGTATTTTAAACATTAAACTCGTTGACATTGATCATCAATGGACATATATTTTTACAAAACCCCTTGCAGAAGACAAATTTAATTTTATAAATTAAAAATATTTTAAACATTAAATTTATAAAGGAGTGATGTTGAAACCCCTTTGTGCCTCTAGTAAAACAAACTAATTGGTTAAATATGTATGCTCCGCCTATGATGAATTGTACTTTTCCTCTTCCTCTAGTCATTTAAAATTTAATTTATTTCCGATATGAACAATTTTCTTGAAAGATGTGAGTTATGTGATTTTCTATCATGTGTTGCTTATTGTATGTTAACGCGTGTATGGTAGTTATTGTTTGTTCGCTTATAAAAACTCACTTTTTATCAAAAACACAAACACTTAAGTCATTCACTACTCTTACATATTTCCCAAACTTTTCTATCTTTTCAAACCTTAGAAACCTCTCTAAAACCCTCATGAAGTCTCTATTGTCTAAAAGTTTTGCTTCTTCTTCGACCCTCAGTAACATTTCTCCTACTCTCATTATGGCGTGTAATATGGATCAAATTAATACTCTAAATGAACTTCAAATTAATTTTGCTAATCTCACTAAGAAAGGGTTTAACTTCATTGAAGACTTTTGTTGGTATCAGATGGTCTTAGTACTTTAACCTATATACATTTTCTACTTTAAGTGTTCTAGTTAAAGAGTTCGGGATGTTTGCCAATGTGAACAAAGATGGATTTAGGGCTTCCCATCAAATATCTGGATGAAGGAATGATAATTGAAAATGGATATGAATAAAGGGTTGGCTCCTCTAAAATCAACTAGGAACTTTTTGAAGATCCCAAGGTCAACTACAGATCAGTACATTTAAAGCCCAAATACAAGGTGCTCTTCAAGATTCTGATTGAATGTGTGGTGCCTAAAGGCGCCTCTATTGATCATGTTAGCAAAAACCACAAGGGATTGATGTGAAACATCTCCTAGAAGATCAAGACAAATTTTCCAAACTTGGTATTTGAGCATATGAGGTCTTGTATCATCAACTCCAAATCAGGAAAAATCAAGACTATTCCCTACACAAGACTCGTCACAACTATGCTAATGAGAGCTTCTCACATTAATGCTCTAGAGGAAGTATGTGGAGTTGTTCAAGATGAGCACTTGGTATCCTCCAAAATATCATCAAAATGGGGCTTATTGATGCCAAGTAAAACATAAAACTAAGCACTAAAGTCAAGAGACTCTCATAAGATCCTAATGGATCTCAAGACATTCTCTTCTTGGTTGGAGATTCGTATGCACCAATCTTTGAAGAAGATAATAAAAAGGTTGTTGGTGATGTATTTACAAGAGCATCTCAAGAGTTTGAGACGAAAAGAAAAAGGGAAAACATGGTATCTAATGTGATAGTGGAAGAAGAAAATGTTGTAAACACCAATAAGGATGAAGCAAACCTTCTCTTGAGTAAGAGAACAAGGTAAATTCCACTTCTTAGCTCATTCATTCCTCTGGTAATGACATGTTTCAACCTAAACCAGCTAAACCTCCACCGCATTTGCACCCTTAAACAAAATAACCTCACCTACCTTTATTGTTTGCTCTAGCACCGATTTAGATACGAACACCTCAAATATAAATTAAATCTCTATTCCCTTAATACTGAATCCCACACCATCACCTTCCCACACTAACTCTCCATAAACACCTACCCAAACAACCAGTCAAACCTCACCCATCTCTTCCACACCTACATATAACCCTCACTCACCTATGCTTGTGGATCCTATTCATACAACAATTGAGATAACAACTCAGCTTGTAAATTATTTAGTCTCTGAAACATACTCAAATCACTCACCTATTTAGAACTCCACCAAACCATAATTTTAACTTAATACTTCCTAATCCCGAGACCTAGCCCTTTTTATTCCCTCTTGCTTCCCAATGAGTCATTTGAGGACAATGGTATTTCTCCCTAGGGTTTGGATCCTGGTGAATACTCCAATTATTGGGACAATGGTATTTCTTTTGTCACAACCTAGATTAGGCAAAACATGGAGAATGGGATTCATCTAGCCACTCAGAACTCGAGTGTTTTTTAACATATTGTTGAAATCCTCATCCTTTGGGTCTGGCCTTTTTAGAAAGCTCATGGAGACCAAACTAGAAAACAACTAACTGCTACATCAAAAGGGTCCATTGAGTGAAGATAACTTTCTCTCTAGCTATATTCAATTCGGAACCACCAATGGTTGCTCCATTGGACCATTGAAGTTTCATGTGATCATCCCACAGATTAAGTTACCCCCATTGGATGTTCCTGTTAATGTTTCTTCAAGATATATAGCGTATGCCTCTGAAGGTACGTCTTCCATTCCTTTTGCACCTGCTTCTGACCCATCTCAGTTTGTAGAGAAGGAAGACATTGAACGACTGAAAGCTAAAACTGAGGCGTTCACGTAACAAACAACCAAGGAGCAAGTGTCCATTCAAAATACCTTCTTAGGATTAATCTTAGCTAGATTTACCTTTCATTTTTTTCCCTTTCGTGTATTTGTTTTCACTCTATCATATGTATTATTTACTTTTTAATGCAAATGTTTCTTTAATTAATTATAACACTTATATCTTTTTGTGCGCGATCTACTTCTCTATTTCAACTCTTTTTTTTTTTTGGTGACAAAAGAGGGATTATATGTTGTTGATATGTTTTAAGAAAAATTAATTATCTTTTAGAGTCCCCATTTTTTAAATAAAAAAAAATTCATGCTCATATTAAGGAGGAGCTTTACTGCTTTCCTTTGAACAAATTTGCATATATCATATTATTAAAAAGAAAAATTGGTATCATCATCAAAAAGGGGGAGATTATTAAAACCAAGTTCGGTTAAAGAACAATTATCTTTAATTGTTTTGATGATAACAAAAATTATTCCATGAGAACAATTTATAACACTAATAAATTTAATTAAGTGGGTAGTTCTCTTCTCATGAACCTTAAGGACCTTTTGATGCATCCTTTGATGATTGGAGAAGACAAATAAGAAAAAGAAGACAGTGTTATGGAAGATATGTTGAAGTTGTGACTGACTCTAATAAATGTGTTCTCAATGTGCCTCTTATGAATATGTTAATACAAGTTTACTCTGATAATTTTGTGTTTGATGAATCTGACAAATAGTTGAGTATCTGGTTAAAGCATCAAGTCAACACTTTGATAAAAGAAATCAACATCCCAACATTCTTTGCTCGCTAACTTGGACTTTTAATTTGAATCAGTTATGAAGATATATTTGGACAAGTTTTTAATGCTTATTCAAGATCTCTAAAGATTTTATATGAGTCATTATATTACATGTTGATTTCATGCAATCATAACAAGAGTCAAAAACCCTAATGGTCTTGACGTTTCTCTTTAAAAGGATTTATGATTTTCACTGTAAAAAGGACATTCGAGAAGCCTACTACTGTCATATACAACAGCCCGTTAATAACTTTATATTATTTCTAAGTGTTGAAAACATCAAATACATTTTAGAGCATGCCTTGTAAGGATTCTCTTGTGAGTTTTATTCTAAAACCAATTTTAAATATTATTTGTGACTTAGCCTAGTAGTGGTTGTTATCCTCAACAACTTGATTTTACTAAACTAAAAAGGTTGAGAAAACTTGAACACAATCAGTTTATCTATTATGTGATCCTCTCCTAATCTTTTTATTTGTTCTTTCTTTTAAAATTGCTAGTTTAAATTCTTTTTTTTATTATAAACAAAATACAATTAAAACCCCTATTTTCTTGTGTTTTTCTCTCTACAGAATCCACTAAATGTCTCTGACATAGTAAGAATATGATATTATCAACACATGCTTGCTCAAACATTTGTAAAACCTGATCGTACTCCTTTTCTTCAAAACAGTTAACAATTTTCCCCCACAAATCTAGAATGAGTTTCTGCATATCTTGAGGAAAGTCGTGGATGTTTTTGGTTTTGGTTTGCCTTTGATTCCTTTTTAGAAATTTTTCTTCTTTTCTAAAACATAGTGATGATCATTTGAATGAAAATAAATGGATTGATGGTAATAAAAATCATTATAATGATGATCATTTGAATGAAAAGAAACCAAAAAGAAATGAATCAATGGTAATAAAAACCAGTATAATGGTGATCAATTGAATGAAAAGAAATCGAAAAGAAATGAATCAACGAAAATAAAAATCAGAATAATGGTGATCATTTGAATGAAAAGAAACTGAAAAGAAATAGATTAATAGTAATAAAAATGGTGATCAATTGTCAATTATTCCCTTGTCTTTTGTAATCTACACCCAAAAAAGTCTATAAATAACTCACACAAAGCCATGAAAAAAAAGGGGGGGAGAAGAGGAAGAGAGCACGATTGAGTAAAAAAAAATATCGCTTTCTTATTGTTCTCTAATTTTCTTTTATTAGCTTCTTTGTATTGCATCCTTTAAAAAAATATATAGTTTAGTTTCTTTTTCTATTTATGCAAAAATAAACTCATATGTTAAGCTTTTATTTTTTTTCTTAAGTTGCATGTTCCTAAAATTATTTTGCAACACGAATACTAAAAAAACAACATTAATAATTGATATTTATAAACCAATCACAAAGAAAAGCAAACTTCACCCTATTGTAACATAACAGAAAACTCATATCATGGCTTTATCAAATAACCCAAAAAACACATAACAACGAATAAATAGTTTTTTTTATTAAGGGATAACATAAATAAATAATTTGTATACAATTATTTATAGGGTAACCGTTTTAACGGATTATGTAGGATAATATTACTTTCCCTATTTGTAATCAACTCCCGAATCTTTTTTTTTTTATTCAAAAACTTTATTTTAGGTTTTATCTAATTTTTCCTTTTTAAAAAAATGAAATTGGCGGTGACTTCTTTTACGCGGAGAAACCGGACACAACAACTCTACATAAGTTCTCTCAATCCTTTAGCTAAAGTGCAAAGGATATTCGGTGATGAAGGCAAATATAGCTCCTCGTCTGATAGAGAAGGCTAACATAATGTCTTATTCGGTTTGCTTGTTGTTGGGACTTTGGTTGAGAAAGTAAGTGTGGGGATTGGTTTCTTTTAAGATTTAATAGTCTCGTGGATGAAGTGGCAAGGTGTTAAGCCTCTTATAACTAAATATTATAAGAGTTGGGTCAAGAGTTATTTTATAGAAGTTATATTTTATGTAAGTAGTTTATTATATCATAAGTCAGTGCAGTAACTGCTCTAGAGCATTTAAGGGGCAAATAAAAGTAGGAAATTAGGAAAAGGAAAGTTAGGAAGTTATTGAGTGGTTATTGGCAAGGGAGATGTCAAGCTCTCAAATTCTTCAAGTGAGTATTCTAGTAACATGTCTATCAATTTTGTCCTTGCAAAATTGTAAACTCGCATTCTGTTTAATTCAATAAAGAATTCAGTTTCCCTATTTTAATTATGTACTGACCATTTCTAACACTAGTATAAGAACAACAAAAATCCAGGAGAAATTCTAAGTATTTATGCGCAATATGGAAGCATGTACGGAAGTTGTGGGGCAAGGGTTTGAAGGGTTGTTGGCTTTGCATGAAACATGGTAAAAACATATGGAACAAGATAGGGTGGAGCGGTTGGAAACCAAGCGCCAATTAAATGACTTGACTGATGTTGTCAGGCTAATTCGCACGAGGCAAGAACATGATTCCAGCGATGGGAGTCACACTATATTGTATGGAGAGAGGTCAAAACATTCCCTAGACTAGCGAAATAGGGTCGAAAGGTAGAGAAAATTAGAGATATCGTTCTTTGATGGTGAAGATGCGTATGGATGGACGACTAAGGTGGAGAGATACTTTGATTTGAAAGGAATGTCTAGGGAAGAGAAGTTGCAAGCAGTAATGGGGGCTATGGAGGGAAAGGCTTTGACATGGTAGGAAGTGTTGCAAAGCCTACTGGAACTTTCAAAGGCAGAGGGTTCAGAAGGTTAACTGAGACTGAAATGCAAGAGAAATCACGGAATAGATTATATTTTTGTTGTGATGAGAGGTTTAGTACAATGTGTGTTAACAAGGAGTTGATTGTGCTGTTTTTGCATGAGGAAGATGATAAATGTGAATTGTAGGAACCGAATCTGGTGGAAGTGGAGGGGGAATTGAAAGACCTCCAATTGTTTATGTGTAGCATTGTTGGTCTTACTTCGAAGAAAATCATTAAGTTATGGGAAAGATTGGCGAGGAACACGTTATTGTCCTTCTAGATTGCGGAGCTTCACATAATTTCATTTCAACCACTTTTGTGAAGGAACATAATTTGCAAATGTTTGCAACCTTCATATACATGGTGGAAGTAGGAGATAAGAGAAAACTTGATTGTGAAGGAGTGTGTTCTCAATTATCATTGGTGATGCAAGGACTCAAAGTACAAAAGGATTTTTATGTCTTTGATCTTGGAGGAGTGTTGGGGATGGAATGGCTGGCTGGCCTGGGAGAAATTATAGCAAATTTTTGTGAGTTGACACTTAGAATTCCTATTGGAAATGGTTATCACATTTTGAAAGGGGACCCTAATTTAACTAGAGTTATAGCATCTCTAAAGTCTCTTTTGAAAGAGTTAAATGATCAAGGCCAAGGATTTATAGCGGAATACCACCAACTACAAGCCAAAACTGAAGTTACATATGAAAATCCAGAATGGACAGCAGCTATTTTAGAAGAATATGGTGATGTTTTTCAAAAGCCTCTAAGGCTACCCTCTACTAAATGGCAAGACTATGTTGTTATCTTGAAGGAATGTGTCAATATTCCCAATATATGCAGCCTTACAGGTACCCTCACTATCAAAAAAATGAAATAGAAAGATTAATAGAAGATATGTTGAATTCTGGTATAATTAGACCAAGTGTGAACCCTTATTCTAGCCCAATCATTTTAGTGGAAAAAAAATGGCGGCTGGCTCTTTTGTGTAGAATACATTGTTTTGAATAAGATAAACATACAAGATAAGTTTTTTATTTCTATTATCGATGCTCTGCTTGATGAATTGGAAAACACATTGATCTTTTCAAAATTGGACCTAAAATTTGGGTATCATCAAATTAGGATTCAGGAAGCGAACATTCCAAAAACATCTTTTAGAACTCATGAAGGGCATTATGAGTTTATTGTCATGCCATTTGGACTTACCAATGATCCTTCTACTTTTCAATTCCTTATGAATGAAGTGTTAAGGTTGTACTTTAGAAATTTTGTGTTGGTTTTCTTCAATGACTCCTTGGTTTACAGTACAGGTAAACAGGACCACCAAAGGCATTTAAGGGTTGTACTAGCTTTGTTGAAAGAGAATCAATTATTTGCCAACAAGAAACTGTTCCAGATTTTCTTAAACCTTTACCATAGAAACTAACGCATCTAACAAAGGCTTGGGTGCGGTTTTATTGCATGAAGGGAGACTAGTGGCTTTTCTTAGCCAAACACTATCAAACAAAGCACAATCTAGGTCAGTTTATGAAAGAGAGTTGATGGCTATTGTGACGGTTGTTCAAAAGTGAAGAGATTACCTGCTAGGAAGGCATTTCATCATCATCACAAATCAGAAAAGCCTAAAATTTCTAACAGAACAACGAGTAATTGGTGAAGAATATTTCAATAGGACTTCAAAACTCATGGGTCTAGACTTTGAAAACCATTATAGGCCTGGAAAAGAAAATGGTGTCATTGATGCATTTCCTAGAAAAATGATATTGCAGCTTTGTCTACAGTTCACTTTGAAGAAGTTGAAGATTGGGAGTCAAAGTGGCTCACATGCACAATTGAGATGCCTCACAGGCACTAAGCCCAAACAATGGGCAAAGTGGCTAAGTTGGGCAGAATTTTCGTTTAATACCAATTATCACAGCTCTCTAAATTTAACTCCATTTAAGGAATTATATGATCGACATTCATCTTATCTCCTAAAATGGACTACTATTCCTTCAGTTGTTGAAGAAGTTAACATCATGACACAAGATATGGACCGAATATTGCATGATCTAAATAGTAATGTGGTCACGGCTCAGCAAGGCGTTCTATTGCACTATTGGTTGGAGATTGGGTTTATTTGAAATTACAGCACTACAGATTGCAGTCCTTGGCTAAGAAGAGAAATGAGAACTTAAGTCCTCGTTTTTATGGACCATATCCAATTTCAAAGAAGATTGGAGCAGTTGCATTTGAGTTAGCTCTTCCACCAGAGAGTAAGATGCATCCAGTGTTTCATGTGTCCCTACTAAAGAAGGCCATCTCTTCTTCAGCTACCCCTCAACCTTTGCCACTTATTCTCTTAGAGGAACTAAAATTGAAAGTAACTCTAGTTGTTGTACAAGATGTCCGCAACACTCTCAGATTTTGAAGCAACATGGGAACTTGTTGAGACCATTATAGAGAAATTTCATTCTTTTCACCTTGAGGACAAGGTGACCCTTTTGAGAAGGAGTATTGTTAGGCCTCTTATAACTAAATATTATAATAGGAGGATCAAGAGTTAGAATTTTTAACTGAGAACTGAATTTCTATGGAAGTTATTTTTTATGTAAGCAGTTTATTGTGTCACAATTCAGTGTAGTAACTGCTCTAGAGCAGTTATGGAGAAAATAAAAGTAAGAAATTAGGCAAAGAAAAGGCAAGAAATTACTGAGTGGTTATTGGGAAGGGAGAGATCAAGCTCTCAAATTCTTGAAGTGGGTATTCTTGCACGTCTATCAATTATGTCCTTGCAAAATTGTAAACTCGCATTCTGTTTAATTCAATAAAGAATTCAGATTTCTCATTCGAATTATGTACTGACCAGTTCTAACATAAGGTTGCTCCTATTCCATAGTTGAACATAAATTAGAGTCTACAATTGATAATGCATAGTGGCATCACATGTTGTTGACTTATATGTATAATGCATATTCTAAACATCACATCAACATATTTTTTTGGTTTCTTATTAGGTAATAGTGGTGTTTGATAAATTTTTATGTAATTTGAGTTTGCATTTCAATTACTATAAATTTAATCAAGTGACATAACCTCTTTCATTTAAAAAAAATGTTTTTAGAAAAAAGAACATCAATATATGATAGTGTTTATAAAAAAATGTTGTAAAAGATAGTATTTAATCGCACTTTTACCAAAACGCCCTATAAAACTACATAATATAATAGCATTTTTTTTATTAAAAAAAAACATTATTAAATACAACTTTTAACAGTGCTTTTTAGAAAAATGTTGAAAAACACAAAACATTGTTGTAGGTCAATATTTAATGGTGCTTATGCAGAAAAAAACGCTATTAAATACGATATGTGTTAATGTTTTTTATATTTTAAAAACTATCATATCTTTTCACAACATTACATAATGTAGCACTTAAAATTGTTGTTAAATGTATTAAAAAAAACACTGCAAAAGCTTTTTATGGTGTAATGTTAGAAAATTGATAAAACAACTATGAAACCGTTAATGAAGTTGAAAGGAAACACACGTGATATGTCCAACAAGGACTAACACTTGCAACACTTACTCTATAAATAAGAATTTTATTTTAGTTTTTTGAAGACATACAATTCCTTTAGAAAATTGTCTAAAAGATATATACATCCATCTTGTTTGGATTCTTAATCTGCTTAACTTTGCGATTGCTAATTTATGTTCATATTCTTAATTAATTCAATTATTTCTATCTTATGACTTTACTTTTTTGTTTATTATTTTGTAATTCTTACTTTGATTTTTGAAACTAATAAATTGATTCCATAAACCTATCAACTTAGAGCCTCGTAAGGATCTAATTCGAATCCTAGATTAATCTTCGAATTCATTTGTTGAGGTTCTAAATATCACTTTCAACACACATGGAAATTAAACTTTAAGATAAAATGAAAAAAAAAATATGCTTAATTGAAGTTTTGGTCCCTCTATTTTAGCTGAATCGTGAAAGTAGTCTCCCCCATTTTGTTTCTCCCCAGTTTTGGTCCCCCAAACAGAATTTTAGTCCAAAACTTGATAAAATTTAATTTTTTTAAAGCCGTACTACACCATTTATGACCATATATTTCAGGTACAATTGTTATAAATGAGATCTTGATGCATGATGTGGTTTAAATAAATGCAAAAAAAATGAAATTTCATCAAGTTTTGGACCAAAATTATATTTGAGGGACCAAAACTGGAAAGAAACAAAATGGGGGACTACTTTTGCGATTCAGCTAAAATAGGGAACTAAAAATATAATATTTATAATTTATTAAATAGTTTATTTAATATATTTATTCTCTCTATTTTTCTTTTTTTATTTTATATCTTTTTATTTATTGTAATGGAATAATATTTTTTTTCTATCATATCTAATTTTTTAAGGACATTTATGTCATTTTATAAATATTTTTTTTCTATCATAATTTCTTCTTATTTTTTCTTATAACTTGACTTGATTAATTTTCTAAGAAATTAAGTTACCTTTATTTTTCGTATGGACTAAATTTGGTCTCAAGATTTTTCTCAATGACTAAATTGGGTTCTTACTCTAGTTTGTAATTATATAACTTGACTATAAACAATTACAGAATATAATAATTTAACCCTAGTAGTCACAGCTGCTGCAAAATTAGTTAGGACTTTCTTCTTCTTTCATTGTAGATGGGTAGTCTATGACAATTTTTTGGTTAGCAATCACTCCTCCAAGCCATTTTCTTTGTTCAGATTATCTAAATAAATAGTTTCCACAAAATGTTACTTTTTGTTTTGTATTTTTAAGTGATTTCAACGTCTGAGTGCGACGTTGTTTTGTTCATTGTCTTGGTACGGCGTTTTTTACTTTTTCCGTTTTGTTGTGGTGTTTGTTTGATTCAAATTAACCGAGTAACTTTGATCAATTACCAATTTCAATCAATAACATTGATGTCGACAATGTTACAGATTCGGAAGCATGGGTATTTCAAATACTTGAATTTTGTCGTATTTGTAGGCTTATTGTCAACTTGTGCAAATTTATCCTTATTAGTTTTAGAGGATTTGAATTTGTATTGTATTGATATATTCTCAAAATTGGATAAATGAATATCCTTATTTTCCAACAAAAAATTTATGTAACTTGACTGACAAACCTTTGTGGATAGAATGTTACTTTTTCTTTTTTGTGCAAAAATTACAGAGCAAGGGTATCACATGATAAAATTGACATCTTAACTATGTTAACACCCAAAAACTATCACCTATCATTTGCAGCACCCTAATAAATATATGACTAAATTGCATCCGCAGTCCTTTAACTTAATTTCAGTTATCGTTTTAGTTCTTTATCTTTTTTTTTTTCCGAATTGGTCCTTTATTTTAATTTTAAGTGACAATTTGATATTTTATGTTTTAAAATGTCAATAATGTTGTCCTTTTTTTTTACAAAAATTCAAAAAAAATCATCAAAATTTTCAAACAAAACCCATAAAATAAATTATCATCTTCATTAAAATAAAAATGTAATCAAATTCATAACTTAAATCTTTAAAAAAATCATATTTTCATTTTTTATTTGATGTTGTTGGAGATGAAAATATGAGTTTATTTGAATATTTGAGTTATGCATTTGATGAAATTTGCTATATATATTGAAGATGATTATTAATTTTATGGATTTTGTTTGAAAATTTTAATGATTTTTTTGAATTTTTGTAAAAAAAATAAAAAGATAACATTGTTGACATTATAAAATATAAAACATCAAATTATCACTTAAAATTAAAATAAATGACCAAATTAAAAAAATAAAAATAAAAGACTAAAACGTTAACTGAAATTAAGTTAAGGGACTACAGGTGAAATTTAGCTCAAATATATTAAAAATATAATAAAAATATATATAAATTATAAAGGAACGTAACTTTATTAACCTATTGCTAAAAAAATTGTAAAGATATACTATGTGTGTATGAATATGTGCTTATATTAGTTTTAGAGTTCTTGGAGACCTGATGTATTAATCTAATCATCTAAACCTCCGGTTAACAAAATCTATGATGGAGATAATAAATATTCTCACATGTAATTAAGGTATTTTCTCTGTCTGGTACAAACGATAAAAAATTAAAAATATTGGTCGAGTATGAAACAAATTTTTTTAAAAGTTGCACTTTTGGTGGGTTTGGAAAGCTCACGTGATCAATTGATCATCATGTGAAAGCATTTTGTTCTTTTACCAATTTGCAAGTAACTTTACTAGCATATAGGACAAAGCTTCTTGAACATTTGGAAGGGGTGTCTTTGTGCAAAGTGGGCAAGATTCACCGAATGGAATAACTGTAGAATGAATTCTAACAAAACGTGATTAGATTCCCAAACTATATGGCATGTGTTTCTGGTTTTCTTCAACGGGAACCTCTCGTGTCTTTCAAATTTTCCAAATTTTTCCAAGAGAAGTTGAAGATATAATGAAGTAATTATCATTTCTGTCGAATAAAGCTGACTGAAATCAGTGACACGAGTATTTTGTTTCTTTACGGCTAAATACTAAAGAATCTCGATCTCGATAGATTGTGTGCGACTTTGTAGCCAAAACTGTAACGGCCAAAATATAATATAGAATCAATATTCACTTTAGTAACTTAACAAATCATGACATCCAATTTAGACCGTCAAAATTAGAATAAACCAATGATTTACTCTTTGAAGTATTACTAAAAAAGTAATTAAACTATTATTCAATCCAACTATTTAGTTCTTTTATCAATTTTTATGTTTAAATGTTTGTCATTTTGTTGAATTTTAATTATTTAATCATTAAATTATGAAAATACATCAATATATAATTTCTGAAGTATCATGAACAACAACAATTTGGACCTTCAAACTAAACAAATAATGAAGAAGAAGCTTTGAGCATATTTATTCATCTACTAATATTACCAGGGATAGTGATAATGACATGTCTAAACCTAAACTACTTAAACATCCACCCATCTGCACCTTTAAACAAAACAACCTCACATACCTTTATTGTCATGAACAACAACAATTTGGACTTCAATTAAACAAATAATGAGGAAGAAGCTTTGAGCATATTCATTCCTCTGTTAATATTATTAGGAATAGTTGTAATGACATGTTTGAACCTGAACTAGCTAAACATCCATCATCTCTGCACCCTCAAACAAAACAAAAAGTTTTGCTACCCGTAGATACGGACACTTGATGAGATGTTTGAGGCAACCATAACATAAAGTTTTGCTACCCTTAGATATATATTATATCTCTATCCAATTATTACTAAATTTAACACCTCCACGCCATCACTTTCCCACACTAACCCTCCACAAACACCTACCCAAACAACAAGTCAAACCTCAGCATCTCTTCCTCGCATGCATCTTACCATCATTCACCTATGCGTGTGGATCCTATCCACACAACAATTGAGATAGCAGCTTAAGTTGTAAATGATTTAGTCTCTGAAATAATTTCATATGACTCACATCTTTCTAACTCCACAAAACCTCACTCTGAACCTAATACTTCCATACCCCTAGACCTAGCCTCTTTCATTTCCTCTTTTCCCTCTGGCTTCCCAAACATTGACGCATTCATTATCTCTTTAACTGCTAAAATTGATATGATTATAAATATGAGTGTTCAGAGTTTAGATTCTGACGAAGTCTCCAATCAGTGGGACAATGATCTTTCTTTTGTCAAAATTAAGATTAAGGAAAAACATGGAGCATGGAATGCATCAGGCCGCTCAAAACTCGAGTGATTTCATACATATTGTTGAGATCATCTACCTTTGGGTCTTGCATTTTTAGAAAGCTCATGGAGACCATACTAGAAAGCAACTGACTGCGACATCAGAAGGCCTATCGAGTGAATTTAAAAATTTGGAACTGAAGTAACAAAATCGATTTACAAGAAATGGGGGTTTGAATTGTAAATGTTCCTATTTAAAATTTCTTATAAAAACTTAAGATTTTACTTCAATAATGATCTTGGTTGTGAAAACAGAAAACGGAGAACGTTTTTTGTTTTAACTAGAAAAACGGAGAACGTTCTTGGTTAGTTAAAATCAACAATCCAATTTATATATTTAATTTGATAATCAATTGGACTTAAATTAAATAGAAATAAGGGAAGAAATACCACACAACTATATATCATGGTTCATCCAACTTGGGCTACGTCTAGTCCTCACAATTGTGAGATTTTCACTAAATGTTCAAAAGGGAAAAACAATCTTAGTTTACACCACTTCTCCAGATCAACTTTGATATGTTACACAGCAAGTCCTTTCCACCCAGAAATGCTTTCGAAACAATCTCCTATCAGTCTCTAGATAGGAGTTTACACTTTACCTTTAAACCTTAAAAGGATTTCTTACAATCTACTCAAACTATACTCAATTCTAGTATATTGAGTTTTACACAATAATGATAAGATTGTTTTGATAGAATTTGAGATGTCTCAACTCTTGTTTGAGATTAGATTCTTTATACAAGATTCAGTATAAATATAACAAAAGATTTAAATATAATCAAAACTGATTCTTCTTGAGAAAGTGAGAATTTCAAGTATGTGAATGCGAGTGATTTAATGAGACTTGTTAGCACTTGAACTTCTGCATTTTTCTTGAGCTTTGGTCTTCTTTTTATAGGCTTTTAGGACATTTAATGATGGTCAAAAAGAGTTGTTGGTGGTGCTCTTGTCAGTCTTTACCAAAGACCAAATTATATGATAAAAAAATATTTCAGATTTTGAATATTTTGAGTTCTGTTGACTGCACTGATTTTCTTCGTTATTGGCAATCTTTAATGATCCTATAATCTTCATATATTTCTATTGATGCCATCAGTTTAATATGTAGTTTTGATTTTTGCAAAATAGGCTGAAGAATAATGGTAATCTATTACAGAACGATTGCTCAAGATTCTGGAGAATGTTTGATCATTCTAGAGATTCAATGATCATTCTAGAGATTGATAATTATTCTGGAGATTTAATCTTGATCAATCTGAACGTTTGCCTAATTGTTCTTGAGGGTGCTATGATGTCTTACATATCTCAAGATCGTTCGACGTTCTTGGCAGTCAGTTTGAGAAAGATCAGCCTTGTTTGATCTTGTCTGATTCATGATCTTTTTCTTTTGTGATTCGAATTGTTTCTTCGAATGGAATGGAGCATGTTTGTTCCTTGAACAGTACTGATAATATTAGTGTTAATTTCAGAATCAATATCTTCTTCTAATCAGTGGAGATTGATTGTTCTTGAAGTTGTCTTGATCATTCTTGGTCTTAGAGAACATTCTCCGTTTTTCAGATTTTGTCAAGAATGTTCTTTTTTCTTGTCTATTAAGATATTTTCCTTTTTATGCTGATTTTTTTACTTTGTTTAAATTCTCTCTATAATTTAATACACTCAAAAGCACAAGTTAATTAACATAACATTTAGAATCATAATTAATGTTCTTAATTAACCTTTGTTTGTTTTCATCAAAACTTAAATTGAGAGTTCATCCTAACAGGAACCACTTTGATCGACTAGAAGACTTTGATTAACCTTCAGCCATTCCTTCTAAACAACATTTTGAACCATCTCAATTTGTAAAAAGGAAGACTTTGATCGACTGGAAGCTAAAACTGAGGCGTTCATGAAAGATATAGTCAAGAATCAAAAGTTTATTCAGAATAACTTAGGACTGATCTTAGCTAGATTGACCAATCCTAACCTTTAGTTTATCTTTTCTTTTATTTCCTTTTGTGTATTGGTCTTCACTCTATCCTATGTAATATTCACTCTTTAATGGAACTATTTTCTTCATTTAATTATAACAATACTTATATCTTTTTGTGTGTGATCTATTTCTCTAGCTCAACTCTTTTTCTCTAATGACAAAAAGGGGAGTATATGTTTTTTATATGTTTTAAGAATAATTTCTTGTCTTTTAGCAAACCCTTTTTGTCAGAATATTGTACTCCACTCATTCTATGAAAACATGTTCATATTAAGGAAGAGCTTTATTACTTTACTTTAAACAGCTTTTCTCATATCATATTATTAAAAAGAAAAATTGGTCACAAAAATATATGTTTGTTATCATAAAAAATAAAATAAAAAATAAAAAAAGAGATTGTTATAACCAATTTGGGTTGAAGAACAATGACCTTCAATTGCTTTGATGACAACAAAAGTTATTTTGTAGGAACAATTTATAGCACTAATAAATTTAATTAAGTGTGCAGTTCTCTTGTCATGAACCATAAAAACCTTATGTTGCATCTTCTAATGATTGGAAAAGATAAACAACTAAAATAAGGCAATGCTCAGAAAGATCTGTTAAAGTTGTGATCGACTTTGATAAATATGCTCTTAATGTGCCTCTAATGAATATGTTAATAAAAGCTCGCTCGGATAATTTTGAATCTGATGAATCTGAAAAACAGTTGACCATCTGGTGAAAGTGAAAGTCAAGCTTTGACAAAGTCATCGTTTTGATAAAAAGTCAACATTATAGCATCTTCTGCTCGCAAACTTGTACTTTTCATTTGTTGGGGAAAGTGCATGACATCCTCTAAACATGTCATCATTTGGTCTTCCTGAAATGTATATCAAGATACACTTAATCAATTATGAAGACGAATTTTGACAAGTTTTTAATGATGATTCAAGATCAATGAAGATTTGATACGAGTCATTATGTTACATGTTGATTTTATGCAACTGTTAGAAACTCTAATGACCTTGAATTTTATCTTTAACTAAATGTTGAATTTTATCCTTGCGTTTGATCGCTTTATTTTTTTTTCCAACCAAAATTTTCTATAACTAAATGTGTAGTTGTGCAAAGTCTGAATCTGAGCAATAATGACCTTCATCTTTATTGAATGGTCCACTCTCATAATTTGTATTATACTTGTACATATCATATTAGAATCGAGATTCGTATGATCTTGTGACATTGCAGAATTTGTGCATGTATGAGGCACATTCAATTTATCAATCATCCACCATTCACTCTTTTTGTGTTTTGAAGCTCTACATCTAAACAGACAATTTGAATTTGAACAATTAATAATGTACCTCTCTACATCTGGTTTTTGTACCACAAAATTCAATGATTGTTTTAAAATGGTAATGTTTGATTGCATGTACGCATTCATCTTTGTTCTCAAACTTCATTCCAACTGGAAGAGTTCCATCTACTACTAGGATTTCGTCAATGAACATGTGATCAAATTCACTTGGTTGCTTTGCAGTGTCTAAATTGATATTCTGCATGTGAAATGATAGATCGAATACAGGTAGGATATGTTGATTTTCTTTTTATTAATATAATTTTCTTTTTATTATATTATTATTATTATTATTATTAAAATTAATAATATTATTAAAATTATTATTATTATTTATTAATATATTTTATTTTATTAATAGTACTTTGAATTTTTAAATATTTTAATTATTTATAATCTATTAAATAATAATTAACAGTATTGCTAAAATAAAATTATATATATATATATATATATATATATATATATATATCAGTACATGGTCGCATTCTCGAGATGCGACCTATTAAAATGGAAAAAAAAAAAAATCATTCAGCTCGTGGCATCACCATGGTGCGATCATCAACTTAACGGGAAAAAGATGCTTATATCCCTTTTTTTATTTTTTATTCCCCAAATGCCCTACTCTGAAACAATATTCCCTGAATGTCCTACTTTTTCATTCCAACAGGAAGTCGTTCCCTGGGGAAGCGACCTCCTGAAGAGGAAATTTTTTTATGCTAATAGGGGGTCGTTTCCTGGGGAGGTTTTTTTTTGTTATATTTTAAAGTTAGTTTATTATTAGAATTCCAACCTATAAAAAAAAATAAAATAAAAAAAAAAAAAAAAAACCAACCCAGTGGGAGGTCGCTTCCCCAAAAAACGACGCCCTATTAGCATAAAAAAATTTCCTCTTCAGGAGGTCGCTTCCCCAAGGAACGACTTCCTGTTGGAACGAAAAAGTAGGGCATTCAGGGAATATTGTTTCAGAATAGGGCATTTGGAGAATAAAAAATAAAAAAAGGGATATAAGCATACAAATCCCCAACTCAACTGGATTTAAAAAGTAGAACATTTCTGTAGTATTATTTTGAGGTGTGATATTTTAGTGAAAAAAAATATAAAACTAACATATTAAAATAAAAAAAATCCAAACATTAATACATAAACAAATAAATAAAATTTCATCGTAAAATGTATTAATACATTAATATATAAAAAAAAAAACATTATTAATACAACATAGTAATTTTCTTTATTAATTTACAAACAGATATAGATATTTATTGTTATGAATATCATTATATCTAACTCTGTATTCATCAAAACATCTATTTATTTTACGCATGTACACGTTAAACTGCTCGTTTCATGTGACTATTTTATCTGCACATATATTTATGAGTACAAATCTTTTTTACCATCGATGCACGCAAGCACGATCAATTGTTCACGGGTCGCAAAATTCCCCGTATCACACAAACCAAGAACCAAGCAGAATCAATTTGAAATAGATGCAGTGAATTAATTAAAGAAACCAATAATCTAAAAGAATAAAACCAAATAAAAGAAAGGAAGAAGTAAGAAGATAAAGACACAAGTGGTTCAACTAATGTGACCTATATACACGAAGAAAACACCATTGACTATGTTTCCAAGATCAATCATGCTTCGAATAGTGCCAAATCAACTTCACGATACAAGATGTATTATATATAGTGCTTTACCCAATTGTCATATAAATGTAACTTCAATTTTTAATATTTGAAATTATAGTTATACGACGATTGGGTAAAGCACTAAAAGTGGTAGTAGCCCTCGAGATGGAGCACTTGGTCGTGTTGCCGATTGAATAGTTGGTTGGTGGACGAATAACCATCAAAGTGAATTCATAAAATAAGGGAGATGTTATGTGAAAAAGGTGAAGAGTGATGGAGGTTGGAATTGCGGTGATAGTATAACAAACAAAATGGTAATAATCAACCATTTGGGAACTAGTACAAAACTATTTAGTTATGTACTTTAAACATAATCATGTTTCATTATGTTAAAATATCTTACATTGTTCAAAAATTGAGGTCTCTATGAGTATTGATGCGCCTTTAAAAAATAAACTGTAAGAGTTCATATAAAATATAACGCTGACAAAACCTAAAAATATGCAATAGATTTGAAGTGGGAAGTGGGAACAGAACCCAAGCCCAACACTCGACCTTGAATAGTCTCTTTTCAGAAATCTCTTGATTTTCTCTCAACTTTGCATACATCTACAAATCATCATGTATAGATACAACTTGCAGTTACAATCAAGGTGTAAAATATCGGTTGAATTACAAACTAATACAATATAATTCTCATTCTCATAAGTTGAAAATACAAATAGAATTGAATTACACCAATAATGTAACATATTTAATTAAGCCGAAGTCATTCTCCTTAGCCAAGCAAGTAAAAAAGCCAGCTGACCAAGGTAGAGAGATTTACAACATATTGACATCATAATAATAAATAACAAAAATAATTCTAAAAATAAAAAATAAAAAACCTAACATAGACTCAATTATCCAAATCCTAGAAGCATCACTACAATTTTCAAAAACTCAAATTGCAGTTTAGCCACTAAATCACTACCAAATTCCATCTTTTTCAAAGAGAATCCCAATCAATCTCATAAGAAGGAAACTTTTGAAGATTAAATTGTTCAGAACCAGCTTCCCATTGTGGTTCAGTGATATCACCAAAAGTAAGATCAGAAAGTGGAGAAGAATCATCAGAGCCTTCACTCTCAGTCATAACGGGAGACAAAGAAGCATCAACCTTGTTGTCATCATTATTATTCTCAACAACAATTGTCTTAGCATCTTTCAAAGACTTCTTAGAAGAACCTCTCACACTTTTTTCAACATGCCCTTGTTTCTTCACATCACCTAAACTCTCACAAATAGCATCAAGCTTAGCATCAATAGATGAATGCAGAGGCTTAAACTGATCTCCAAACAAACCTTGTTGATTCTTCATGTTTGGGAAATTAAGCCTAGCAAAATCACCTCTGAGTCTATAAGCAGCTCTATCATAAGCCAAAGCAGCTTCTTCAGCAGTTTCAAAAGTACCAAGCCAAAGCCTTGTTCTGTTCTTTGGTAGTCTTATCTCAGCAACCCATTTTCCCCAATGTCTTTGCCTTACACCTCTGTAAAGCTTAGTGGGCTTTGGAGGTACACCAGGTTGTTTCATTGGGATGGGCTTAGGCCCAAGGAAGCTGAGATTTGTGTTGTTGTTTAGATTTTGGGCTTGAAGATGGATCTGGGCTTGGATCTGGTTAATTTGAGATGGGGTTAAGTTGTTTAGCCCAATAACAGAATTGGGTTGCTCAAAGCCTATGAAATTTTGGCTTTGTGATGAACCTGAGGGAAATAGATAGGTCATCATTGAAGAACAACCTTCTGTGTAGAAATTGGGCTGTGTTGAAAATGAAAGAGAAGGAGAAGGTAAAGGTAAAGGAGGAAGAGAAGAAGAAGATTGGAAAAAGGGAGGGGTAGAAGAGTAAAATTCAGATGAAGTTGAAGGGAGGTGTGAATTTAAATAAAGGGGTGCAGATGGAGAGGGAGTAGCAGTGGAAGAAGAACTCTTCATAAAAGGTTCTAGAACTTCCATTAACTCACCACCATTGAATGGATCTTGTGAATTGTTGAAGAAATCCATTCTACCTGCCATAATTAATAGTATCAAATAAAACACACACAGATCTTAGATAAAATTAACCTGCGTTCTTCAAAAATTGAAGAAAAAAAAACTCCAAAAGAAAAGATAAAATTGGTGAAAGAGGTTTAAAATACACAACCCCTTTGCTCCAAGAAAATAAAAATAGAAATAGTAAAAATGAAAGCTTTTGAGGTATCAAAAACAACCCTCTTGGCTAATTTGAAAGATGAGAAAACTAAATTTAAAAAGTAAAAATGATAAAATATTTTTTCCTTAGTGAAAAAAATAAACTGGATCTCGATTCTGAAAACACCTGACTTTCTGGATATACTTTTTAGAGGAAAAAAACTCAAAAAAATGATATAAGATGAAAGACAGATGATTAACAGAAAGGGATTCAGAGAAGCGGGATGTAAGAGAAGGGGGGGTGTAAATAAGATTAAAGAACAAGCACCACACAAAATATGAAAAATGTGAACACTCTTTTTTTCTCTCTATCTCACTCTTGTGTGTTTGTTTGGTGTGAAACTCTCAGCCACTCTTGGATTTGTTTTTGTAACACAAACTGAGTTATATAGTAGCCGAATACCTTGAATTTCAACTACGATGCGCGTAACCATGGGTTTGGTTTACTCATAATCCTTGTCTTAATGCGAGTCAGATTCGACATGATTTAAGGTGCAACCATTGTGATTTTGACACGTAAGGAGGTTTTTCAAGGATGACACGTGTTCGATCAGATACGTCAGGTATGTATGAGTGAGTGTGTTTAACGTTGCTTGCCGGTTAGCCTGTTTGACCATGTGTTTCCGCGTTCACACCTCCCTCTCTGCACTGAATTCGAAGATACCTTTTATCGTTTATGACTGCAACTACTCCTTCCTGTCCTAAAGATTTACTCCATTTACACTGTGTAATTATTTGTTTTAAATATAATCAAAAATAAAATTTAAAATTTAAGAAAATTCATATATTTTATTTAAAATTTAGTTTCAGTTTATCGATTTTTTTTAATATACTTCTATTTATATTTGAAATTTAAGGATTTAGATTTATTAAAAATGGAATGTAGTATAAGATGGTCATAATAATTAGAGTTAATTAACAACTATATTTATTTTATAAAATAAAAAAATATATATATTTAACGAATATTTATATTTTAAAATAAGTTTTGTATTTAATCATTTTATATAGATTAAGAAAATATGATAAATAAAAAACATGTAATAAGGATTTTATCAAATTGTTCTCATTAAGTGTTGGATTGAAAAAGAAAGAATAGTGATAAATGTGAAGTAGAGAAATGGTAAACTTGGAGTGATGTATATTGTATTAACTAAATGGTATAATTGAAGGAAAATAAATAAATAAAAATTGTATTAAAAACTATAAGTAACCGTCATTTTTAAATAATTTTTTTGATAAATGTGACAACTATTATAAGATAGAGAGAGTACCATCTTTGATACTCTCTAATTATTTGGTATATATTAAAAAGATAAATTTTGGACCTGCATGTTACGTGTTTGAGGCCTACTATTGTCATTGAATTGAAGGTAGGAAAATGTAAATTATTTAATAAGTGATCATTGAGTTATAAGTTCTTTTCTACTTTGAAAATGTGAAAGTATATACGTTTATGCTTAATTATACTTTTGACCCCTCTATTTTCTAAATTATGCGATTTAGGTCCCCTAATTTAAAACAAAACGACTTTGACCCCTCTCATTTACCTCATTTCTGATTTTGCAAACTCCTAATTGTTTTTCCCAATTTTTTAGTGATGTTGCATGACATGTGGACTTTCTATTGACGTGACATGGCATAATAGAAGTTTTTATTTTAATTAATTAAATAAAACAAAACTATATTTACTTAATTAAAAACTATTTATAGAATCTTGAACCAAGAGAGAATGGGGATTGATCTTGAGTGATGTACAAAGTTGGTGGAAGCGATGAATCTTTCTTCATGTGAGACATGTTTTTGGAAGAGAATTTTGAAATTTTGATGATGGACTTTTCATTTTTGAGAAAGACATTGAAATATTTGAAAATTTTGATGAGAACCATACCATATGGAACAGTATTCCTTTTGTAATCTCGATTGGTGGAGGTTATCATTTTTGTATGATGATATAAGGGAGGTTGAGTTTTTGGCAGTGGAGAAGGTGATAAATGATTAAGGTATCATTGTCATAGACATGCTTGCGACTGCCACAGTGTAGAAGATTGAAATGTCGACTGATATTGTTAAAAAATTTGGAAGGGGTTTCAAATCTGCAGATACAAAGTTGGTTGAGCCAAGAATGAAGAGTTCATTAAAAATTGTATCTTTGTTGACATTTAGAGCAGAGTGTCAATCTTTTCCAAAAATGGTTGGCCCTTTTGTGGGTAGATGCATAATTTTAGTCAAAATTACAGGAGTGAGGCAGGCTTCAACCCTTTTAAAGTGGTGACAGGCAAAAGGAAGGTTTGAGTTTTGCAATAGAAAGCACGAATAAATTATGGATATAAAAAGTCTGAAATTTCCTAGAACTCATACCAGTCAAGAGCGTTAGTGTGTTGTTTGAGTGTGATTCCTTCAGACTGAAGGTTATCAAATACAGAGACTCGTCTAATCCCAATGGCTCTTTCATCCCATTTGTCTTTATAGTTTCTTTGGTATTTGGTTGAGAATAGAGGTGGGATAAGGATTTTCAAAGTTTTTTTCTTAGGAGGTTTTGGTTGGGTTTGAGGTTGTGGAGTTGAACTGGGTGGAGAATATTCTGGTGGAATAGTTTTTTATGGAGAACATTTTGCACTTTTGGTTTTCTATGCAGACCTGATTGGGTTGTTTCATTTTTTATTTGGCCAGAAAATGAGATAAAGTAGGGGATGATTTTGTTGGTGTATGTTGAGGTAAGGATTTTGATTTCTTAGGTGGTGTTTTTGAATAGGGAAAAAGACATTTTACATATAGTGGATGGTTTGGAGGATTTTGGTGTTGGAGTAGAGGGTTTTGATGATTTTGATGCAGAGAGTTTTGATGGTGATTTTGGTGGTGATTTTGAACCAGAGTCATCATCAGAGATGGTATAGATGGTTGTGTCTACAATTTCTTGGAGATACCAACTCCAGACATGATTGTCATTGATCTCCGTTTTGATGGAGGATTGTCAAATTAGGTTTTTTACAGGTTTTTTTTTTTTTGGAGATGTGGTAATGCTTAACTTTTGTTTGAGAGGATACATTGGAAGAGATGAGGAAGTACGGTGGTGAGAGGGGCAAGTGAAATAGGAGGTGGGTTGGTTTCAGAAGATGATGTGATATAGTCATAGATGGATTTTCCTTGATCATCTTTGTCCAAATTTGAGGATGAATGCATAGGAGTTGTCATTGTTTTAGTTTCATTCATTTTGTATTTCTTTAAAGGATCTTTCATATATTCCGCTTGACATATAAAGATTCCATTTCATATTGTTTGATTTGCAAGCCAATAAAATATCTCAATTCTTCCATCATACTCATTTCAAATTCAATTTGCATGAGATTTGAAAATTTCTCACACATTTTTTCATTTGTTGATCCAAAGATGATATCGTCATCATATACTTTAACAATTAGCAAATCAGTTTTATCAATTCTTCTAAAAAGTGTAGTATCCAGCTTGCCTCTAGAAAAACCATTTTTGATTAAGAAGGAACTTGGTCTTTCATATAAGGCTCTAGAGGCTTATTTTAGTCGATACAGAGCTTTAGTAAGTTTAAAAACATGGTTTGGTTTATTTTGATCTTCGAAACCAGGATGTTAATGAACATATACTTGTTTATTTAGAAAAACCATTGAATAAGGCACTTTTAACATCCATTTGAAAAAGTTTAGTAAGTTTATGAGATGCATATGCAAGAAGGATTCTTCAAACCTTGCAACTGGAGAAAAAGTTTCATCATAACCAATACATTCTTGTTGGTTATACCCTTGACCTGCCAATCTTGTTTTACTCCTTTTTACTTTTCCTTCTTTATCCAATTTGTTTCTAAATACCCATCTTGTGCCAATAATTGTTTGATTTTATGGATTTGGAACAAAATTCTAGACTTGATTCTTTTTCAAAAATGGAGAATTTCTTCTGGCATTGCTTCAACTCATGAGTTATCAACTATGGCTTCTTGATTGATTTTGGTTCCATTTGAGAGATCATTGTCATGTTGTTTATGTTGTTGTCATCTTTAAAAGACATTGTTGTTATAATGCCTTCAGATGTATTTCCTATGATTTGATTTTGTGGATGAACTCATATGGTTTTCCTGCTTCGTGGATGAGTTTGAGATACTATTTTTTTTATGAGGAACAATATGTTGTTGTTGCTCAAATTGTTCTTCTTCTTCATCATCTATATTTTGTATATCAAGAGCATCGAATTCGTCAAATAACACATGCATATTTGCCTCCACAGTTTTTGTTCTTAGATTATATACATGATAATCTTTGGAATCAGTGGAATAACCTAAGAAATGGTTTTGTTTGATTTAGCATCAAATTTTCCTAGATTATCTTTGTTATTAATATATATAGCAGTATCTAGCAAAAACATGAAAGTCTGAGATATTTTGCTTTCTATTTTTCCATGATTCATAAGGTGTTTTGTTGATAATTTTTCTTTTTGATACACAATTTAAAATGTAACAAGAAGTGTTGATTGCTTCAGTCTAAAAATATTTTTCAACATTTGATTCTTCCAAAATTGTTTTTGCTATTTCTTGTAATGTTCTATTTTTTCTTTCAACTACTCTATTTTGTTGAGGAGTTCTTGCACAATAGAGATTATGAAAAATGTCATTTCCATCAAAAAAAATCTTTTAAAAGATGCATTTATGAATTTTCCTCCATGATCACTTCTTACAGAAATTGTGTTAGAGCATTTTTCTTTTTGAACTTTTTTACAAAAGGTTTGAAAAACATCCAAAAATCCATTCTTTTGTTTTAAGAAAAGTACCGATGTGTAACCTGAAAAATCATCAACAGTAAAAAAGCCATATTTCATTCCTCCTAAATTTGTAGTTTTGATAGGATCAAAGAGACCAGTATGAAGTAATTCAAGATATTTTTGAGTTGAAAGAAAATATTTTGAATGGAGGATTTCTTTGACCATTAATTATTTGATATGAATGGAGGATTGTTGTGTTTTACACTATTATAAAGCAATGTATAATTATAATACTTTAAAAATCGTATACATAGTAATAACTGAATTGTACAACTAAAAAAAAAATAAAAATTATCTTAAAAATAAAAAATAATATTCATTGTAAAATAATTTTCTATTACAATTGCACTCATTTTAAAAAGAGAATAGTTATGAAACATTATGAAACATATCGAATATATATATATATATATATATATATATATATATATATATATATATATATATATATATATATATATATCTCTAT
>NC_021161.2:29766518-29791528 GCF_000331145.2 Cicer arietinum
TATATATATATATATATCCCACAATTTTTTAACCATATCAAAAAATTGTGGGATATATATATACACTCGATATGTTTAAAATAAGTGTATTTTAAGATTTTTGTCCATGTATTTGACCCGTTTGTAACAGTTTTAAAAAATGATTTTAAAAGTATTTTACTTTTTTTGTTGTAAATTTTTTAAAAGAGAATTTTATTTAAAAAATGTTTTGTTGAAAAATCGGTTTAGTTAATTTCTCATCAAAAAATATTTTAAGTATTTTATCTGTTTGCTATAACTTTATTTTAATGATAAAATTTAAAATATGTTTAAAATAAAAAGTTATTTTGGATAGTTTTTAATAAAAACTATTTTTGAGATTTTTTTTATTTATAAAATGTGATTTTTATATATTAAAATCTTTAACAGTGAATATTTAAATTATTGAACGCTAAAATCACTATTTAAATTATTGAACGCTAAAATCACTATTTAAATTATTTATTTTAAAATAATTTTTTAGTTAAATAATTTTTAGTATTTATAAATTTTTAATATTTCGTTTTGAGTCTCCGTAAAAACAATATAATTTTTTAGTTCATCTAAAATTATTCTGCAAGAAGTTTTAGACTCTATTGTTAAGTCAACATATATTTTCTAATATTTTGTTTACATACTTGTTTACAACATTATAAAAAGTACTTTCACAAAAAATGAGTTCAAAATTTGATTTCTAAGCTCATATTTGATAACTTTACTCTTATGTTTTAGGCATTTGAAAAAATTCACATTTAATTCATACCAAATTATAAAAATTTTAACTTTTGTTAATAAATTGAAGAACTAAAATTGTTTGTATAATAATTTTGTTCGAACAAGGACGACAATTGTTTGCAAGTTAATCATAGGGGCTAAAAAATAACTTTTGTCCAACGTCCACAATGGTACATGGTGTCAAGACACTCAGTCGGTGTTAATGTGTTCAAATAACACAACTAATAATAAAAACATTGATCGAAGATAAATTTTGTAAAAATAATATCAATTATTAAAAAAATTAATACTACGATCAATTTTTTAAAACTTAAATCTCCTAATTTAATCAATGGATTTTAAATCTCATGATTTGAATTTTTTTTTTTTTTGCATTTTTATTTTGTTTCTAGGGTTAAATTTATGTCTCCAAATATTTTCATTTTTTTAATAAATTTTTTACTTAAAAAAAAAAAAAGAGACTGTTTTCACATCTTTGTCCACTGGTCAAACGTGATTAACTATGATGATGTAAGTGAAAAAGAATACGCGTTATTTCCAGAATAACTGATTGCAGGTTAATTTTCAAAAATGAAAAAAAACTGATTGCAGGTGACGATCACTAATTTGGCGTCTGTGAGTAAAACCAATTGAAAAAGAAAAGAAAAACGGTTCATGTGCACAACAGTTTTGAAGACTTTGAGTGTGAGAATTAAATTGGAGCCGTTGGTGGATGGAAAAAAGAGTTAATTGCTGGGCCTGACGTGATGTCATGGTTGCGTAGCAGGCTAGAAGAAAGGAAGCAACTACGAAGGAAGACCAACTTTTACCCGATTATAAATAAACGAATCAGTATCCCATCAATTTAGTTCTAAATTTTTCATTTATTACTAGAAATGTATTTGGAAGTACAATGAGTATCACTTAAAAAAATAATTATTTAAAAATAAAAATTATTTATAATTTTTAATGTAATTTTAATTTTTTTTATATTACTATTAAATAATGTTAAATATATAACTTTTAAAATATTATTATACTTTAAGTTGATAATAGTAAAAAATCTAATGAAATAGATTCATTTAAAAATTAAAAAAATTAATAATAATAATAATAATAATAATAATAATAATAAATAAATAAATAAACAAAACATTATTTCACTCACTTTCACTCTTTCTATTCATTTCATTTTCTCTCTCTAGGATATGTGCTCTAAGGAAGGAGAAAAATACTCATTCCTTGTAAGTTGTTTATTGAGAAATACACAACTCTAATACTTAGAATGAATCTCTAGAAAAATGTAGCATCGCTTAAAGACATTTATTTTGGTGCTTATAGTAGATTTAAAGGATTTTATGATTTTCTAGAGTTAGTCAAATTGTAGAATAAATTTTTCAAAGTCTTGAGAATACTTTTTATACTCAGATTTGTTAGTGGAGGTCATCTCGACTACTCTAGGAGTTGCTGGAGAACAAACTTAGTCGATTCTCCATAGTTGTGAGTAGACATATATTTTCAGTATGCTATAATTATTATTCTACTCGTTTTTTATATTAAAGTATCTATTTAAAAATCGGAGGACACAACATTTGAATTTTTCTCGATTTCATCTTTTATTTATTTTCATTGACTTTGTTATATAATATGTTTATAGTTTGATTTATTTGTGAGTTATAAAGTATTTAAATATTGAATTGATATATAGTTGAATATGTTTTTTACAAGTTATGATGAAATGATAAATAATTTTTAAACGTGTTTTGGAAATCGTTGTTATAATCATGAAATCGTTAACGGTGGTAGATGCACCTAGTTACATCGTTTTTATTGGAGAGAGTTAACAATTAGATGAAGTCGCGTCCTATGAGAGATGTAATCCTTAAGATGAGAGTACTATCAACGAGATGTAAGCTCTCTAATTGATACGTTATGATGTGTTGCGGAAGTGGGAGGGGAGGGCTATATGTTAGATGGAGCCACTCCTAAGAAAAATGTCACTCTTAGAAGGAGAGGACTACCAACGAGATGAAACCGCTTATTGGTTCCCATAAATTTATGTTTTTTACTTGTTTGATATTATATGAAGGTTGCTCATTTTGATTTTATTTCTGTATGAATTGAATTTAAAATATTTCTACCTGAGCGGATAAATTATAAATCTAATAATTTTGTCATGTGTATACTTTATTTGAGAAACATCTATATTTCAAGTAGTATTGTTTGGCATAATTGCCACAAAATTGTAAAACAATTATTTTTACCTTTTTGTGTTTCCCTTCTAGGTGGTGGTGATTGTTGTCTCCTAAGTCTTCGTGACTTGCCCCTTCATGTTCATTTTTTTTCTTCAGATTCGCAGGCAGCTGAGTAGCAAGCTGTTAGTAGATTAAAATCTCAATCATTTTTTGGTAGGCCTCTTTGATCGAAGACCCTTTTGTAAAGTTTGTTGAGTCCTGATGTATTTTATAGTTATTTTGAGTCTAGAAAGTTATTTGGGAATATATTAAATATTTAGTTTCGCCATTTGAAATATTCACGGAGTTAAACGTTTGATACATAATTTAAAAATTTGAAAACGTTGAAATTACAGAGGATACTCTTTCGAAATCTCGAGATATATTATAAATAATTTTGAAATGGTTATTTAGAACTATGGAAATAGTTTAATTGTTAAGTTAGTAGATAGACTTGTCAGGCTAGGAGTATATCTTGTGCGTCAGTCACATTGTTCGGTTTTTAGATCGTGACACTCAACAATAGTTAAGACTGATAGTTTGATAAAATGATTTTTCTCTTTCTCTTAATTATTTTATTTCTTAATATGTATGAAAAAACTTAAATGACACTCATTGTATGATAAAAAGAGTACACAAAAGGTAATATTCATTCATTCAAATCGATAAATACATCGATACAATACAAATTTAAAATCACTAAAATCCACAAAGAAGAATATGCGAATAAACTCATAGCATCCAAATTAATACCACAAAACGATAATTTAGCACAAAACGAAAATATGCATATAAATACTTATACTTCCGGTTATGTAATGTTGATCACATCAAAACCATTAATTGAAATCCATAATAGATTAAAGTTAATCAATCGATCTGTATAAAGACATATGAGAACACCAAAAAACACCACACTTAGACGATGACGAAATCTCATAAAATAACTAATGAAAAGTTGAATCTATACATAATTGACTAATTTAGATAAAATAAAGGAAGAAAATGACTTGAAATTGTTAACAAGTGCATTTAAAAATTCAAAAATAAAAAATTGATATTGAAAAAAAAAAATTAAATTTACACTTTCAAGAAAATGAATATATAATTTAAATTCATATTTTATTTTTCCATTATAAATATTTTAATGATACTCTATTTTTATTATAATAAATAATTTGTTTGATCATTTTATAAAGATTAAAAAGTGTATAATAAAAAAAAATAAAACTTTTATTGAAATACTTTTATCAATGGTATTCACCATTATTATATTACAATTGGAAAAATTTTATGTAACATTCAAAATTGAAAGTTCATTCATTTTAAAGATATTCTTTATACAATAAATCACTCATTGTAAGACAAATAAAAATATACTTCCTCCATCTTATTTTAATTGTTTGATTTGAGTTGTGTACAATTTTTTTAAAAAATGATTAATTTTAATGATAAAAATGAATTTTATTTACTCAAAAGATTCTTGTTAATTGCACTTAGTTGAGAAATTTGGTGAATTAAGAAAAAATAAATAAGAGTATATTAATAAAAAAAAAAGTAATTCATGATATATTTATATTATAAAAATTTAAAATAAAAAAATGATAAATGAGATATTTAAATGAAGAAAATATTAAATTGTAAAATTTTAATTATTGCAGTTTCTTCAAATATTAACTGACGAATGAAATGAGGGATGGATGCACATGGAACTCATTGGAGCCAAATATTTCAAATAAGTTGTTTATTATTATTATTATTATTATTATTATTATTATTATTATTATTATTATTATTATTATTATTATTATTATTATTATTATTATTTTATTATAGTCATTGAATAATTTAATTCATATCCCATCAAAATTATAACCATTTGTTTCATTCAGGGCCGATTTAATATTTGTGGAGGTCTAATGCGAATTTTAATGAGACATAAAATGAATATTCTAAATTTTTATTTAACATTACTAAATTAATATAATTGATGTGATGTAATATTTCTTTTTCAATTGATTTAATATTGTTAAGAAATATTAAATTTAGAAAAAATTATCTGTTCAATTTTTAAAATATTAAAATCGGAGTCCTTTTTTATTAAGTAAATTTCTTTTTGAGACTTTTTGATTAAGTAAAAATTTTGTTTTTTATGTAGATCTAAAACGGTTGATTTAGTAGTCTTACCCTTGGGTCATTTTCATCTAAAAAATATTTAACAATTTATTTGTAAAGAATATAATACACAATTGTGTGATAGATAAACTATTAAATAGTTGTTTGATCATACATGTATATATATATAGAGAGAGAGAAAGAAAAATATGTTTTTTTTATAGTAATTTTAAATAGCATTGAAAATGTAAAATAATTTTGACGACTAAACCACCAATTTAAAACATGAAATTATAAACGGACAAAATGTGACATGCAATCTTCGAAATAACAAAATGTTCTCCCATTTTATACTCCGTCAGACAATATGAGACATATGTCAACTTGTTCTATTAATAGTGATGAGTGACACCTTGACTCGGCCACATCACAAACAATAATTTATCTAGTTTCTAAAAGTCTTAAAATGAGGTCCTATTTTGCCCGAATTCTTATATAACAACTATAATTTTATACCTCTTAATATATTTTTTTCCTCCATTTATGAAATTCATAAATCCCAAATTTTGAAAATACTGAAATATGTCAGCACCTCATCTTCTTCATCAAAATCGATTTCTCTAATTCACAAATCTTTAATTAAGATGGGGTGCTAACAGATTTCAATATTTTTAGAATTTAGGATTTAAGAATTTTATAAATTTTGGTAAAGAGATATATTAAGAGGTTTAGAATTATAACCGTTATATAAGAAATTTGGCAAAATAGGACATCATTTTCTGACTTTTAGAATGAAACAAATTGCTCCCCACGACCTGGTAAATCTAGAGTGTCACTTAATGTGACACCTCATTAGTATTATTGGAGTAAGTTGACAGATGTCTTATATTGCTTGACTGATTACAAAATAAGGGAGTGTTTTGCTATTTCGCAAATTTCAAGTTTCATTTTACCCGACGTTTACAATTTCAGGTCCAAATTAGTGGTTTACTCTAATTTTAATATATAAAAACATATACAAAGATAAATTATAACTCGTAGCAAAAAAAAAAAACAAGAATTTAAAACTCGAAGATGTTGATGGTATCTTTCGAATTTTTAGACATATAAGGTATAGTTTGTCATTTTCAAAATTTTGCTAAAGGATAAATAATGTTATCATCATGTTACCGCTTATACATTGATATTTTTCTTTTATATATATAAATACTAATAGTATATAATATTATCCCACTAATCAAAATATATGGATTTATCACCGGAATGAATCTAATTTTATTTTGACAAATTACATCTCGTGGAAATGTATCATCGATGTAAATTAGTTTTGTACGTAACGTCAAATGAGAACTCGTAATAATCTCACATAAATTGACTTTGTCACAACTTTTTCAAGTAAATAATTACTTTGATATTATGAATGGCTTGTCGCAAATTCATATGTGTATATTCAAAATGAATCTTGTTCCTGCAAAATCAAATACTCTAAAAAATGTTACTGATAAGAGAAAGCACATCCTTAGCTAGTGTTCCCCAATCCATACTACAAACATCCAAAACTGTCAAGGGAGAAGTGAGATTTATCATTCAGTCAAGGATTTCTTCAAGCCAAGTCCAAAAATTTCTAGCAAAAGAACACTCCAAGAAAATGTGTTGAGCTTTTTCCAAATTATACCCACATAAGACATAACAAGAGACCTAGGGAATGCCTCTTTTAGAAAAATTATCATAGGTTTCAATAATATTTTGAATGATTCTCCAAATCCCCAACAATTTTGCAGGGTAATGGAACTCCAAATCAATTTTCCCCAAGACTCGACATTTTTATGACTAACTTGATCATTATAAGTATCTTTGAAGGCTAACAAACTAGAAGTAGTAGGTAGCATTCCAAACAATACAATCAATACTAGGTACAATATGAATACCTATTTTGTTTTTATCAACAACAAGAGCTGGATATCTCAACTCAATGTCATTAGGAATGAAAAACTTCCCATTATGAATAAAATCAACCACCTTGTTAGAAAAGAAAAATAATCACTAGAAATTTGCAAGAAATCACAAACATTGAAGACAATTATCTAACCAAAAGTTAATATAATCACCATTACCAATTTTTTAAGTTGTGTTTGTTGAGACAAAATCTCAATTTAATGTTTTGATGAAAACAAACAAAAAGTTAATTAAGAATTCTAATTATGATTCTAAGTGTTTTGACATTTAACATGTGTTTTTAAGTATGTTAAAACAAGATAGGTATCAAACATCACAAATCAGATCAAAGAAAGCAGTTCTGGAAAACGAAGATTGATTCTGGAAAACGAAGATTGATCTTAAAGCTATTCAGGAAAACGAAGATTGATTTTGACCTTCTGTTGAGAAACGAAGAACGATCTTCGTTTATGGAATAAACAAGGATAATCAGTTTCCTTGTAAAAAGATCAATCCTGGAAACATCATTCATCTTATATTCTCATATAAAATCAGCAAAGGATCAATCCAAGTCACATTTGTTCCAGAATTTGAAGAATCAAAGACATGCTTCAATAAAGGCATATCACAAAGATCATTCTTCTTATAAAGCAAATGCAAGTACAAGACTATAAGTAGTTAAGTACACTATTGATTTGAACTATCCTAAAGCCTGCACACATAACAGAAAAGCATGTACTCAAGGCTGACATACTGACACAAATCATAGAGTACAAGGCTAGTTCATCACAAACCAAAAGATCAATCAATAAAGACATATCACAAAGATCATTCTTCTTATAAAGCAAGTGCAAGTACAAGACTACAAGTAGCAAAGTACACTACTGATTTGAACTATCCTAAAGCCTGCACACATAACAGAAAAGCATGTACTCAAGGCTGACATACTGACACAAATCATAGAGTACAAGGCTAGTTCATCACAAACCAAAAGATCAATCCTGGATCGATCTTTTGATGCAGCTGATCAAACTTGTTTTTGGCAGAATTTATCCAACAACTCTTTCATGACAGCTGGTCCCTTTCCAATGGCCACATGAGCTGTCCTAAGCCTTCTTGGAGTCTATAAATGCAGCTGCAAGTTGAAGAACAAAACACAACAATCAGCACCAAGCAAAGGATCAATCTTTTCGCTTATACTCAAGTGTCTCAAAATCTTTCTTATAGTTTGCTGTTTTGTTTTAATCTTTGTGTTGTAATCATTTACAACTGAGGTCTATTTACAGAATATATTTCTCAAACAAGAGTTGAGTAAATATCCAGATTCTAAATAGTCTCAAAATCCATCACTTTGTAACTCAAGGTTGTTTTGTCAAATCTTGAGTAAATTGCAAAAATCCTTTTATATTTTGAAAGGTAACTTGTTAAAGCCTTTCCAAAACAGTAAGGTAGAACTGAAGAAATATTTTCTAGGTAGAAGGGTAGGAATTGTGTAAAGATCAAGATTGATCCATGAAAACCAAGAACGGTCTTGGTTTGAACACTTAGTGAAAAATCTCACGGTTGTGACGACTGGACGTAACCCGGATTGGGTGAACCAGGATATATCCTTGTGTGATCTCTCCATCTCTATTTATTTTATGCTTTACAATCATATTTTATATTGATAAAATTGATATTGCTGTTTCAACAAAACCAAGATCGATCTTCATCACTACCAAGATCAATCTTCGATTGAGATCTTATTTTTAAAACAGAATTTTTAAAAGGGGCAATTATAATTCAAACCCCCCTTCCTTATAATTGATATTTTTTTACCTTCAGTGTTATGTTTAATAGTATCATACATATTCTTTATGCCATGCCAAAGGGAAGATGATATGTGGTGTTTAAGTAGTTTACCATTTTGGAAAAGCCTTTTGCTTTAGGACCATAGTGTTGGTGTAAGCCCTAAAGACCAATGTTTTACTTTTAAATTTATAACTTGTATCATGTTGTTTTATTTATAATATACGACATTTCAATTATTATGTTTGTTTAATATAATAAAGTTCTTGAGTGAAATTCATTCTAATAAGACATCAAGTGGATGACTCGATTGTGAGATGTTATAGAACTTCACTCTCAAAAATATGTAATCTAGTATTATTATAGAGGATGATAATAATACAATCGAGACTATTATGTGTGTCGACCCATAACTTTACATGATGCCTTGGATGTTAGCTGCATCATACTAGCTACCATGAACTTTGAGTTTCAGAAGTAACATAAAAACATGGATGCCTTCGATTTCATCGAACAACTAAAGATGATCTATCAAGAGCAAGCTAAGCATGAATAGTATGAAGTTTCCAAAGCCCTTTTCCAAACCAAAATGACAAAGGGAAATCTTGATGGTCCTCATGTGCTCAAGATGATTGGGTATGTTGAGAAGTTTGAGTGATTTGGTTTTTTCCTTAGAGCGCTTTCAATTGATTTGATCATGCAATCATTCCCAAAGAGCTTCAATTATTTTGTCATGAATTTCATTATGAGTGACATGGACAAAACTCTGCTAGGGTTGTTAAGCATGTTGAGAACTTCTGAAAAGAACGTTAGTAAAGGAAAAGGGAATTCCATTTTGATGGTCAATAATGGAAAGTTCAAGAATTAGTAAAAGAAGCATGCAAACAAGAACAAGGGTGGAAGCAAAGGCAAGGAAGTTGCCAAGCATAAACACGTTGTTGTTTCTTTGAAACCTTAGGGTGGTGTGGCTAAGGATGGAAATTGCTTCCACTCCAGATATTTTTGTAATAGAAATTAATTTATCTAATTATGCGTCATAGGTATTGGACACCGGACGTGGTTCTCACATTTGTACTAATGTGCAGGAACTGAAAATGGGTAGAGCATTAGTAAAGGTGAAGTTGATCTACGAGGTGGAAATAGAGCAAAAGTTGTTGTTTTAGCTCTAGGAACTTATAAATTAACTTTACCTAATGGTTTCATTATTCAGATAGATAATTCTTATTTTGTGCTTGCATTTAGTAGGAATATTATTTATGTTTCTTGTTTGGAAAATTCTAGTTTTTCTTTTAGAATAAAAGACAAATGTTGTTCTATTTATTTAACTTATAGTTTTTACTAATGGACTTTATGTCCTCGATCTCGAAAACTCCATCTATAACATTAATACTAAAATGATAAAATCAAATGAGTTGAATCCAACTTATCTTTGGGATAGTCGTTTAGACTACATAAATGAGACACACATATCCAAACTCTATAAAAGTGAAACATTGGACTCTTTTGATTATGAATCATTTAAGACATGTAAGTCTTGTTTACTAGGGAAGATGACAAATAGCCCATTCACATGAAAATTTGAAAGAGTTTGTTATCTTTTCGCCCTTATACATATTGATGTATGCAAATCACTAAACATACTAGCCATATGAGGTTTTCAACACTTCATCATATTTACTAATGATTATAGCAGATATGGATATATGTATCTTATGAAACACAAATTATAATCTTTTGAAAAGTTCAAAGAGTTTAAAAATGAAGTACACTAGGAAAAAATATTAAAATTCTGTAGTTGGATCGAGGTTGTGAATATTTGAGTCTAGAAATTAATGACTATTTGAGAGAGTGTGGGATCTGGTCCCAACTCACCCATCCTGTAACACCATAATGGAATGGTGTGTTCAAGAGGAGGAACAACACTTTGTTGGATATGGTATGATCCATGATGAGTCATACAAATCTTCCAAATTCCTTTTAGGGACATGCCCTATCAGCTACAGCTTTCACACTTAATCGTGTTCCATCCAAAACAGTTTTCTTTTTAAAAAACCATATAAATGTGGACTAATAAGGAACTCAATTTGCCCTTCATGCAGATTTGGGGATGTGAAGTATATGTGAAATGATAAGTTTCGAATAAGATTGAGCTAAATTTCAATAAATTTCTTTTTTGTGGAGTATCCCAAGGAAACCAAGAGATACTACTTCAAAAATTCTTTTAAGGGCAAAATGTTTGTTGCTCGAATTGGAGTATTCATATGAAGGGAATTTATTTATGAAGGAATCAGTGGGAGGAGAGTAGAACTTAAAGAAGTTCAAGAATCAAAGAATGGTGACACTCTTATGAAGGAACAAGAGAATGTAGGAACCAAATTGGTTTTCCACTTATAGTTTTGATGTTAACAAAAGTACCTTATGATAATGATAAATTTACTTTAATATCATTGAAGCTTAATATCATTCTCTTTCAAAGATAAATTTACTTTAATATAATTGAAGCTTAATGTAGGAACCAAGACTTTCAAAGATTTAACATATATTGACCTTGGAGCTTAATATCATTCTCAGATTGATGATTTTTTTAGAGTCCATATTTCTTTTAGGAGTTTGACCAATGCCAACCTAGTGTTTATTTAAGTTTAATACCATTCTTGAACTTTGATTGAAGATTTCTTTATAATCCATATTGCTTTTAAAAGCATGATCAATGTTGGCCTTATGCTTATTGAAGCTTATTATCCTTCTTGGACTTGAATTGACATGCATTGGTAATTAGACGAAACAAATAAGTAATTTAGCAAAATTACAAGAGTTATTTTTGGGTCTCGTTTAAAACTATCGCCCTTGCAAGAGGAAAAAGTACCCTAGTTGTTTTTATTAAATGATATTATTAAATAGTACATCCTCTAAAAATGGACAACATAATGGAAATAGGAATTAACTTGTAGGCCTCATTAAAAACTCCCAATGAAGGATGACCTACTTATTTGATTAAAATGCTTTATTAATTATAATAGAAATATAGGTTTGCTAATTTCCATGTTCTATACATTGAGCTACCTTCAAGTTCCTCAATCTTGTAAGCTCCATTATTCAACACCTCTTTGACTCTAAATGGTGCTTCTGAATTTGAAGAAAGTTTTCTTGCAACATTTGTCCTTGTGATCGTCTTTAGTACTAAGTGTCCCTATTTCACCTATCTAAAGATTTCTTTAGTGTTGTATTTTCAAGATACTTTTTGCTTGGCTAAAAATTCTCGGATATGACCCATTTCTATTAGATCATCAATCATTTCCTAATTTATTCTCAAACCCTCTTCATCATCATCTTTGTATTTTTGAGTTTCACCAGCACTTGATTTAATCCTTAGCCTAAAGTTATTCCGCTTCTTTGAGTTTCTTCTTGATTCTATTGAGGATTACCTTGTTTGCTAACTTAGCCTATCCATTAGCTTATGGGTGCTACATTGAAGTGAACTTATGTTGTATTCTCAAGGATCTATAGAAATATATCATTGAAGCACTTGAGAATTGGGTTCGATTATCCGAGATGATGTTGTGGGAGCCTAAATTTGCAAATTAAATTCTTCCAATAGAATCTTCTAACTCTTTCATCTTGATCCGAGAAACAACTTCATGTTCGATCTACTTCATGAAGTAATCTACTCCCACAATTAATAATTTCAATTGTTCTAGAACCAGTGGAAATGGATCAGGGGCGTCGACACCCGATATGCAAAAATGCCACAAGGAAGTTATAGAGTGAAGGTTTTCATGAGGTGTATGGTGAATGTTGATAAACTTTTTACACTTGTTGCATCTTTTGGTGAATTGCTTGCAATCTAGAGTCAATATGGACCAATAATGTCCAACCTGAATTACTTTGTGTGACAACACGCTTCCTCCAAATGACTTCCATAAATGCCTTCAAGCCTTTCCCTCATCACATAATCAACTTCAACTTCATTGAGGCCCTTTAGCATTAAGGTTACAATGCCATTTTTTTACAAATTCCTTGCAATCATCAAGTGTCCTATGAGTTTTTATCTTCAGGTAGTTCATCTTTCTCTAGGTAAATGATTATCGGGTCTATCTAACTTGGTTTGCTTTCGACAACTTGGATTTCTCTTGTGTTAGTGATTGGGGCTACAAAGGTCTCCTAATATAGATTCTGTTGTTATTTGGTTTCTTGGTGCTAGCCAACTTATAGAGTAAATCGGCTATTGAATTTTTCTTTCTTGGGAAAAATATTAATTCAAAGAAAGTAAATATTTTGTGCCAGACCTTGGACTTTCTCCAAATATTTCATTAGTTGAGGTTCCTTAGTTTGAAATTCACCTGTTACCTAGCTAGGTACCAATTAGGAATTACTTTTCGCATGAAGCTCATTTACTCTCATTTCTTGTGCCAAAACCATCTCGACCATCAGGGACTTGTACATTTCTTGGTTTTTGTTGGCCTTGAAATCAAAACGGAGGAACTGTTCAATCATCATCTTGTTTGGACTTTCTAATACCACTATGGTGCCATTTCGTTTCAAGTTATATGCATTTTCAACAAACAAGGTCCACAAAAAATTTATAAAAGTTATACGCAGCATTTTCACATTCTTCCGTCCATTTGAACTGGTCTATTTTCTTCAGGCATGTGAAAAATTGTGACCTTTTTCGTCAGTTGTTGAACTTCTTTCTGGTTTGTCGGGGAACTCATCTCAATGATTGCTTTGCATTTCTCTAGGTTTGCTTCAATTCCTCTTCTAGCTAGCATGAAGCCTAGGAATTTCTTGGCCTCCACTTTGAATGAATATTTTGCAGTGTTTAAGGTAATATTGTACTTACGAATCTCTCCCAAGATCTCTTCCAGATCCTGGTAATAGTGGCCAACATTCTTTAATCTGAAAGGCAAGACTCTATAGTAGTAATTGCAAGTGTTAGTCATGCATGTTATTTTGCAAACATCTTTGTTATCCATTTTAATTTAGTTGTACCCTGAATAGGCATCCATAAAAATATATTTTTTTTAATCCTAAAGCATCCTATATGAGTTTGTCAATGCTTGGTAATGGAGACAAGTCTTTTGGACACACCACATCTAGATCTGTGAAGTCCACACACATTCTTCATTTCTCACTTACCAATACGATGTTTTCTAACCAAGTTGGCTAATTTATTTCTCGAATATAGGAAGCTTATATCAACTTTTTTACCTCTACATTGACAAGGATGTTTTTCAGTTCGTCTTTTAGTCTCGTTCTCTCTGAAAATAGTTTAACATCAAGTTTTAATGCCAATCTATGACATTAGATAATGTTGACCAAACATCGTCTTACATGTTCAAGGTGAGTCGACCTATAATCATATTATATGATGACAAGGCATTGAGGTCTAGATATCTTCCCTTAATCTTTTTGGCATTATATGTTTTGCTTAAAGTGGTTTTGAGGGTTATGTACCCTATAAGATGTACTTGATCTTTTGAGAACCCCACTGGCTAACCCCTAAATAGCTCAAACAACTCATTGGGTAGTTGTAACCTTTTGAATTCGTTCCAATAATTAACATTGACTAAACTTTCCAGATCGACTAAGTGAATGAGTCATTCTTATGGGGCAATATTCCATCTGCATCTTTTTTTTAATAAAGTGATCTCGAGAGATTGTTTGATTTCAATAGTGTTAATAAGTTCTTGAATGTGCATTACTTGTTTGGCGTACCTTTGTCGAGCTTAACTATATTCTCCAACATTTGCGAAGCCTTCTACGATCTTGTTGAGGTTGTGCCAAATTGATGCCTCTAGTCCTTTCTTGTTTGTTTCTATTCTCAATGAGGGATAGGATCACTAAAATTTAAATGGTACTCTCTACCACTTGTGATGCTCGTTTAGGCATGTCGCGCATCGAACGTAGCTAGCCAAATGTCTATTTTGAATGAGTCGTTCTATATTGATTTTTAGGAATCTAGATTCTTCTATGTCACGACCCTATGCTCGATGGCATGTGCAATGGCGACGTACATTTGGCCCTATATCATTCTTGGGTTGGGGATGTGGTTTAGGAGATCATTCTAGTGTGTAGGATTTCTTTGTAAATTTGTCCCCTCTAAGGGTTGGGGGTCAACACTAGCTCTTGATATCTACCTGTGGGTCCATTAGTGGTTTGTTTTTTCAGTTTACATGTCTTGGTTCTCTTGGAAGTTGTGTGGAACGAACTATTCTTTGTCCCTCGGCACTTGAGTGGTTGCCTCGTTGAATCTCCCAATGTAGTCTTTCAAGGAATCGTTGTGTGCTTATTTGACATTGAGCAAACTTGTGGTCATGACTTTCTGGTGCTTGCTGGAGGAGAAGTGTTGTATGAATTTACGTGTAAACTCGGCATAAACTATGACCAAGTGTTTTGGTAAACTCATATGCCAATGCAAAGCCGCTCCTTTCAATGCCCTCAAGAGTAATTTTCACTTTAGTGATTCACTACTTCTATGAAGGAAATTTGCGTATTAAATGTTGTTAAGTGTTCCTGTGGGTCATACTTACCATCAAATGATTCTACTGGGGGTGGGTTAAAGTTCTCAAGGACGGTTTGGTTCATGATTTTTTCGGTCAGGTGTTTGAGATATTCCAATTATTGGATAACATTCTTAGATGTGGCGCGATCTTGTTGGATTTCTTGGACTTGGGTATGAAAAGCTTGATTATGCACTGGGAGTTGTTGAACGAAATATTGAATAGCCTTTTGAGCCTCATTATTGCTGGTGTATTTTTGGTGATTATGTGTCGTCACAACAATGATGGATAGTTGGACATGTTTTTGAATAAGCTGGTAAAAGCCACGAAATGATTCATTGTAGGCCACGATGGGCGCCAAATTTTTTTGATGAGCTTCTAAGAATTGCTAATGATTGGGATGTTATGGATATGATGATGAGCCTTGCCAACAGGGTACTGTGACCATGACTCGAGGTGTTAAGTGTGTAAGTTAGAATGAACGAGATACTCTGAGGGTCGACTTTGCCTTTATATATAGACTTATTTGTTCCCTAGGGTTTCTTAGGACCCAAGGTTTCGTAATGACTTTGACTATCTCGGCCCATCGCCGCTAGGTTTCTTGCTCTGCACCTCATCTCCTCATTTCCTTTCAGAGATTATGCATTTCTCTCCTCACGCGATCATTTGATTCTTTTGGGCTTTAGTAGATCACATTCTATATTCACCCATTATGAGGTACTAGCCTTCCTCTGATGCGATAAATATGTTAGTCCATAACCCCATAAGCACGAGGTCTGAAGGGGAGAAATGCTTGAAAGCCTTGGACCAAGACTATATCCATGTACTTTGACTTTGATGTAGATGTACCTGTTCAAAAAGGATGGAGTGCAGGTTTGAACTCAACATACTGCTATTTCTCCACATTTACACTATATTTAGTTTATAAAAGAAAGATATAGAAAATAAAGTGAGAGAAAAGAAAATGAGTAGAAAACAAGATGTTTGTTTAATGTTTTGGAATGATATAAAGTTAAAGGAAAGAAAGAGATAAAGAAATAATATTTTTATAAAATAACATAAATATCCCTAAATTAGAATAACATACATACATAATGTACCCAAAAAAATAACATACATATTAAAGAGAACAAAAATAGATACATGTTAAATAATGAACTAAAGTTTATTTGTTAATAAAAATTGCACTAAAATATATCATTATATTACAAATATTTATTTTTATAAAAAAACAACAAAAAAAGCTTGCAATAGCCAATTATTAGTTGAGTTAAATATGTTTTTAGTCCTTATAAAATTTCTACTTTAAAATTTAGTCCTAGTAAAAGAGAAATATTTTTTTATTTCCTACAAAGTTATCATGTGTGCATCTTTAGTTCCTACTATAAAGGCAACATATATTTTTTAATGAACTTTTTCATGCATGTTTATGACATTATAGAAAATTTATCTAAAAAATCAACCTAAAATTCAATTTCTAAGTCTTTATTTAAATTAAATTTATCTTGATATTTTAACATTTAAAATTTCATATTTAATAAATTAAAGTTAAAAAATTTTAAATTTTTATGGAGCATCTGTTTGTAATGTTTTAAACATTATTGTAAAATGTATTTAAATTTTTAAAAATTAAAGGACAATTAAACATATTTTATTTTAGTAGGGACTAAAAGTAATTGCAGGGGATAAAAAATATATTTTCATTTTATAGGTACTAAAGTTGAAATATCAAAATTTTATAAGGACTAAAATCATATTTAACCCTTAATAGTTTAAAAACTTAAATATGCAATTAGTCCCTACAAAACGTAAAAATTTTGATTTGAGTCCCAGTAAAATAAAAAATTTAGTTTAAGCCCATGCAAAATGCAAACATTTTCATTTTTATTCCTAATACCTAACATTGTTAGTTTTTAACTAAATAGTAAAAAAAATGCATTTAAGCTGAGATATACAATTATTTCCTGCAAAATACAAAAAAGTTGGTTTTATTCCATGCAAAATAAAATAAAAAATGTTTTTTTACTCAACTTAAACAAAAATCAGATTTCTTGGATTTTGTTGGGACTAAAATAGTAAATTTGTTGGGGCTAAAATAAGTAAATTTGTTTTAGTCTCTACAAAATGCAAGAGATATTATTTTGGGGCGTGCAATATTTTGGTTCCACTTTTTGATTTTTAATGAAACTTATTTCAACTAGTTTATGTATTTTGGATTTTTTGTTAATGTGTGGTGCAAAACATATATTTCCATCCATTGGTTTGATTTCACTATAAGTTTATTTCATTGAAGAAAAAAAGGTACAATGTTAACTTTTCATAAAAACTAAAATCAAATTTCTTGCATATTTTGCGGAGACTAAATATTGTACCTTCATTTCATTCGTTGCAAAATACAAGAAATGTGACTTTAGTTCTGTTATTGTAAAAATTCATTTTGTCCTTGCAAAATACAAGAAAATTGGTTTTAATCCTTGTGAAAAGTTCATATTGTACTTTTTTCTTTCAATTAAATCAACTAATCGTGGATCCAAATAAATCAATGAAAAATATATGTTTTGCACCATGCATTTAACTAGATGAAATAAGTTTCGTTATAAAAAAAAAAATAACAACACCAAAAATTGCACCATTATAAAATATAAATAGGATCATATTCTTGCATTTACACAAACCCAAAAGAGACACCGAAATAATGCACCATTACATAGCGAATTTCACCAAAATGTTGATTGTGCACTATTTTTGTTATCCTTTTTATTATAAAAATCATAATGTTGACGATATTAAAAAAAATATTATTTTAACTAATTTCTTATTGACAAACATTTATTAGTGCATGATTTTTATAATACATTTGTAAGTAGCACATTATAATTACTCTTTTTTATTTATAAAAGTACTAAATTTAACTAATTGATTAAAACGAAACATTTGTCTTATGTATGAATTGTACACTCCAACAACTTTCTTAGCGATTCATTTTCAGAAGAAAAAAAAATATGAAAAATTAAAATATGAACAAATTATAATTATTGTGTTATAATTGTTCTCATTTTTATTTTGATGATATTAATAAAATACTAATTTAACTAATTCTTTGGTGACAACTTTTTTTCCGGTTGTTATTATAATATAATAACTATACTTTTTACTCATTATTTATTTGGAAATAAGTCAGTAGAGAAATTGTGACAACATAAATGCTTATCATTAATCAATTAGTCGAAATTATATTTTCATATCTTATAAATAAAAATGATAATAATTATAATTTATTAAAAAAACATACATGAGGCTAAAACATAATTTTTTATTATTAATGGATTAAAATTAATTTTTTTTTTGCATTTTTTAGAAACTATTTTCTTTTTTAATTTTACATGGATTCAAACCAAAATTCTTGTATCTTCAAGGGATTAATTGTATATTTTAATTTAAAGTCATTAATTATTCAACTGTTAAAAAATTAACGGTGTTACGCATTAAAATATGAAAATGAAAATGTTTTTGTTTTGTAAGAATTTAAATTAAAAAAATTACTTTAAATTTCTTGGATGTATGCATTAAAAGATTAATTGTATATTTTTTGTTTTTTTTTGCCTTTACACTTTTTTAGATGTATGTATTTATTTATTGGTTTTTTTTGCAGTAGTCTAATACATTAATTAAATTTTAAAATGTGTCAACCAAATAATCATTAAAAATTATTTTTTTAAAATAATTATTTTTATAATAATAAACAATACATAACAAAAATAATTTGATAAAAATAATAGTCTTTTTTGTATATATATATATATTTTTCTTATTCTATCTGTTTTAAAATAATTATCGCATTTGATTATTTCACACATATTGAAAAAATATGATAAATGAAAAATAGTAAAATAATTTTATCAAACTATCATTATTTATCATTAGTTCATTCTAATTATCATAAATGCAAAATAAAGAGATGATAAGTCAATACTGATACATGTATTATTAATTAGATGCTATAAATGGCAAAAAAAAAAATGAAGTAAAATTGAAAAGAAAAGTTAACAATTATTTTGAAACAACTTTTTCTCGCAAATATGACATTTATTATAAAATGAATAGTAATATACTTCCTCTAGTTTCAACTATGAACAAAAGAATGTAAAAAAAAAAAAATTACCTAATCTACATTTTGTATCATATAGACTAATTTTCTTTAATCATATTTTGTTGTTTTTTTTTAAATCAAAATAAAATATAAAATGATCAAATAAATTACACATTACATAACAAAATATAAATTAATATAATAATTAAAAAATTATGATATTTAAACTAAATTTGTAACTACGTATATTAACTTTTTAATTGTCACTTTTGTTAATTTGGTTTGAGAGGGAGTAACTATTATAGAATAGAGACACTATTTATTTTGTTAAGTAAGGAACATTAATCATAATTATAGCGCAGAGTATAAGCAAAAGAACATAGGCTAGTGCCTAGTAGTGGCATTTAATCAAAAACAATGACAGTAATGGCACGTGGGGTGCGAGAGAAACGTTGCAATTGCGGCGCAGTAGGAATGAATCAGGTCCCACCGAGCACCGAATCGTAATGATTTAGTCAAATGCCCGTGCTTCATGTTAACTCTTCTATGACCATTACCGCAGACAAGTACAACATTGCTGCTAAGTTACTTCATCAAGTTGGTTCAAGTGTTTAGTACATTCTGAAGGTTACTCTTTACTCAAGTTTTTCCCTCCATTTTGTAATATTTATAAGAAAAAAAAAAAGACAAAAAGAAAAGGATATATTTATTTAAATTTTGAACCACATTCATCGTTATCTTTAACCAATTTTTGTTTACATTCATAGGTATTTATCTTTAGAGTAATAAATTCATTAAAAGTGTGTGTTACTTTTCTATATTTATTTTTATAATTATTGATATTATAAGTGAGAAAAAAATTAGGTTTTACAAAGAGAATGAAATAGAGGCGATTTAGTAAGAAAATCATTAATTTATTGTGAATTTAAAAAATTGTCTTATTTTCTTGAACTCAATATTGAAAATTATCAATACAAGTTGAAGCCCAATATTGAATACCAATGCGTGCATATAGGTATGGTCTGCACTTTTTTTTTTGTTGACAATATTCTTTTGTTTGAATATGTCGACTGTATTTTGCACTGTCGGGATATCTTTTGTCAATTTTATAGACAATAGACTAATAACCAGAAGACAAAAGTGTATTTATTCAAGGATGTCAACAATCAACTTAGAGAATACACCCTGTAGCATACAAGGTTTACCCATACTAAAAGTCTGAGAAGGTATCTTGAGCAAACATTTTCTCAGGGAGAAATTCAAGAGTTCACTTTAGCAATATTGTGAACAAGATTCAAAATAAGTTGAGCAGGTGAAAACAACAATGCTTAAGTGTAGCTGGTTGAATAATGATATCCAAGTATGTGTTAAGTTATATCCCGTATTATCACATGCAATATGAGAAGCTTCTAGTGATCTTTGTGCTAAAGTGGAAAAGATTCAACGATGTTTTGTTTGCAGTGATTATGATAATGGTCGTAAACAACAAATAGATGAGGATTTTCTTATGGAGATGCTTTGGAACCTCACTACTAAGCTTGATGACCATTGGTGTCAGGTTCTCCATAGTAAATAGGGAAGGAACAATGATTTGCGTGATTATATTAGCTCTCAACCTTATGATTATCCTCTTTGGAGAGCTCTTGTAGGGGTTTTGGACAAATTTCAAAGGAATGTGGTGCGACAAATTAGGGATGGTAATCATACCAACTTTTGACATGACATATAGAGGCCTAACAACATTCTTCTCATAAATGCTACTAATTCGTCTTTGGTTGACACTACTTTTATTGTTAAAGATATGGTTGATAATGAGGATATCTTGGACTTTAATTTCCTTTTTGATAACTTGCAACCTAACATTGCAAACAGGATCATAGGTTTCCCAACTCCCATTGAAGTAGATGTGTTGGGAAGTTTGGGTTAGGGAGGCACTATCACCTATCACTATACTGTGCAAAGTGCCTATAATATGATTTTTTTTAGATCTATGAGACTATGGAGGGAAACTGGAGAGCTCTTTCGAAGTGGAAAGGCCCCTACCGAATCCATAATTTCATATGGCTGGTGGCCTATGAGTGAATCCTCACCAACTATCATAGAAGTAGGCGCAGGTGGGTATATCTCCCTTATACCCTTGTTGCAAGATTGAAGACCAGACGATACTACATGTACTTTGTGACTTTAATTTTACAAAACAAATATGTATTAGACTTGTTCCTCCAGATTTAATGGCTCATTTTTTCTCTTTTAAATGTAGGGAGTGTGTCTTTCATCATACTAACATCAATTGGTGGAAATCAACTTTCATGATAATATATTAACACCTAATCGTGGAAAGCGACTCAAAAAATGCTCATTGATATGATCACAAACAAGTGCTATTTCTAGGGGCACGCCCCTCCTCTGATTCGGCGTATCCAAGAGTTTCTCTAGAAAGAATGGCATATTTAGTTTACTCACATGTGCCATGAAGGGAATAGAAGTGAGGACTGACTAACTAGCTTTAGCCTTAATTTTGCTTCATGGAACCTTGTTGTTTTGGAGTTTCCTTCTTGTAAGCTTAAACAACCTCTTTTTGGTTATATTTTTGGGGCTTGCATACCTAGAAATGTGTAGTTAATACCTTAGTTTTTTGTTGTTTTCTTCTTTGGCCCTTCAGCCTTCTATGGTACAAAAAAAATTGTCTTATACTACGGGACAAAAAATCTCAAAAATAGATCTTATAAAAAAGGACGAAGGGAGTAATTTTTTGGGTGATAAATGTCTATCAAATGATGAGTGATATCAATTATATTTTTTCAATCGTAATCTCTAATTAATATTACACTGACTACTCTTAACTTAATACATCAATCTTCTTTGACTAACTTTTGCTTATATTTGAAGGTAGTGGAAAATACAAGAAAGTGGATAGCTGTATTGTGTTGATCATTTTAAAAATTAAGTTGTGTTGATCATTTTAAAAATTAAGTTCCTTATCTTAAAAATCATAGAAAATGCTTCATACAAAACATACTTACTTGAAATCATTCGAAGACATTGAGAAATAAAACACTATTGAAAATAATTTTATTTAAGTTCGTTGTTAAAGAGATTTTCTTCATATAACTAAAACATTTGTTAAAAGGTATTTGAACATAAGACACAATGAATTGTACATGAAAGAATAGAAGGGAGAAAGATGAACACATTATTTTTATACTAGTTCACAACAACATATTGCTACATATAGTCCTCTTTTTACAAAGAGACTTTGTCTTGTTCACTCGAATAACTTAATCTACTAAGATCAATATTCTTTATTCTATCTCTCTAGACTACAAATAATGTTCTAATTGTCACTTCATGCTACAAGTATTCCTTACTTTTTCTCTTCGGACTACAAGTATTGTTCTAACCGTCTCTTCATGCTACAAGTATTCCTTACTCTGTCTCTTCAGGTTACAAGTATTGTTCTAACCACCTTTTAGGCTACCCATAAGACAACTTTTAGTCTTCTCAACTATTTTGGAAAACTACATTGTTAAGGATCTGATAAATATTTTACTGTCTCTCTAGACCACCCTTTAAACAAAGGTTGTTTTCATTATCATGTGACTATACAGGTTGTATTTTGTACTTTGTACTATTTAGATGATCAGAAATCTTGTTTTTGTTGGCCAATTGTTTTACTTCATAGGCTTGAACTTGAAGTAGAGGCAATGTTTTACAAGAGGAAGTGTTGTTATAGAGGAAACTATGGTTACATAGATTGTAAGATGTTTCTATTTTTTTGATTTTTATTATTAGATTTTTTAGAATATTCATACTTAGAGGATTGATACAAAGCTATATGTATTTTCAACATATCTTGTGCTTCATCCATTTGACCAGACAATAACTCATTAGAGGATGTTGATGGTACTTATTATGCAGAACTAGTATATAGCTTGAATCAGAATTATATTTTCTTTGATGAAATTTCCTCTTACTAAGTTATAGCTTAATGAAGCATTAACAACTACAATTGATTGATCATTAGTTAGCAATATTCACAATGTCTCTTCTAATGAATAATACATGAATAATTATTACTATGTCACAACTTATTTTACTATAGTAAATAGTCAATAATATTGGCTCTAATTTAACTTTATATAAACTTCACACTTAAAACCACTGGTTAACAGACAACTGTTCTATTATTTTTTATCGTTAAAACATCAATAGTAGATATTAGTAATTAAACAAATTTAATTCTTACAATCAGGAACAAATCCAGAGATGGTCATATTTTAATACAATCTAAAATATGATCGTCATATTAATATTATATTAGGTATTTTTTTAATAAAAAATACTTTATTATTACAATGAGTGACATATTTATAAAAATAATGTCATAATAATTGTTGATATTAATATTCAATGTGCTCTCTAATTAATTAGTATGTACAATAAATGTCATTATTTACTACAAGAAAAACTGTTATTACCTACGGCAAATTTTATCTTTACCCACGGATTATCCGTAGGTAACGTAAAATTACCTACGGATTATCCACGGACACGAGTTCGTAGCTAAATCGCTCGTAGGAAAATATTTACCGACGGACAAGCTGTGGGACACACTTACCTAGGGATTGTCCGTGGGTAATATGACCCACTGAGTCTCCGTGTGTAACGTTACTCATAGATCTGCCGTAGGTAAAATAGTAGATAGTTATCGACGGAAAAGTCGTAGTTACATTATCCACGGATCATCCGTGACAAGTCTAATATTTTATATTTAATATTGATAATTTTATTCATGAATTGTCCGTGGGTAATGTAACCTACTTGGCTACAACTACTAGACGCTTCCTGGTTTTCTATCGTAATATCACATTTAGACACGTTTCATTAATGTCCAATATCAACTCCAGTGTCAAAATGACAAGTTACCAGCAAACACAGAACCTTGTTAGCTATGTAAGATTATATATAACAAAATTAAAAGATTATATTTAAAAAAATTAAAATATTATTTCCAAAAAGAATAAAAGAATGGGACTATGAGAGTACATACACAAAATACAGAGAAAAATATATTTTTAACAAAACTAAGTCACTAACACCCTACCGCTTCCATAAGATCGCATATTTCTGTATCCTTAAGGGTAGACCCATATCTTCTTAGACCAGCTTTGAGTTCATCAAAAGTGATTGCACCATTGTTATCAGTCTAGAACATTTCTCTCAAACCAGCAATTTCCTCTTCAGATAGACTTTCGACAATTACCTAAGAAAATAGCATAACAAGCAATGATTACAAACAACTATAACTATAGTTACTTAGTCTCAATCAAACAAAAACATAATAGATAACATATTAAATCCACTTGAAAGTGAAGAGTGAGTGCAAACAACAAAGTTACTTAGTTTCAATCAAACAAAAATATAACAGATTAAATACAATTGAAAGTGAAGAGCAAGTGCATAAGCCCAATAAGGTTACTTAATTTGGAAATCAAAAAGTGCACGATAGTACAATCCACAAAGGCAACAATGGAACTTCATATATTATGTATGAAAATGCATCACCTTTTTCATAACAATGTATGATCAACATTCATACATAAATTAATATCCATG
>NC_021161.2:29793181-29800996 GCF_000331145.2 Cicer arietinum
ATAGAGAGGCAGCCAGAATCAAGCATTTTTCATAGGTATCTTTACTTATGAGTTATATATATATGTCCATTCATTCTATTCTATTTTTCCAGGCATATATTCAGCAACTTGAATCAAGCAGGATTAGGCTTAATCAGATGGAACAAGAACTAACACATGCTAGAAATCAACAGTTAAACATGAACACAATACCTAACTATCCTAATTGAACATGAACAACAACCAAGTTCTCTCAAACTCACCATCAGTTCTCAGATTCAACAGTTAACTCATATAACAACTACATGTAAATAAACAATGAAACTGAACACAATACCTAACTATCCTAATTGAACATGAACAACAACCAAGTAACAGAGATTGGTTCGAGAAAGAAGCAGCCATTGTACTCTATGGTTAGGGTTTTCAATACAAATTGGGGCTTTTTCAGTAAGACTCGATTTCAGTAAAAATTGATTTCAGAAAATGAAAAGATATTAAAGGAAGATAACTTACCTTAAGAGATAGCGATCATCACGGCGGAGCGAAGCAGGGATGCGGAGGGTTCAGACAAGAAGAAGGAGCGAAGCGAAGCAGCTCGAACAAGAAGGCTTTGGGATGCAGAGGAACGAGACGGGCTTTGGGATGCGGATGAGCTTAGGGCTTAGGGCTCATACGATTCGGACAAGAAGAAGGGAGGGAAGAAGGGCTTAAGGAAGATACGATTTGGAGGAAGGGCTCAGGGAAGAAGGGCTTAGGGAAGATACGATTCGGAGGAAGGGCTCAGGGAAGAAGGGTTAGGGAAGATACGATTCGGAGGAGCATTTAGAAGGCAGCCTGATAAAATTAATTTAGTATCAGTTGGGGACCTTTTTTTAAAAAATTAAACAGAAATTTTTTCTAAAAAATAGACATTACCCACGGATAAGCTGTAGTAAAAAATAATACGAAAATTTTTGGAAAAATTTAAGTTAGGATTGTATTTTTTTTTTCATTACCCACGGATTTTTTAATTTTACTTACGAAATTACCGTGGTAATTAATTAAAAAAAAATTATTTTATACAACAATACACACGGTTTTTCCGTGGGTAACAATTAATTTACCCACGGATTATGATCCTTGGCTAATTTTCCGTAGGTATACAAATGTTTTCTTGTAGTGTATTGCAAGAAAAAAAATAATATAGATGATAACTTTTGAGAAAAGATATATATACCTAATCAATTTTTGGCCCCCTATTTAACAGTATTTTAGATCTGTTTGGGTCCTTTCTTACAAAATTTAAGATTGAATTTAATTTAAGATCGAAAAGATTATAATTTTACTTTGTATTTATAACGATAACAAATACATCATTATTTGATATAAGAAATTAATTAAAATTCTTTTTTGTTTATAATTTTCCTTTATATTTATATCTTGACTCAAAAAAAATCAAACCACTTCTCTCCCTCGATAGCTACCTACAACTTTCCCACTAATTTTGTTATCAACAGCCAGCCTTAGGCGTGTTCCACTTCAGCATTTCATATAAAAAATAACTTAGAGATTCCTTTTACACTAGTTGTTCATGTTTCTCCCCTACTCTTAAATTTTCCTTCAATTAATATCAACAATAATTACAAGAAATTCAACTACTTTATCTCATGGACAATGAATTATACCCTTGCTCTGACTTTAATTTTATACAGCCGATAAAATGAAAATAATAGTGATTCATCGGTCAACTATAATAAAATAATTAAGAGTTATCATCAAATTAATTAATCTTTAAAATTGTAGGTTGACATTATTAATTTAGATTGTGAAATTATTAATATGTCTCTTTGATTATTTTTATAGTATTATATAAATAAAATATCTCTCGTGATCCCTTAATTTAATTTTAAGTAATAATTAAATTATTTATTTATTTTTTTCTAATTTAATCTAATTAATTTAAAGTAATGATATGATCATTTATGTTTTAAAATGTCAACAATAATATATTTTTTACAGAAATTCAGAAAGTATATCATCATTTTCAAACAAAACTCGGAAAATTCATTATCAATTTCAAGAACATTCATATATTTATTAAATCTTTAACTCAAATCTTCAAATAAACTCATATCTTCATCTCCATCAATAATAACAACATCATATCCATCAAATAAAAAACTCACAATTTAAGATTTGATCCCCAAATCACCAAGAAATATCTTCTTCTTTCTATTCTTCACCAGCATCAAATGTAAGTTCTTTATTTCATGAATCTAATGTTGTTGTTTTTGTTGGAGATGAAAATATGAGTTTATTTGAAGATTTGAATTATGTATTTGATGAAAATATGGATTTAGTTGAAGATGACAATTAATTTTATGAATTTTGTTTGAAGATGATCAATTTGACGAGTTTATGTAAAAAAGGACTACATTGTTGACATTTTAAGATATAAAAAATCAAATTGTTAATTAAAATTAAGCAATAAATCAATTTCAAAAAAAAAAAATTTGAATTGATACTTGAAATTAAGTTAAAGAAGCGTAAGAGATATTTTGATTATTATATATTAGTCTTTTCTTTAGTGATTATTTTATTAGAATTTTTCATCGGTCAAATTTATCTCAAAAATTGTTTCTTAATAAATATGTTTGATAATATTCAAATTCATAGACCATTTAAAAATTTCGATAGTATAGAACAAAATTAAGGCGAGTTCTTATGTGCACCATTTTTATAAGTGGTACACCCTCGAAAATTTAAACGACAATCAACAATACTTTTAGAACTATTAACTTGTGACCCTCTTTATTTTTATGAATAAAACTATGACATTATTTATATCAATTTAATACACGATACATATTTGTTTTTCTTTATTTTAATCAAACCAATATCATATAAGTCATAAAAATAAAAATAACCATTAACATTTACTTTTAAGAGATAATGTATATAATCGTTAGAATTTTAAATATTTTTTTAAATTGGTGTATGGTGGAACATGATCCATATTAGAGTTTGCACAAAACTAATAACATCCTACATTTTGAAGAACTAAAATAAAGCCTCATAAAAGTAACTACCATGGCATTTTTAAGTTATAAAAGAAAACATTTAAGATGCTTTTATTTTATGTTTTTGGTCATAAGACAGTGATAATATTACATAAAATTCTCACATACAAATTTAAGATTTTAGATTCTTGAGATGTTTTTCTTATATGAAAAACCTTTCAACTCAAGAACAAAATACACAATCCTTTTACAATTTATTACCTTACCACCATCACGATATGCACCAATTGTTTCTTTCTCTTATTCATTATCTATCATTTCTACCCTTTATCTCAGAAGTCAACATGCACATCCAAACATTAGTGATTGCCAAATTAAGAGTGTGATATTTAATAATTATAAAACAAAATGTTTTCTAATTAGAATATAATATTTATATGCTAGTTTTGGTGACTAGAATACACGATTGACTATTCTTTTATGATCGTGCGTCCGAGAAGAAATATATAATTGAAAAATGTTTCCACCTCTCATTTATTTTTTATATCCAACATGGCACATGTCTATTGGAGTATATAGAAATAGAATGAGCTACGTTCACTCAACTATTTTTGTAAAGACATTGTGGGAAGTTTTTTTTTTAACAAAACATTGCGGGAATTTACAATTATTTTTAGTGTCACGGCAATGTAATGACTTTCGCTATCAATATCTTATAGTTGAACCATACGAAGGTAATAATATACATATAAAATTCCCAATGCATGCATATTTACTACCCAAAAATATACTTATGACAGTTGTGTTCCTCAATTGCTTACATCTCTACGACATAGAGTACATTTTCTTCATTGAAAGTAAAAAGATTGACAAGTTCTTTATCTTCACGTCACAAACATATATATTTTATACAATCAATTGTGTTTCCTTGTTGCTAACTTCCAAGGAATCCACAACTTTGCTTGTCAAATGCTTTTCAAAATCACAATCCATATGATGATGAAATGCTAATTTTTTTTTATATATATTAGGAAAAAATTAGAGATAATTATCTCAAGAATGTGAAATATTTTTCTCCATCTGTATAGATAAATAGACAAACAAAATATACACCTCCACGTAGTAAAAACAATTGACATAAAATTAAATATGAGACCAACACAATTTCTAACGTGAAAATTTCTTTAAAATAAAAATCACTAAACCTAGTCCAATAAAACTTCTATAATAATTAATGAATACACAAAGTCTTTCTAGTAACACTAGAGAATATCAATCAACAATAACTATCACCAAATGGTAGAAATCAAATAAAATAACAAAAACCTTCAACTAAAGTGGATATTCAAAAATAACTATCAGATAAGTTAAAACTACTAACACTATATATTACAATAACAAATAAAGTGGTAGATGTAAGACCCATAATTTTAAAGTACACTTTATGTATTTTAGTGTATTTTTGGTATTGAACTCAGAGTCTTTTTAGCCAAAGTTATTAATATTTTGGAGTTTATATGACCAAAAAGATATTTTGATGCCGATTAAAATTACTCGTCGATAAATAAATTAAATTAAGTACGGTGAATCCTCTACGAAGAATTTAATTCAGGGGAGTTTGTTAAAAATGTCTCGCAATTGCTAAAAGTTGTTTATGTCAATTGCGTTGCGACGACAGTGGATATATTAACAAAAGTGGTTTGGAGAGGTTATGGGCGAAATAGTAAATTTAATAAATATCTAAATATTTTGAGATATTTGTTAATTATATTCAATATGTATATAATGATTAATTGTTTGGAGGAAAAAGAAAGGAAAGAGAAAGAGAAGAAAAGGAAAGAGAAAGAGAAGAAAAGGAAAAAGGAAAGAAAAAGAAAAGAAAGAAAACAAAAGTTCTCCTTCTTCCTCTGCCTCGCGTGAAACCCATTCCTTCTTCTTCCTTCTACCTCCATTTTCGCTGCTTCTTTTGTTCAAGAGTAGAAACCCAAGGATTGTGGGTGAGTAAGAACAAATTTTCAGCTTCTTCCTTCTTCCCGGATTCAAAAACGGAGTTATGGATTTCAAAACCGTCAAACACAAACCTCCCCGTTTCATCTAGATCTATGCTTCGTTTCGCGAAGAGATAGAAGGGAAAGTTGCTCACTACCACGCTACGGTGCTAGGGGACCAACTTTGAAAGCGGCATTGCGAGCGAAGATTTTACCAGATTTACTCGCAGTACCTTAATCGCACGTTCAAGCTAACGTGAAGGTAAGGGCTCCTTCCAACCTTTTAGTTTGCATTTAGGGACTTATCTGTGGTTGTGTGGAAAAGAATTTTGTTAGGGTTGAAGTATTGGTTTTGGGGGAAAATGAATTTAACTCGTTATTGTATGATTTTGAGGAAATGAGATTTGATGTGTTTGAGGGGTATGTTGTGATGATTGTGTTCTTCGTATTTGACGTGTTCATAATTAATGCTTATGAAATTTGATATGTGTATGGTTGGATTTTGTGGAGAAATGAATTGATGTGTTTTGGTGTGAATTGTGGATTGAATTTGTGAATATGTTTGAGTATGTTCTGTGTGGAATTTGAAAACCATTAGAGTTAAACGAGTATTAAAAATGGGGAATCTCTTAATGTCGACGTTTACTTAATGATGTCGTGAAAACCATTAGAGTTAAACGAGTATTAAGAATGAGGAATCTCTTAATGTCTACGTTTACTTAATGTTGTCGTGAAAACCATTAGAGTTAAACGAGTATTAAAAATGGGGGTTTGGAATTGTGTGATAGCATGTTTGATTGCAAAACTATTTCGAAGCTCATGATGTTGTAGTGATTGTGTTATAAGTGCTAAGTGTTATGTTTTGTTTGGAATTGTGTGATAGCATGTTTGATTGCAAAACTATTTCGAAGCTCATGATGTTGTAGTGATTGTGTTATAAGTGCTAAGTGTTATGTTTTGTTTGGAATTGTGTGATAGCATGTTTGATTGCAAAACTATTTCGAAGCTCATGATGTTGTAGTGATTGTGTTATAAGTGCTAAGTGTTATGTTTTGTTTGGAATTGTGTGATAGCATGTTTGATTGCAAAACTATTTCGAAGCTCATGATGTTGTAGTGATTGTGTTATAAGTGCTAAGTGTTATGTTTTGTTTGGAATTGTGTGATAGCATGTTTGATTGCAAAACTATTTCGAAGCTCATGATGTTGTAGTGATTGTGTTATAAGTGTTAAGTGTTATGTTTTGGGAATTGTGTGATAGCATGTTTGATTGCAAAACTATTTCGAAGCTCATGATGTTGTAGTGATTGTGTTATAAGTGCTAAGTGTTATGTTTTGGGAATTGTGTGATAGCATGTTTGATTGCAAAACTATTTCGAAGCTCATGATGTTGTAGTGATTGTGTTATAAGTGCTAAGTGTTATGTTTTGGGAATTGTGTTATAGCATGTTTGATTGCAAAACTATTTCGAAGCTCATGATGTTGTAGTGATTGTGTTATAAGTGCTAAGTGTTGGAATTGTGTGTGAATGTGATTGAGTTAGTTTATGTATTTTTAGAAAAATATGCAGGGAAATCGATTTCCCAATCGATTTGATTGGTTACAGGAACTCAGCTATTTTGACAAAATCGATGTGCCAATCGATTTTGTAATATGTTTCTTAAAACCATTTACGAAAACGATTGCCCAATCGATTGTTATGTTTCTTGTTTTCTTGAATCTTGAAAAGATAGTGAACTAATCGATTTCACAATCGATTTGGCCATTACAGTAGCTCAGCTATTTAGGCAAAATCGACTTTCCAATCGATTGAATTGGTTACAGGGACTCAGCTATTCATTCAATCGATTGATTTAAGCCCAGAGTGCAGATTTCACTAAAAACCTTCATCCAAATCGATTTTCCAATCGATTGGCATAGTGGAAATTCTCATTCTGAGTTAGATAATCGATTGCTCAATTGGTTCATCAATGGATTGGCCAGTTATCTATTACTTGATTGATTAAAAACTTTATTTGGATTTCATGGTTATTTGGCAAGTGTTACATGAACTTTTAGCATATGAAAAACCCTTTTAAGATGCATGCTAAGTTGAAATGTTATTTTGTGCATTTAAAAACTTAAATGTTATGTGTTAATTGTTAATTTCGGTTGGTGACCTTTTACAACTATTGTGGAAATCTGGGCTTTGCCCTCGGATGAGAACCAGGACCATCCTACTGGTCCGTACCCTGTGGATGGGAATGTAGATGGGAATGCCTGACTGAAGCTATGTTAGGAGGATCTTACGGGGCGCGTGGAGATCACTCAGGGTGTTTAGTTTGTTTTGCAGAATGATCAGATTAGGTTGACATAAAGGGAACATATGTCTTTCTTTTGAATTGTATTTATTTTAGATTGGAAGACTGTACCTATACTAATATTGTTAGCATGACATGTTATTTTCGATGGGTTACATGTACCACTTTTTGATGTGTAAATATTTTGGATTCATATTTCGAGAAACTTTTCCACTTCTTGTAAATTATAATGACTTAATTATTTATCCAAATGTATTACCTTATTTATTTCTCTGTCTTATTTTAATTTCTTTTGAAAAAAAAATACACCCTCGCTTTGAAATTCGGGGTGTCACTTTCTTCTTCTTCTTCTTACTCTGCTGTCACTTTTTTCATTGTACGACTCTAGCTATTTTCTTTTGCTTAGGGATTTAAATCCCTTTCCTTATTTTTTCTTCTTCACACGGGCCAAGCCTAATAAATACACATATTCAGTTTTTTTCTTTACTAACAATAATAATAATAACAATAATAATAATAATAATAATAATAATAATAATAATAATAA
>NC_021161.2:29802004-29857974 GCF_000331145.2 Cicer arietinum
ATAATAATAATAATAATAATAATAATAATAATAATAATAATAATAATAATAATAATAATAATAATAATAATAATAATAATAATAATAATAATAATAATAATACTAATAGTAGTAGTAGTAGTAAAAATTGATGGGTTCTACATGGGTAGTGAGTCCACCTCAACAAATTTGCCCCTCATGACTCAAGTGGGAAAGTACTGCTCAACCATACCGACCTTCTTTATACAATATATCATCTTCGACACAAGCAAAACTTTCGTTATCATATCTGAACCATTCACATCAGTATGAATCTTTTCAACTAAAAAGGACTTCATGTCTAATGGATCTTGTATCCAATGATATCACACCTCAATATGTTTCGACATTGCATGAAAAGTCGGATTCTTGCTGAGATGGATCACACTATGACTATCACAGAATAACACAAACTTGTCTTGCTTGAGACTTAACTCATCTAGGAATTTCTTCATCCACACAAGAGTTCTTTAGAAGCTTCAGTTGCTGCAATGTACTAACTTCAGTAGTGGATAAAGCAACACACTTTTGTAACCTTGATTGCCAAGACACAACTTCCCCCACAAATGTTATCATATAACCAGAAGTAGATTTTCTAGAATCAAGATCACTTGCCATATCTACATCTGTGTAACCATCGAACACAGGTTCACCACCTCCTTAGTATAAACATAGTTTAGAAGTGACTTTGAGGTATCTCAGAATCTACTTCACTGTTTGCCAATGATCTTTACAAGGATTAGAGAGAAATCGACTGAAAACTCCAACTGCATGAGTAATATTTGACCTTGTGTATAACAACTGCATGAGTACATAGCTTGTTGGTAGTACTCTAGATCTCCACTATAAGTGATCATTACATACTTGTGTGGAGGATATCTTTGAGAAGGTTAATGTTCTCTAGTAGATCTTCTCAACTAAAATTCAACTAGTGGCTTAGCTGGAATCTGCTCCTCATATTGAGGTACATGATCATCAATTACATTCTCATCATCTACATGTACATCTCCTTCATCGACAAAATTTTCTACAAAGGGCTTAGGCGTAACATCAATGTAACTTATGGAATTTGATTTTTTTTTTTTCTCAAATTTATTAAAATCTTCAATAGTTTGGTCTTCAGGAAATATCACATCTTGACATCTGATAGTTTTCTTGCCAATTGGACCCCACAATCTACAATCAAATTCTTCAGCACCATAACCAACAAACACACACGGTTTGGATTTACTATCAAGCTTGAACATCTCATCTCTTGGAATGTGAACAAAACATCTGCCACCAAACACTCTCAAATAACGATAAGAGACATCTTTCCATATCCACACTATATTTGGAACATCACCATTTGGTTGAACCAAGATGATTTTATATTTAGAGTTTTTATGATAACAAAAGTATTTTACGAGAACAATATATTTGGCTTCAAAGACTACGAAGGAAGATTCATGTTTTTGAAGAAAATTTAAAATAAGATTTGATTCAAATTTATAATTGAAGAAAATATAAAATAAGATTTTATTCAAATTTAAAATTGAAGAAAATCTAAAATAAAATTTGATTTAGATTTATAATTGAAGAAAATCTAAAATAACATTTGATTCAGATTTATAATCAATGAAAATCTAAAATAAGATATGATTTATATTTATAATTGAAGAAATTTTTTAACAAAGTTGAAAAGAAGATATAGTCAAGATTTGAAGAAGATTTTATCAATATTTATCTACAAAAAAATATGAACATAATCAATTTGAAAAATTTATAAATGCAATATGAACAAAATACAAACATAATCAATCTGAAGAATTTACAAACTCAATCTAAACAAAATAGGAACAAAATCAATTTAAAGAATTTACAAACTCAATCTGCACAAGATATAATTCAGAATTAAATAAGGAATAAATTGAAACCCTAATAAGAACTATCAATAGATACTTAAGGCTAAAGAAGAATATAATCAAAAAGTATAAAAAAGTAGAAGAACTCAAGCTCAAAAGTCCAAATTCATCTTAGAGTTCAGAGAGAGAAACACTTGTTCGAATGAGAAATATTCTCTACGCGTTTTTTCTTAGAGTGTGAAAGTTATTATTATTATTATCTGCTTTGTTAGAAGCAAACACTTAAAGTTCCAATCTTTTGTATCCAACCAGATAGTAGTTTAGTTCATTCTTCAATATGGGGTTGTTAGGTTGTTAGAAGATGGCTTGGCTTGTAGGGTTAAAGTGGTTAGTTCCTCAAAAGTCTGGGGTTGTCAGGCTGTTTGGGAAGACTGGCTTGGAGGGTCAGGTGCTTTGTAATTCAAGGTATTTGAATTAGTGGATTAAAGCCTTCCAAATGAGGGGACTGGATGTAGCCAAGTTAGTGGTGAGCCATGATAAATCTATGCGTCAAATTATTTATGCTCTTATTGCTTGCTGCCTCTGAAATCGGATTGCTTCTTATCTAAGTAATTCTTAAAAACCAACCAATCTTCACCAAATTAGCAAAAAGTTATTAACTTTGGCAAACACAATTCAACCCCATTCTCGTGCTTGCACCTTCAATTGACATCAAAGCTTGGTCTCAAGGTGGAGCACTTTATAGTGTTTGAGGAAAGATTCAAGGGTTCAATATGGCTGAATTGAATGAATAAGTTGCTAGAGGAAACATCAACATACCACATCTATTTGATGGATAACATTTTGAGTGCTGGAAAGACATGCTGAAAAGTTTCTTAATTTACAAGATCCTGAACTTTAAGACTTGGTGGAAGATGTTTATACTACTTCAAATAATACTGATGGTATTGAAATTCCAAGAAAGCCTATGAATGCTGATCAGAAGAAGATGTTCAAGATGCATCATAAGTCTAGAACATTCATGGTAAATGTTATCATCTTCAAGTAGTTTGACAATTGCACCAACAAGGAGACAATAAAGAGTATTTATGATAGTCTGAATATGACATATGAAGGAATCAAGCAAGTTCAAGAAGCAAAGGCAAACCTCATAGTAAAAAAATATGGGTTGTTCAAGATTGAAGAAGATAAAGACATTGAAACAATATTTTCCAGATTCCAAACTCTAGTATTAGGATTAAAGGTACTTGAGAAGAGTTATATTACTGTTGATCATGTGAAGAAAATCCTTAGAATTCTGACAAGCAAGTGGAGACCTAAGATCACTGCCATTCAGGTAGTAAAGGATATGAATACTCTTAAGCTGGAAGAATTAATCAGCTCTCTCATATCACATGAAATTGAACATGTAGAGGATGAATCCAAGAAGAAACAACCAACCTTGACATTGAAATCCAAGTAGAAGAAAGTTATGAAGGCAATAGCAGAATCAAAGGATGATGATTCAGAGGATCAAAATAGAGACTCAGAGGAAGAAGAATTGGCGTTTATATTCAAAAAAATTCAAATGATATGGCATAATATAAAGAAGAAATTTCCCCAAAGATATTCTAGGTAATCCAGTAGAGGAAATGATGATAAATATGACAAGAAAAACATCATCTGCTATGGATGCAATGAACTTAGACATATTGGGTCATATTGTCCAAATATGTGATGAGACAAAAATACTTGAAAGTTAAACTTTTTTTATTTTTTTTTTTCGTTCTTCTTATTTTTTTTTCTTTTTTTTTTCATTCTTTGTTTTTGAATAACACAAATATAATATATTACAAGAAAATATACAAACTAATGTAAAACTAAACTACTTTGAAGTTATCACAACATTAGTCAGGTATGAAAAATAAGGTTTAGGTTTTTCTTGATAAAGTCAAACTTATCTTCAGATAGTGGTTTGATGAATATGCCAGTTCATTGGTGTTGAGTGTCCACAAATTGAATGTTTAGTACCCCTTTTTGAACAAAGTCCCTAATGAAGTGGTGTTTGATCTCAACGTGTTTAGCTCTAGAATGTAAGATAGGATATTTTGTTAGACAAATTGCAGAAGTGTTATCACAATAGATGAAAAGGTTGGATTCTAGGATTTTATAGTCTTCAAGTTGATGTTTCATCCAAAGTAGTTGGGAACTGCAACTAGCTGCTAAAATGTAATCAACCTCTGGTGTTGACATTGCAATGGTGTTTTGTCTCTTACTTGACCAAGACATTAAGTTGTCACCTAGAAATATGTAGTTGCCATTAGTATTCTTTCTCTCAAGTTTATCTCCAGCATAATCAGAATCACAATATCTACTTAGTTTGTACTTAGGAGATTTATTGTAGAACAAGGTAAGGTTGGCAGTGCCTTTTAGGTACCTAAAGATTCTCTTAACATCAGTTAAATGTGATTCCATATGATCAGCTTGAAGTCTTACACATACATACGTTAAACATGATGTCAGGTCTAGAAGTGGTAACGTAAAGTAGGGATCCTATCATTCCTCTACAGATTTTTTTTGCTCAATTGTTCTCCTGAATCATCTTTTTCAAGTAAACAAGTAGGTGCATTGATGTGGCCATAGGTTTGCAATCACTCATCTTAAACTTCCTAAGAAACTCTTTTGTATATTTAGTTTGATGAATGTATATACCTTTTTGACTTTGCTGAATTTGTATCCCTAAGAAGAACTTAAGTTCTCCCATCATACTCATTTGAAATTCAAGTTGCATCAATTTAGAATTTTTTTTGGCAAAGAGTGCCATTAGTAGATCCAAAAATAATGTCATCAACATAAATTTGAATAATAGGAATGTCATCTCCTATTGATTTTCTAAAAATTAGATTATCTACTTGTCCTCTTTCGAAGTTATTTTTAAGCAAGAAGTTACTAAGTCTATCATACCATGCCCTAGGTGTTTGTTTTAGACCATATAAAGATTTCCTAAGTTTAAAAACATGATTTGGAAATTCAGAATTTTCAAAACTTAAGGGTTGTTTAACATAGACTTCTTCACTTATATAACCATTTAGAAAAACACTTTTAACATCTATTTCAAATAATGTAATGTTATTATTTGCTCCAAAAGAAAGTAGGATACAAATAGCTTATAATCGGACTACAAGTGCAAATGTCTCAGTATAATCAATGTCCTCTTGTTGACTATAACCTTGTGCGACAAGTCTTGCCTTATTTCTAACCACTTCACCTTTTTCATTTAGCTTGTTTATGAAAACCCACGAGGTTCAATAATGTTCTTCTTGGTCTAGGTACTAGATCCCAAATATCATTACTTTTAAACTCATTTAACTATTCTTGCATTGCAATAATTTTTAAAATGTCAAATATATCTTTGATTTTTTATTATTATTTTACCAACTACCAAATAATTCAAGTTTTCCCATACATAAAGATATTCATAAATTACTAGAAATTTTTTATAAGATTTTCGGTACAAGGTTCAAAAGGTGTTTACCGATAAATTTTTTAAAGTTTTTCAGTACAGAAGGTTAAAAAGGTGATTACCAAAAATATTTTTTAAAATTTTCCGTTACAAAATGTTAAAAAGTTGTGTATCAATAAACTCATGTACTGGAAAACTAGTGAAAAAGTATTTCGATACACATCTTTTTAAAAAAATGAGTCAAAATAAATTAAATAAATGACAGTAATAAAAAAAATTAAAATTAAAAAGAATTTTCAGGAAATTTGTAGGTTGAAGTTTTCTGGTAACTTCGGAAAATGTAAAAAAAAATTTTCAATATAATATATGTTTCAGAAAGGTTGAAATAAATTTTTTGGGTCTTTTTGGAAAACTTCAAAAATATTTTCAGAAATGGTCTTCTATAATCGGAAAACTATTTTCAAGTTTTTCGGAGTGTAACTTGTGTACCAGAAAACTTGAAATCTTTTTTTTGAAATAAATGAAATTTTTTTACTCGCTTTTAATATTTATAAGGATATTTATGTCTTTTCTTTTAGTTTGTGGGGGTACAGATAATTTGAACTCTACAGAGTAAAATTTTCTATTATTATTCTATTTTATATCTTATCATATCTCTATTTTATTTTGCTTTATTTTTATTTTATTTTGCTTTATTTTGCAAATCAAATGGGTCCTAAAGATTTGATCCAATCAGGCTAGAGTTGAACTGGTAAGTATTAAATAATATATTTTTATATATTTGTAATATATTATACCAAATAAAACAAATATTAATTGGCATTACTTAGATGAGTTTACATTTCATCTGAGAGGTGCAGATGCTACCCAGTTGCTTTCTAGTTTTCATGCTTCCTAGCAATCATAATTTCATAAAAATAAATCATAAACAATTATCACTTGGATTTGCCAAAGTAGTTCCACTGACCAATAGATAGAGTAAGATCACTCACAATTTAGTTTTCTTAAGTTAATTAACTAAAATAATGTACAGGGAGTATAATATAAAAATCTCCAGAGCCTTCAGACGTATTATCTGCTACTTGGAGTTTTTTCATTTAATTTCAGTTAATGGTTCACTGCACGTCCTACTATCCAAGCTCCCATGTTTGCCATCTGCAATAATAATTTTACAGTTTAATTATCATATCTACATTGACAAGAAAGCAACCGTTACTATCTATAATCGTTTCTATATCTTAAATCAATTTAACGATGGAAAGGCAAGAAAGCAACCATTGACCTATCTCTTGCAAGGATAAGATAAAGAACGATGGCATATGATTGTTAGATATAAGCACAATACAATATGAACCTAAAAACCTCTTAACATTTTATCATATACAATATTTACTACACACTATGTAATAACCACATTATGTTGGTTATCCTATTCTATGTTTGAAATGAACCCGACATAGGTACCATATGATAAAATGTACATGCAAATAACAACATTGCATAATTTTAAAAAATTAACTTTTAATATATCTTTTCCATTATTTATAAATTAATCTATGTAGTCAATGACGGACAGTGGTATGAAAGAAACTCATCATACACCTAAAAGCTAAAAATACAAGAATTCACAACATTAAAGTCATATTCAAACCCAATATAAAGCAAATATTCTCTCCTTTTTACAATAGTGTCACTTTAGAAGAAAAAATTATTTAAAAAATGAATGTCATTTTCAATGTAACTTTTTAATTATTTTTTTTAGTTGTATCCTTCAATTATTAATATGTACACTACTTCCAAGGTATTAATACTACTTAACATTTATGATAGTAGAAAACTCACCAATAAAAAATAAGGGTAATTCAGTAAAATGACTAGTATTTTTCTTCTATTCATTGTATTTCTTAATACATTTGCAAAAACCTTAAACGATGTTCATTTTAAAATGGAGGGAGTAACTTTTAGCCTCCAAGGTGCATAAATCATCCTGTCATTCAAGTATTTAAAGAAATACATGTGATCCTTGAATGGAATCACTATCTCCCAAGGTGAGGATGAATGCCAAGAAGTCAGAAATTGCTGAAAGTTTGACAATGGAAGACGGAAGATAAAGTTCTTTCATAGGAGAAGAAATGAGAAGACAGGAAGGACATATAACATTGTCATTCAAATTTTAAGGGTGAAATGACCAAAAAGACCAAGGTGAGGATGAATGCCAAAAAGTTGCACAATGTGAAGAGGGGAGATGAAGTTCTTCATAGGAGAAGAAATGTGAAGACAGAAGGCACCTATAACATTGTCATTCAAAATTTAAGGGTGACATGACCAAAAAGTGCAGAACAAAAGGGCAAAGCTATAAGTTGCTGGAAAAATATATCTATTTTATGGTGAAATGACCAAAAAGAACAATAACAACAATTTGAACACTACTAGTGGCACTACAGCTGCAACTCAAAACCGCAACACCATGTGATTTTGCGTAGTACCAATGGGTTGCTACGCTGCTATGGACTATATAGTGCGTAACAAGTAATTTATACCATAGAAAACCAAACTTGTTAACAACGAACAAGTTTCGAGCAGTTGCGGCGGCACGGAAATTTAAAAGCAAAACATGGGGAATAGATACAGTGAGAATTGTTGCAATAGAAGAAGATTTGTAAGCAATTGGGAGGGATGCTTGTGGGCTGTGGCATTGCATTGGAGACCAAGTACTGAACTGGAACTTAAGATAAATGTCTTCCTATTATTTTAGAGTTTGCTTTAGGCCTCCATAAGTGTTGGGCTGACCCTATGCCGTATCTATTGCCAAAGAAAAGACTACAATAAAGGTGCACATTAAGTTGATGTATGACAATTTCTGATGTGAGTGGATATATAAGGGTGCAAGAATATGGTGTTGTGGTGATGAGGGTCTGTTTTTTCTCTGCTTCATCGTGGATTTTGTAACAAAGGGGATCAAGATTTTGATGCAGTATTCAATTAATCAAAATCACAAATATCATATTTGCTTTTCGTTAGGCTACTGTGCATGGGATGTTGAAAGAAAAAGAACACTGCAAAATGGGTTCGGAACCTACATTTTTTGTGCATTTGATGGTGGAGAACACAGTAAAAGAAGTACTTAGCTGAGAATGAGGATGAGTTGACAACATTGCTGGGACTTATAAACCATTGATGGACCAAATACATCAACTTTTGTTGACCAAATTATAAACCAATTGTCTCTTATAAAAAAGACCTGATGTAGTACTATTTTCCTAATCCAGCAGCTTCCCTAAGGACAAAAGTTGCACTAACAAGCAAGATAGGATAAGCTACAAGGATAAAATATCCTATCATACTCAATAAATAATTAAATACTGGTTTAATGTAGGATAGTGTTTCTCTATAGAAACTATCAACTCAAAAATCCTGGTTGCTAGGAAACCTATTGGCAAGGGAACGTGCATTACAATCACATTTCCTTTTTTCTATTTCAATGAATTTAAAAGTACTGTTGAATTTCCTTTTCCTCCATGACATTTATAGAAAGCTCCACTTGTAGAAAATTTGATTCCCAGACAAAGAACTCCAATTACCCAAACTTGAACACAAGTTTCTGAAAAACCTATTGGAATTTAACAAAAAGCAAGGAGCATTTTAAGTGAGACACCAAATTACCAGAGTTAAATAAAAGGACACCAAATACCAATAGCTTAATAAATCTGCACACATTTCTGTTCCATCTCTTATCTGCTCTCAACATAAGTAATTATCCAATATTATTGTTTGTCACAGCTTCTAAACCATCAGCAAAAACTTATTTGATAACACATGTAGCATCTACATTCTAGTTTCCCATGACATGAAGACTACATTCCCATTAAAGTAAAGACATGAAACATGAAAATTAGAGGAGTTGAATGAATTAATTTGTTATCATTCAAATTATTTAAAAATATAATAGAACCTCAATTTATTTTCACTCCATATCACTTTTTGCTTCATATTGAGGATCACACTAACTACCTAACTGTTCTCTAATCATTTTATTATTTCATTTGATTCCCAATAATGGAATGAAAAAAATCATTTTTTTATATCATACATCCAAACAATGATAAAAGTGAAATGATTCTATTCATTCCATTGTGTACGGCCAAAAGAATAGAACATCAACCTAATGGAGTGAGATACTTTTTATTTTTATTTAATGATTTCAAACAAAGCTATAGTTTCCACTTTTAATGATAAAAATATATGGTTAATTGTTATCCTTTTACATTAGAAATTATAAAAAGAGGGAGAAAAAGAGAAAATTTACCTTCCTAAGTGGAAGGTGAAATTGGGGCATGAATGGTGCTGTAAATTTTGGAGAGACGACCAATTTGGGGTTTGGATCGAGGAGGTTTCTTTTTAAGACCAAAAACCTCTTGAACCAAAGGAACATGAACAAGTACCAGTTTCCATGCCAATAACCAACCTACACATACAAATTCCTTGTGAGTTTGAAGTGAACATGATGAATTGAACAAGAACGAAATAGATTTTACCTACCTAGAGTGATTAATGAGAGAACGAAGGTTATGGCTAGGAGGGGTCGAAGAAAGACGATAAGAGTGTGTTCCCAAATTGACAACGATGACTCCATCTCTGCCCAACCCAACTCCTCTTCGACCTCCACCTGAGTCTATTGTACTCCCTCGTGAGTCGTGCTTTATTATTTATAAATCAAAACTTTTTTTTTCACACATTAACAAAATTATTTATATTTATAAAAACGAATATCAAAGAGTTAAATAACTTTTTAGTTTCCGAAAATTAATTATTTTATTTTTATAAAAAAATTTATTCATTTTTTAAAAACTTTTATTTCTATTTTTAGTCTTTAATTTTATATTAATTATTATTTATTTTTTGAATTTTTAAATTATTTTTTGTAATATTACTCGAGAGAATGTAAAATAAATCCTATAAAAATTTAGAATTTTTTACTAAAAATATAAATTTTTAAACATAAAATGCCTAAAAGATTTAGCTTTAATTTAGCATTTAATTAAATATTCTATATTTTTGTACCAAAGTGGTTAAATATGTCATAAATATTATTGCAAAAATCATTAAATAAATTCAAAGGATATACAATAGTTGATTTAAAAGTAGAGACAAAAAAAAAATTATTGAGACTAAAAGTTGATGAAATGTTTTATAAGGGCTTAAAATAGTGAAATTTTATAGGGAATAAAATATATTTAACCCTTTATTAAAAGATTTAATTGCAGTTTTGATCTCTTATTTTCACGTGTTCATGGAAATTGGCTCATGCATTTTGAAATGTCAAAGTTTTAGCCTCTCATTTAAATTTTTTAATTTAAAAATAATGATGTAACGTATTTTAAATAACGTGGTATATGGTTAATAATATGGAATGATTAACATCCACAAAATTGTCATAAAATCTTATAAAAATATCAGTTTTCACTTTTCAAATTATTTATTATTGTAATTTAACTAATGACATTTAAATAATTAGCGCATATAAATAATTATATATCATGATATTGTATGTTACATCATTTAAAATGTCACATCAATATGTTTTAGTTCAAAAATTCAAGGAATAAACTAAAATTAACATATTTTAACATAAAAAAATCAATTTCGTAAATTGATGAAAATAATAGGATCAAAACTGCAACGAAATCTTATAAAGCAAAAAATAGATTATACGCAGTCATGATAAATTAATTTGACACTAACAACCAGTTAGCACCAATCTATTGACAACTATTTTAAAAAAATAATTTTATAATGTGTTTGTAAAAGAAAAATAATAAGTCATAAATGTACTCCCGTATGAGCATAATTTTTTTTCTTCATTAAAATATTTAATAAAATTGTTTTTGGATAAAATTTAAATATGTAGATAATATACACAACTTATATTATGCATTCATCAATTTTTTTTGCACAAAGGCTTATAACTTTAAATGTTCCAATCTATTTAAATATCATCTAGTTACACTTGGAATAAATAAAATGAAAAATCTTATAAAAATACTTAAATCCACAAATCATATCAAGATATCATCTAAAAAATACCTCCATCACATCACTCTTATGAATTATTGGAGAGATTCTCCTCTTAGAACTCTACCATAAAAATTAAGTTATTTTTTCACAAAATTGATCTTCACATTATTGTTTTATATGACGATGTTTTCTTTCTTTCTTTCAATGAATTCATACTCGAGGTCCATTGTTAACTCACATAAATATCGTTCTACATTAGACTATTGCGAGAGTGAAATACTTGTACACAAGTTTACATCATATTGATGTTACAAGGTTGCACATAATATTCAATCATGTGCAATATTTTACTAGATAATATACATGCACATCATATGATACATCTATTCAAATCATATAGAATCAAATAACCACATAGGATTAATTAGTAACACAAAATCAATTAACAAAGAATATACAAAACATCGATTGTCTTTAAGTTCGCCAAACAAAGATGATAAAACACTTTGTCAAATCTATCAACAAAAGTTAGTTTTCTAATTTATTAATAATATTTTTATTAAACTTACTCCATGAAGACTACTATTTCAACTTGAGTGTATGGCCGAATCGACAATCATAACATGATTGTTTGTAATGAACATATTCCATCTATAATCCAATAATCATGGCTCAGGCGCTACACCTTATTCTAGATAGTCCTACACCGTAAGGTTTCTCCGTGTTGGACAGTACAATTTCCATTTGCCATAGTGGCTTCTACTAGTAGGAGTTCGAAACCTAGGGACCTCTAGGAAGTTTGTAGTCAACTCAACTGAATTTATCCTCAATCTTAATGTACTTCATTTTACTATAATAAACATCCTATTTTTCTTTTTACAAAACTGACCATCTTTAACAATTTTCAAATTTAATTATCTTTTTCAACAATCAATTTAATAAATTAATGCTCATAACTCATAATGCTACTTATGAAAAATCACCTCAACTTTAATTGATTCAACCGCAAACATTGAAGCATATTTTAATTTACAACGTAGAATATATAGTTCATACATTTCAATTTTTTAACTTATAGTAATCACCACAAATAGATGAAAACGTTTTTTCTTTCAAAAGAAAAATAATTGGAAAAGAGAAGTTTAGTTTCAAGCTTACTCCAAAGTGTCCTCTAAAAGTGACTAATGAATTTAGTGTCTCGATCACTCATAATGCTTCTAAGTAAACCATAGAGTCTAACTACCTCTTTAAAGAACAAATATGCCACGAGACAAGTATCATCCACTTTTCTACAAGGTGTGAAATCTTGGAGAATCTGTCCACCACCACAAAAATTGAATAATTTTCGCTTTTAGACCGAGGAAGATCTAAAACAAAATCCATTGAAATATCAATACAAGGAGAGTTAGATATTGGTAAAGGATTATACAAACCATGAGACATAACTTTAGACATAGATTTCTTACAAACAATGCATCTTCCACACAATTTATATACACCACGCTTCATGTGTGGCCAATAAAAATGTTCATGCAGCATGTCTAAAGTCTTTTGCACTCCAAAATATCCCATTAGTCCCCCCTTATGTGCTTCCTTCACAAGTAAATCCCTAATGGAACTTTTTGGCACATATAACCTCTTTTCTTTGAACAAATAGTTATTATGCTCATACAATTCCTTAGTTACCTCAAAACCAATAAACTTAGTTTCAAGAGTAGAGAACAAACTATACTTTCTTGAAAGTGCATCAACAACAACATTGAACTTATCTTTTTTAAGTTTGATCACGTACTAAAATTGCTCAAGAAATTCAATCCATTGGGCATGTCTCTTGTTGAGCTAACCTTGACTCTTTAAATACTTCAATGATTCATGATCACTGTGTATTACAAATTCCTTTGGTAAAAGGTAGTGATGCCATGTTTATAATGTTCTCACTAATGCATACAACTCTTTATCATATGTAAGATAATTAAGAACAACACCATTATGTTTCTCACTAAAATAAGAAATGGGATGTCTCTCTTGCATCAAAGCAACTCATATCCCCACATTTGATGCATCACATTCAATTTCAAAATATTTAAAAAAATTAAACAATTGTAGAATTGGTGCATGAGTCAATTTTTCTTTAAGCGTAGCAAATGATTGCTCTTGTTTTTCACCCCATTTAAATCCCACATTCTTTTTAATCACTTCATTCGAAGGTGCAGCTAATATACTAAAATCTTTAACAAACATCCTATAGAAACTAGCTAAGCCATGAAAGCTTTTTACCTCGTTAACATTGTTAGAAGTTGGCCATTCCTGAATAGCTTTCACCTTCTCTTGATCAACCTGCACTCCCTGTGAGCTAATAACAAAACTAAGGAAAACTACATGATTTGTATATAAAACACATTTTTCCATGTTTGCAAACAGTTTCTCATGCCTAAGAGCTTCCAAAACTCTTCTCAAATGCAAAAGATGACCATCATAAGATTTTCTATAAATCCCAATGTCATCAAAGTAGATCACAAAAAATTTCTCTAAAAACTCCCTTAACACATGGTTCATCAACCTTATGAAAGTACTAGGTGCATTTGTTAATTCAAAGGGCATGACTAACCATGCATACAAGTCATATTGTGTTAAAAGTTGTTTTCCCTTCATCTCCTTCTCTAATCCTAATTTGATTATATCCACTTTTAAGATCAATTTTGGAAAACACACAAGCACGATTCTATTCATCCAACAAATTATCTAATCTAGGAATGGGATGTTTCTACTTTACATGATATTATTGATGGCTCTACAATCAATATACATCCTCCAAGTTCCATCTTTCTTATGTATAAGAATAACGGGGACTACACATGGACTTAGGCTCTCTTGCACCCATCCATTTTGCATCAAGTCTTCAACTTGCCTTTGGATTTCTTTGGTCTCTTGGGGATTAGCCCTATATGCTGGCATATTGGGCAATGAAAACACCTGGAATGAAATCAATTTGATGTCCTATACCTCTTATAGGTGGTAGGCCATGATGAACCTATTTGGAAATTACATCTTCAAAATCATGCAACAACAAAAACAACTTCACTAGGAAAACAATTTGTAAGACCTCCAACCTTTAAGTCACTCTCCTTGCTCAAAAGCAATATCATTGAATTTTTTAACTGCATAACGTTTTCCGCCTCTTATTATTTTATGAACAAATTTTGTATTTTTCTCTATTTATTTTCATTTTCTTTTTCTTTTCTCTCTTTCTTTTGACTTTTTTTTCTTCTTCTTTTCACTTTATTTTTCTTTATCTCTCATTTTGGATTCATCCTCACCAACCTCTCTTAGAGACAAAAGAGCAAGAGTAATTTTGTGTTCTTTATGTACAAAAGATAACTTATTTGTATAACCATCATGGTTGCTTTTCTTATTGAAATGTCATGGCCTTCAAAGAAGTAAATGACAAGCCTCCATTGACACTACATCACATATAATTGTATCCTCATACTTTCCAATAGAAAAATTCACCTCCACGTGCTCACTCACAATCTTCTCACCTTTGTCACTAAGCCATTGAAGTCTGTATGGTTTTGGGGTGGGTTTAGTCACTAAATTCATTTTTGAAACCATTTTTGCACTAACAACATTAGTGCGGTTTTCTTCATCTATAATTAAAAAACATAACTTACCTTGGATGAGAACATAACATTATTTCTTCAGCAACTTCTTTCTCATTCTCTTCATCTCTAGATGTAGCAGATTCATAAGATGATCCACTAGTAATATCTCCATTCTCCTTAAGTAGCATGGTCTTCTTAGTTAGACATTTAAAAGCTATGTGACCTCTTTCATTACATTTGAAGCATTTAATCTCACTAATTTTTGCTTTATTATGAGCATCATTGGATTTATTTTGAGTACTCTGAGGTGCAATCATGGATGTGTGTTGATGAATTATTTCCCTCTTTCTTATTTATATCCTTCTAACTAGAAGCATTAAAGTTAGAAGAACTTTTTATCATGATACCCTTTCTCTACATTTGTTGTTCTACCTTAGTAGCTTGATGCACTAAGTCCTCCAACTCCACATAATTTTGTAATTCCACAACATCACTTATATCACTATTCATCTATTGTAAGAAACATGTCATAGTAGTTTCCCTATCTTCACTAATATTGGCTCTAATTAAGGACACTTCCATCTCCTTATAATAATCATTCACACACTTGCTACCTTGTGTGAGCCTTTCAAGTTTATTGTGAAGATCTCTATGATAGTAAGAATTTTCATCACCACCCAACTATCCACCAATGGTTCTCCATAGGTCACTTTTTCTTTTTGTAATTGGTTTCACCAAATGAGGGCTTAATTTGTAAACTCCACCGTTGCCACCTTTACTTTCTTCTCTTTTATGTAATTATTGCATGAAAAGAGTTGTTCAATTTTCATCTCCTACTCAAGGTAAGCCTCTAGATCACTCTTTCCTTGGAACGATGGTATTTTAAGTTTCATTTCTTCTATTCTATCTCCTTTACCACCACCCTCAGTTTCTCTTCTCATCCTTTTACCTCCATCATCACCATGATTTTCTTGATTTTCTAATTGCTCAATTTTGACATGTAAATCTTTAGTATGCTCCCTCAATATCATTTGCATTTGAGCCATTATATTCTCCACTAACAATCTATTGTTTTTCCCATTGAGGATGGCTATCATCACAACCTACTCCTGCCATATTTTAAATAACAAACAAACAAAAGTGAAAGAAAAGGACCTCACCACTCAGCTAACATGTTTACACTCTTGAATTAGTCATTTTTGTTTCGCTCAATTTAGCCTTGTTCTATAATGTATCTCTCTTGCCTTTGTCCAATCAATTGCTTTCTTCAATTCTTAATAGAATCAACAAGAACACTTAAGATTGTTGAACATAAATTGGTTAGAAGAAAATAAGGTAACACAAAACAATAGTAATGTGATTGAAAAATACTGTTAGGAATTTTGTCAAATAGGTAGTGTGCAATACTTTTAACAACAGAACAACATTTTTTTTGTATTTCTTTATTTTTTTTTTTTTTGTAATTTTATTCATGTAGCAACAACGCACAAATTAAGTAAGGACAACAATTCAAATAAAAGCAACACAACTAGCAATTCATGTTTCACAAAAAAAAAAATGCATAATCAAAATTTACATAATTCCAAACCTAGAGACAAGCTCTGGGGCCAAATGATATGATCCTTTTTTTCATGAATAACTTTTAGGATCGTTCTAGGTTGGAAACTTACATATCCTATTTGCCAAAATCACATGTTGTTGGAGAACGCGATAATCGAAGCAACAAAACTCAAAATTGTGCAGTTCAAAAACAAGGTGAAATAGGACGTTTCAAAATGCAAGTTGTGATACTCTAAACCCCAAAATCATATTTCTATAAAATTTGCAGTGGATAAATAAAAATCTATTTCCAAGAAAATAAAAAAAATTATTTTTAATTTAGGATATCACGTGTCTCAAAAATCAAAAGTAACACTTTAAACCTTTTTACTCGTATAAAATAGTGCAATCTCAATAAGTTTGATTTAAGTATAATTACTTGATTTAATTCTAAAAACTTACTAGTACTTATAAGGTTTTTGTACAAAAAGTCCTTTCAAATTAAAAAAGTAAAATATAAATTACAATTTTTATTCTCGGTATCACCTATTAGTGCGGGGTTCCTCCCAAACTTGAACTTCAAGACTAATTAACCTATAACAAATGCGATTTCGCAAACGCAGAGTCAAGCCAGTCAAACACAAACAACGAAGGAGTTGAGTTTCAAAATCATGTTGATAGTATAATACAAGTAAAAAGAACATGCAAACAATCATTATAGAAACCGCATCATTACACAAACATTGCTCAAGAAAAATATCACGTTAAAAAGTAAAAATCACTTAAGGAAAATCAATACCTTTCACTATAACATCAAATCCTCTAAAAGAAATTATTATCGCATGTCATACACATTAATCACAACAAAACAATCACAAGAAAATGAATTGTTATGCATGAGCTTAGACTCTACTTCACAATCTAGTACCATTCCAACTCTGAAGGACTTGGTTAGAAGGTTTGATACTCTGCCACCATCCTGGTGGACGTACAATTCAAATTGGTCATGTCCTCTTAGATCCATTCAACTTAACCCGAGACACATATACACGACAATCGAGGTAAACGTGTGTCGCATGGTAGCTCCCAACATATGGCGTGCTACCTTCAAGTCACCTAGAAATTCCCCACCTAAATACCTCAAAGGTCTAACAATCTTGCCTTTATTCTTAAAAGCAGACCGCTACGATCAGACTCATTCATTTGTACTTCCCTGGAATCACTAGATTTGTCAGGCCCTAACTATATGATGACAAAATAATCTCCACTTCAAAATTTCTCAATATTTATTTTCTCCCCTCGTTGGCCTATGATACTCCATTAAGACTGTCATCTCAAACATAAATTGAAATCACCATTATTTCATCAACTATAGGGTTACTTCAATATTCTCATTACAAATTTAGAACATCACTCTCATTAATCACACATCATCATCACATAAACTCATCACAAATTTATAGCATCACTGTCATCAGTCATACCTCATCACATAAACTTATCACAAACTTATAACATGACAATTATTAATCATACATCATCACATAAAATTATCACAACACATCCGTCTTTTATTATCACATCACATAAACTCATTTAATCAAACATATACTTAAAATTCATTAGACACTCAATATCACATGTTTAAAGAAATTAAATCAATCAACATCTTACAAATATTTGTATTCTATATTTTAACCTCACAATTTTCATATTTGCACATTAATTAATTTATCCCTCCAAGGGCTACTATAATACGTAGGGAGTCCCGGATGAATTATTGGAAAATACAGTTTTCCCGTTCATCTCACAATATATTACACTCATGAATTCAAACGCTCTCTCACCCATTACCTTTATTTAGAAGATTTCCCAAACACATAAATCAATGGAAGTTTCCAACTGCAACTGCAGATCGCCAATGTATAGTGAGCGAATCCGAATAAACGATGATTTCACAAAATCATCGAGACGCGACTGACAAATTATGCGGAGCATAAAAATAAATATTACATAATTACCAATAATTTTAGGAGCAAAAGTGGAGTCAAAATGACGAGAAAAAACTGCATAAAAAGTCTCACCGACTCGTCGGAGCGCCGGAAGTGTTTGACCTCAACTTAACCAAAAGATGTAAATGAGTAGTGCTTCTTGAAGGTTTCGACGAAAGGAATTCAAAAACGATACCAGTATTTTGAGACGACAGACATGGTGATCGAAATCGGCCAAAAATAGTTCGCCCAAGGAAAGAAATGTAGCTGTTTCTGATGAAACGGAGCCACGATCGATAAAATTGACGTCAAAAATGGATTCAGTGACCGATTTTGTGTGAGATTGAGATCGATTCAAATGACAAATAATTATTGGGAGTGAATTCGAGAAAAAAAGGGTTTGCTACCATTAGTCACATTTTCGTTTTTGTTTTTTTAAATTGCAGAAGGATGGGTAGAGATAGCAGATGTACAAGTACAAGAGTAAAACTGTAAGGTCCAACACAAGGTAGTCAAGTCTGAGGCAGAAATACGGGTGTAATGAACAACTCGCACGTGTAAGAATGAAAAGTCTATCCAGTAATAACCCAAATTAATATGCAGAAATAGAAAATAGAGGTGTCAACAGTTGGTTCAAAATTGATTTTCTAGTATTTCTAAAAGCCCTTAATAAATAAATAATTTATTTTACTTTTCTAGAAACTTTTTCTCCAAAATACTCATATTAACATAATATTATTTATCATTAACATAGATAAATCTAATTTTAACCAAAACTCTCATATTCAAAATAATAACTATAATTATTACTATAACATTTTTCAAAATAATCACATATAAATACATCATATTTATAGAATAGTCGAAAGAATAAAATAAATAAATAAATATAACAACAATAATTTATATTAATTACTGAATCAAAATAAATATGTACAAAATCATCATACCATAACAACTGTATAAAAATAAAGAAACTCAATGTCAATATTACTAATACCTCAAGATAATTATTTGTAAAATAAATAATTATATATTTATAAAAAAATTAAATATAATTATGTGCACACCTAACATTAGTCAAACATAAAAAAAAATATCACATTAACTACGAACACACATATACACGTAGAATTTCCTAAAATCTTATATCTTTAAATATGTACACTAAAATACTATTATTTATAGAAAAAGATATAAAATAATAAAATATAGTATTTGTTATTTATATCACTACTAAGTCAAATATGTATCAGATTAAGACACACTATTAGAAAAACTGTTTTTAGCTCCCATGTTTAGCGTCGGTCATCGACAACGACGCTAAATAGCGTCTGTTTAGCGTCGGCCAAACTCACGCTATCGAACCAAATATGTTTTTGTGTTTTTATCAATTATTAGCATCGTCTAGTCGACATTAAGTAAAATATGGAAGACGCTTATTTTTTTTTTTTTAAATTTAATCACCCTTTTAGCGTCAGAGTTGTCGATGCCAGATTCTCTTATTTGTAAAATTAAAGGTGAAAATTCATTTCATGTTTATTATGTATAATTTCATTTTTTCATTGTTACATTGTCATTTATCATGAACTATTTTTTTTTTTTTTTTTTGTTTAGGATGTAAAAATCCCCTTTGACTTTATGTAGTAGTAATCCTTATTATTGTTTATATAATTAAAGTTGTTATTTTTATTCTTTAATTCTTATTATTAATTACTTCACTATAATTATTTCACTATTGAAAAGTAGGTTACTATAACAATCAGACATAAGAATTGATATTCATGTTTCAACATTCTATATCTAATTAAGACAATGTGGTATGTTATTAAGAGAATGCTTAGCTTAACAATGGGCCAATGCATTTCTTTTGCGTCCAATACAAAAAAAAAAACCAATATAAAACTTTTAACCTAAATCCCAAATTGATTTATCAAACATTTAGCATAACCTCGAAACACCTTCTTCTTTGTAAGACCCATAATCGCTTGTTCACAATCCATTTCAAGCATCATCTTCCTAAATTCGTTCTCGATAGTGAACTGAATCCCCATCTTCGCGCTATTAAGTTCTACATCTAGAGGATCCATCTCTTTCGTATTCTGTCAACAAGCAGCGGCGAGTAGGGATGACAATGGGTAGGATTTGGGTAGAGTACTATAGTACCCGTACCCATACCCGCGATTTTAAAAAATACTCATACTCATACCCGTGCCCGTACTCTCTTGGGTATCAGCTTTAATACCCGTACCCTTACCTTCTGGATTCTTAAATGTTCGTACCCATACCCATTACCCACGTTTTAACTAAAAAAATCGATAAATAAATGATATTGTTGTGATTAAATTTAAAAATTATTCAAATATCTTAAATCCAATCATAAAATATTCACTACGCCAAAAATGACATTTTATAGCGCGTCTTTTACAACGGTTATTAAATACAAGCACCATTGTAGAGTTTTTTTAAAAATAACGGAGGATACAACAGCGCTTTTTTGGCAAGCGCTGTTGTAGGGTCATATAGGGTCACATAGCGCTTGCACATAATGCTTACAACCCTTTTATAGCGCTTTTTGTAAAAGCACTGTAAATTGAAGCGCTCTCCCATAGCTTTTGCAGTGCTTTTTGAGCGTTTTAAACACAAGCGTTGTAAAATGTAGCGCTCCCACCTTATATTACATGGCTTTTAAAGCGCTTTTTGTGAAAACGCTGTAAAAGCATTGCGCTTTCACATAATTAAAGGACCTATTAGAGTGCTTAGTACACAAGCACTGTAAAATCATTCCCTTTAAATAAAAATCATTTACCTTAGATAAATAAAAAAAAATTTAAAACAAATTTACGAACCCTCATCTCCTCTACTCTGGGAACCCTCCTCTCCTCTACGTACTGTGCGGCCATCTACTGCTCCTCATTTATAAAAAATTGGATACGTTGTCTCAGGTACTGTATTTATTAATTTGTTGTTGTCACTAAAACTAATAAATTGTTACATAATAAATCATATAAAATCTATTCTTTTTTGAAATTTGTTGATTTTTTCTGTTTTGAAATTAGACTTGGACCTTGGTTTCCATTTTCCAATGTTAGATATGTGTACTATATATTGATATACTGTTATCAGTAGCTTATTATTTGTGTAACTTCATTTATATAGGTCATATAATATGGACCGGAAATGGATGTCTGCCAATCAATTGTCAAAAGAGTATGAAAATGGAGTGAAGGAGTTTGTTGAGTTTGTAGTGAAGAATGCAAAAGATCCAAATAGAGTCGTTTGTCCTTGTTTAAAATGTTGTTTTGGAAAACGCGTTAGAGCAGATGAATTGGAAGGACATTTAGTATGGCATGGAATTGATCAAAGCTATACATGGTTGATAAGACATGGTGAGAAAAAAAGGAAACATTAATTTTGAGAATGGTTTGACATATGCTTCAACTGATTTCGACACAGATACATATGAGCCGGACCGAGTTGAGGAGATTGCAAAAGCAGTTGAAAAAGATCTTCGGGATTGTCCTAAAATGTTTGAGAGTTGGTTGAGTGATGCAGAGAAACCAATATATAATGGTTGTACTAAATTCACAAGACTGTCAGCGATATTAAAGTTGTACAACTTAAAAGCGAGTAATGGATGGTCTGATAAAAGCTTCACAAAATTATTAACACTCTTAAAAGATATGTTGCCAGATGATAATGAACTTCCCAGTCGAACCTTGTTCTCTATTGGCATGAGTTGCGAAAAGATTCATGCGTGTCCTAATGATTGCATTTTATTTCGAAACGAATATGAATTATTAAAGGCGTGTTCGAAATGCAATGTCTCTCGATATAAGAAGAAAGAATCTACTCCAGCAAAAGTCGTGTGGTATTTTCCTATAATACCAAGATTTAGGCGCATGTATCATAGTGAAGAAGATTCAAAACAGTTGACATGGCATGTAGATGAAAGAATTAGAGATAGAAAGTTTCGACACCCTACAAATTCTCCACAATGGGCAAAAATTGATCACGACTATCGTGAATTTGGGATAGAGTCAAGAAATCTATGACTTGCACTTTCTATTGATGGAATGAATCCATGTGGTCTTCAAAGCATCTCACACAGCACGTGGACTGTGATTTTATTGATTTATAACCTACCTCTATGGTTATGTATGAAACGTAAGTTTATGATGTTGTCTCTGTTAATATCTGGACCCAAACAACCGGGGAATGATATCGATGTATACTTGACTCCTTTAATTGAAGATTTAAAAAAATATGTGTGAGACAGGTGTGGAAGTTTATGATGGGTATAAGAAAGAATGTTTCAATTTGATGGCTATGTTGTTCGGCACAATTAATGATTTTCCAACATATGGTAATTTATCAGGATATATCATTAAAGATCAGTGTGCATGTCCTATATGTAAAGAGAGTACAAATTGGATGCGGTCGAAAATTGTAAGAAGAATGTATTTCTTGGACATCGTAGATTTTTACCTTATAGTCATCAGTATCGTGGGTGGAGAAATGCATTCAATGGAAAATCAGAGGAATGTAAAGCTCCTTTAGCATCGACTGGGTTTGACCAATAAATATGGTAAACCTTTTGCGGAAGATCTGGACAAAACTGGATGGAAGAAAAGTCAATTTTCTTTGAATTGTTATATTAGAAGTCATTGTATATAAGACATTTCCTTGATGTGGTGCATATTGAAAAAAATGTATTTGATAGTGTTATTGGTACGTTAATCAATGTTCCAGGAAAGTCTAAAGATGGCATCAATGCAAGATTGGACTTGGTCGATATGGGAATAAGAAATGAATTGGGCCCCGTAAAGAAAGGAAATCGCACATATCTACCTCCAGCCGCTCATACTCTATCTAGAAAGAAAAAATTGTTGTGTAATTTTCTACACGAAGTTAAAGTTCCAGAAGGATACTCTTCAAATATTAAAAATTTAGTTTGTATGAAAGACCTCAAGTTAAAAGGTTTGAAGACCCAAGATTGTCATATTCTAATGGAGCATTTGCTACCAATAGATATACGTTCCATTTTACCTGAAAAAGTTCGACTAGCCTTAACTAGATTATGTTTCTTCTTCAGGGAAATTTGTAGTAAAGTGATCGACCCTCAGAAATTACCGACATTGCAGAGGGAAATTGTTGTTACTTTGTGTGAGCTTGAAATGTATTTCCCACCCTCGTTTTTTGATATAATGGTTCACCTTACTGTTCATCTGGTTAAGGAGACACAACTTTGTGGGCCAGCTTATATGAGATGGATGTATCCGATAGAACGATATATGAAAATATTAAAAGGGTACGTAAAAAGTAGAAGTCGACCAGAAGGTTGTATTGCTGAACGGTACATTGTTGAAGAAGCTGCTGAATTTTGTACTGAATATCTGTCCAATGTTAAATCCCTAGGGCTTCCCATGTCTCGTCATTCCGGAAGAATATCAGGAGAAGGGATAATTGGAAAGAGACTAATGACTATATCAAGGACATAATGGGAGCAAACACAATTGTATGTTCTGCACAATGATGATGAGGTTCAACTGTATGTTACAATACACATGGATCAGTTATCTAGTTTGAACATGAATAGGAATTAAAATTGGATAACTCGAGAGCACAATTGAAGTTTTATAATATTGTTAAATAATCACATAAAGTCAAAGTTTGATATAGACCCTAGATCAATTTCACAGAGATTGAGGTGGCTAGCTAATGGTCCGAGTTTACATGTCTTTTCGTACCCCGAATATGTAATTAATGGCTACACATTTTATACCAAAGAACAAGATGATCAAACCACTATGCAAAATAGCGGAGTCACTCTCGTAGCTGAAGCGATGCATGTCTCAAGTGCAAAAGACAAAAACCCAATATATGCAAATCTATCATATTTTGGGGTTATCGAGCACATATGGGAGTTAGACTACACAATGTTTTGTGTTCCCATATTTGGTTGCAAGTGGGTCGATAATAATAATGGCGTTCGGATTGATGAGTTATGGTTCTTTCTTGTCGATTTTAATATGTTGGGATACAAAGATGAGCCTTTTATTTTAGCGTCACAAGCTCAACAAGTGTTTTATGTCACTGATCCGACTGATGATAAATGGTTTGTTGTCCTATCGACCAATAAAATAAGTGATGATAACAATAATGATGAAGATGTTGGTAATGATCTTTTATTTGCAAAATCACAACCACATGAAGTTGATTCAACTGATGATGGTTTATATTTTAGAGATGATCATGAAGAGGGAATTTGGATTAGTCCATCGTTTCGTATCGTTAATGGACAAACAAATGTCAATCCCACCATAAAAAGAAGAAGGGCATCTTAATGTAATTTAATTGTTTGATCTGCCAGAATTGAGCATTTTAGTATTTAGCTTGAACTGTATTTGATTTTCTGCTTATACTTATTTTCTGCTTATATTTAGCATTTAGCTTGTTTGATCATGTAATTTAGCATTGATATATATATATATATATATATAGGTAGTTGAATAATTATTTGGAAAAAAAATAATCCAAATATAGGTATTTTACTAATTATATATATAGGTAATTAACTAATTATATTGTAATTTACAAAAACTGAACTTATATTGTAATTTAACAAAAATTGATCAGAACATAAACTTTATAATTTTACAACGCTTTTTTCAATAAGCGCTATAAAAAGCCTTAAAAAAAATAAGGAGGTCACATAACGCTTGCACATAATAAAACAAAGAAGCCTTTTAAAGCGCTTTGTGTAAAAGCGCTGTAAAAAGCTTTTTAAAAAATAAAATAAGGAGGTCTTTTACAACGTTCTTTTAAAAAAGCGATGTAGTATGTAAAAGGGTCACATAGCGCTTGCACATAATAAAACAAAGAAGTCTTTTAAAACGCTTTGTGGAAAAGCGCTGTAAAAAGCTTTCAAAAAGTAAAATAAGGAGGTCGTTTACAGCGCTTTTTTAAAAAAGCGTTGTAGTAGGGTTTTATATATAACATGTAAAAGGGTCACATAGCGCTTGCACATAATAAAACAAAGAAACCTTTTAAAGCGCTCTGTGGAAAAGTGGTGTAAAAGGCTTTAAAAAAATTAAAATAAGGAGGTCTTTTATAGCGCTTTTTCAAAAAAGCGCTGTAGTAGGGTTTTATATATAACTTGTAAAAGGGTCGCATAGAGCTTGCACATAATAAAACAAAGAAACCTTTTAAAGCGCTTTGTGGAAAAGCGCTGTAAAAGGCTTCTTAAAAAATAAAATAAGGAGGTCTTTTACAACGTTTTTTCAAAAGCTGTAGTAAGGTTTTATATATAACAGTAAACCGTTTCAGTTTCCTCTTCATTACGTAAACTTCATACACACTTGTTTCCTCCTCCTCTTCATTCTCCTTCTCATTGCGAACCCTACGAACAATATTGCATTGTTACAAACCCTTATTACGTAAACTTCATACGCTTGTTTCCTCTTCATTCTCCATTATGAACCATCTTTTTTCTGCGAACCCTACTCTCCATTACGTAAACTTCATACGCTTGTTTCTGTGAACCATACTCTCCTACAAACCGTTCGTATTTCTGTGTTGTTCTTCTTTGTTTGTATTTATGCGTCGTAACCCTACTGTTCTTCTGTTTTTCAGGTATTGTATTTATTCATTTTTTGTTGTCACTAAAATGCATGTTGAACTTATACTGCTATGTACTTAGACTACTGCATGTTGAACTTGTTGAGGTTATATTGAACTCCATGTTGAACTTGTTGTAGATAAATGGATACCAACAAGGATTTAGATCGTCAAAATGAGGAAATTGTCAACATTAAGACTTAGGAAAATGAAGTCAAATGTGGTGCAACAATCATGCAAAATGTCATAAAAGAAAGGAGTAGTGGCATAAAATTTGAGGTATACTATACTTTGTTTGCTGTTTATTTTTTATCTTTTTTGAAAGGATGTACTTACTATATGAGTTTATTAGGTTGGATGGAATGGGAGTGGTCAGCCAATTGACCCCAACAGTTCCATGTTTGTAAGTTATATTGGGACTGTTGTTCGTCAGAATATCCCCATCACAATTGACGATTGGAGAGATAAGGGGTTGAAGGATGCGAAAGATATATTGTGGACTGATATACAAGTAACTCTTTTGATCACCTTTTTTGTTACTTATAATTTTTTCCATTGAAATACTTTACCCAAACTATATCTTTATTTCGTTTGCAGACTGCTTTTGCTGTTGACGAAGTGAGAAAGGCTTACGTGTTGAGAGTTGCCAGGAAAATACACCGGGGTTTTAGATCTCACCTCTCAAATTGCTATTTAAAAGATCTTGAAGGAAATATGAATGCTAAAGCTCCAAAAATATATAAACATTATATATCAAATGAAGAATGGAGCGCATTTGTAGCAAAACGTTCAGACCCCGCGTTTGTGGTAAGTGATTAATTTATTAGCATTTGTGTTTTATTATTCATATTCATAACGTATTTTAAATTTTTACATGATTGTTATTTTTTTTATATAGAATATAAGTAAGGCAAATCGCGAGAGGGCAAGAAATCCGATGCACCCATACAAAAAAATCTCGTATGGGATATGCACGTCTAGAGCAAAAACTTGTAAGTAATTAAACATCACTTTTATATAATGCGGTATATTATAAACTATAGTTTCTAACTAATATTTTGTTTACGATCTTAACGAATAGCTACAAGACACCCAATCCGATCAACCGTTGGGTCGTCATATCTTGTGGAAGGAAGCTCGTGTAAATAAAGATGGAGTGGTTGATAACGAAAATGTTCAAAAAGTAATAGAACTTTGTGTAAGTATATTATCACTTTAATATTTTTTAATATTGTATTTTAATATTATCACTTTAATATTTTAATATTGTATATTATCACTTTAATATTTTTTAATATTGTATTTTAAAACTGATATTGAACTTATCTTTTTAATCCTACGTGTATTTTAGGAGAATCTCGAACAAAGTTCGGAAAATCAAACGGACAACAAAGCTAGTTGCAGGACTTTCTAGGGAAAGTCACTAATGTTCCTGAATATTTCGGTCACGTGAGGGGGAAAGGATTTGACGTAACTCCTAAAAGCTATTTTTCACAAGAGAAGTGCCAAAATACATCTAATGAGGAGGTATTAGAGAAGCTCAAATTCCTATCAGAGCAAGTGGCACTCTTGGTGAAGACGAATAAAGACAAGCAACTTCTGGATCAGCTCCAACATGAAATACAAATGGAGAGTGAAAACGCGAGTTGCAACATTGGTCTCAAAAGTCTTTCCGAGGTAATTGATTACTTAATAAAATAAGAAATTCATTCAACCTAATTGTTTCACATACTTATGTATTAACCATTGATTTAGGGTGTCACTCCTTGCGTGTTGTACTTATCCTCCCTTACTCATTGCAAGGTCGGAAAAGGAACATTGTACAATACTTTGGGAGAAGTATTGCACAACAGATTGATCCCTACGGGCCATGTCAAAGTATCACCAATTATTGCTTTGGAACCAAATGAACCATTGCCTATACCGGACGACGATGCATGTATGAATTATTTGGGCGAAGCAATTGGTAGTTACGTGGCATGACCCTCATCTTGTTGCCCTTGATAAGGTATGTTTAATTGATATGTATATTTAATTGCACGATATATGATTATGATTGATTATATTTAATTGCTGATTTTTTTTTTCGCTGTTAACTTTAATTTCACATTTATTTAAATTCAGAAAAAGTATAAAGGGAATGATAAGAAGATTCCCAGAAACGAGTCAGTCACATCGCCGGAAAAGGTTTGTCACATTTATTTTGTAAGGTTTGTTATTTTTTCAGATTCCATAAACTAAAAAAATAATTAACCTCATTTTTTCAGATTCAATCCAATAAACCACCCGCGCAATAAACCAGCTGCCAGAATAAACCAGCTGCCGCACCACAACTGGATGTTCATGGTAAAAATAAAGCCGGCAAAGTTGCAGCTCAAAAACTGGATCGGGGAAATAAAACTGCAAAAGTTGCTGCTCAAAAACTAGATCGAGGAAAATCAGTTGCTGCTCCTACTCCTAAAATAAGTCAGCCATGCCTTGCTCAATATGGGTCGTGTCTTGACATAAAGGTAAAACCGAATTGGGGCAGCAACAACGATTCGTGCATCATAAGCATGGATAAAGCTATATTCGGAGATGAGTATGAAGAACTACTTGAAAAAGAGCACATATACGAACTTCTCAACCATAAGGAGCTGAGTGTTACTGTCATTAGCTTATACATTAGGTAAAAATTACTTTTAATTGCATTTATTGGTAATTAACTTAATTTATTGGTAATTAATCTAATTTGAAATTTTCATTGAAGGTTTTTGTATGAGAAGTTGGTGTGCACGCACAGATTGTCAAATAGATTTTCATTCTTGTCTCTGCATAAGCTTTCGATGTTTAAACTCGATCTAGTGAATGTAAAGAAATACGTTATAGATATACAATTAACAAATAAAGAGAAGGATAAGTTGTTCTTTGCACCATATAATTCAGGGTACGTAATTATATATTCTTTATTTATATCTTTTTTAATTTATGAGATCTTAATTTATTAGGTTTGCAAACAAAATTACAAACCAAACTTTTGTTGTTGTAGGGCATATTGGGTGCTATTTGCAATCAATGCGACATATGAAGTTATATACTATTTAGATCCCTTGCATGACGATTACAACAATCACTCCGATATAAAGACTCTATTCGACACGTAAGTAATATTCATTTATTTCTTACATATATATATAAATAATGTGTTTGTTAATGCTATAATAATCACATTTATTTATTTGATAGTGCTTTACAAGTTTTTCAAGCTCAAAGAGGTGCTACATTGTCGAAGCAAAAGTCAAATAACATCACATAGATTCGAATAAATGTTTGAAATATATGCCTTTAAAATTTCATTTACAATCAATGCACAAATATTTATTGACTTATATGTTTTATTTTATAGTGCCCTCGTCAAACTAACAACATCGACTATGGGTACTATATATTACGATTCATGAATGAGATTGTTGATATGAATTAAACTATAATCCCAGGAACGGTACGATATTTTCATTATTTAATTTTCATATATAAACTTATTTATGTTCAATTTTTATATCGCATAGTACTTTGACAATTCCAGTCCAACATACTCTGAAAGAGATCTAATTGAAATAAAGGAAAACTGGTGTTAGTATGTGATTGAAATGAAAATTATTTGATTTGCTGGGAAATGGCATGCTGCAAGGGATAGTTATATGAATATATGGTAGTTCAGTTCTGTGTAGTTCTGATAGTTATATGTATATGAATATGGCACATTTGTAAAGTTGTGAATATGTAGTTATATGAATATGTATATTGTTCTGTGCTGTTGTCAATATGTGAATATGTATATGAATATGTTGTGAACTGATTGTGTAAATATATAAAGTTATAAAGTTAAATTATAAAGTTATATAGTTCTGTTTTGTTGTGTACTGATTTTGAAATGATTGTGTGAACTGATTGTAAACTGATTCTAGATAAAAATTCCATTTACAGCGTTTTTTTAATAAAACTAAAATAAGAATGCACCTTTTACAGCGCTTTTTCAAAAAAGCGCTGTAATAGGTGCATAATAATGCATCTATTGTTTGCATCTTTTACAGCGCTTTCTCAAAAAAAGCGTTGTAATAGGTGCATCTATTGTTTGCACATTTTACAACGTTTTTCTCAAAAAAGCGCTTTAATAGGTGCATAATAATGCATCTATTGTTTGCACCATTTACAATGTTTTCTCAAAAAAGCGCTGTAATAGATGCATAATAATGCTATATTGAGTGCACCATTTACAACGCTTTTTCTAAAAAGCACTGTAAATGGCTTAAAAAAAGCGCTGTAAAATTCGTTTTTTCGCGTAGTGATTATAAACCAAAATATTTTCTAACTCAAAACATTTCAAATGAATACTCTTTACAATACATATTTAAATTTCCATAATAATATTTTATGAAGTTGCAAGTCATACGACAATATTATCTGAGATAATTGATACAGTATAATTATAAAGTCACAATTAATAAAATATAACTATTAGTTATAAAATCACAATTATTTACCTATTTATCATAATCAGATTCTTAAAAAATTTGCAAACATTTATGTTTCAATTATAAATATTGTAGTGGTCCAATGATATTAATAGATGTTAAAATATAAAAAAAAAACAATTAATTAAACTAAACACTAATATAATAAATAACTAAATAAATAATATATTTATATAAGTGCGGGTGCGGGGTGGGTACTATAGTACCCGTACTCGCACCCATACCCGCTTTATTTTGTGGGTAATTACCCGTCCCCATACCCATTATGCGGGTTTTTACCCTACCCATCGTGGGTTTTTTTTACGGGTATCCACTAGGTCTGGGTCTAATTACCATCCCTAGTGGTGAGGAACTTTCCAGCCGTGTATCTGATAATACAACTAAGGCTCCAAATTTGAAAGCATCGATCGGAGGCCACGACCAAACATTTGGCTTCAAAATGGTTTTATGGAATCAGTAAAAAAAAAATTATGTTTATTTTTCCCTATCCTTTCACTTCACTTCACTTCCCTAAATCAGTATCTTATCATCTTCCTCTTGTTTATTGTAGTGCTGATTTTTGTTGCATACAAGGTGTTAATTTTTGTTTCCATTTAATTTGATGTGCTGATTTTGCGAAGTTCTTGAATTTGATGTGCTGATTTTGCGAATTTCTTAAATTTCATGTGCTGATTTTGCTAATTTCTTGAATTTCATGTGCTAATTTGTTGAATTTCATGTCCTGATTTTTGTTTGGAGTTAGTGCTAATTTTCAATTAAGATGTTAGTGTTGATTTTCAATTTAGATATTAGAGTACAATTCCTTCGGAGGACTTTCTTTCTATGCTTAAGTTACATATGTGAAGTGTATTAATTATTCATTTTGTCTTAACAGGCCGCACATCTTTTCCAAGCAGATGGTGGGGGCAAAGGCGTGGGAAAGTGAGTGTGTAAGCATTCCCAATATGCTCATTTTTATTTGTAATTGTCTTTGCTTTACTATTGGTTTAATTTAGTCATTCTTAATATTATTGTTTTTGCATGCCTCCTTTAAACTACTAGGGTTCCTTTAAAGTGTCTTCTTTTATTCGTTTTTCATTACATTTGAAGAATTTCAGAATCTAAATTCTTCTGTTAGTACTAGATGTCCGAGTTATTTATTATTACTATTGTATGACATATAGGGACATTTCCATTGATGTTATTTCGTTTTGTATCGTAAGCTTTTTTGTTAAAGAATGTAAAACAAGCTCTCTACATGATAAAATTTAAAACATTGTCTTGATAGGACAGGAACTCAATACCTCTGGGTTTTCACTCTCAGTTTATAAAAAATCCAATATCTATCTTACATTATATTATCTTGCCTCTCCCATCTATTGGCTTTATGAATTATTTTAAACTTTTATAATATGCTCAATGTTTTTGAAGTGTTGGAATACAGGATAAACGATCTTGTAATCTATATAAGAATGTGCATTTAAATTGAGCTGAAAGTGTGATTACCTTTCCTTTGTATCCACCACTCTCAATTTCTGTTTTAACTTCTGCCAAGTAACTAGTTTATATATATTGTAAATGATAGAGGGATTAGATTTCATGAGTATGACTTTTGATAATTGATTACTAGTAAGCAACAACTTATTTACTTGGTATCTATCCTTCCATAAACGTAAACATATGTTATTTAAAATGGTTGCCCGTCATTGAACCATACCTTGATCACGAGATGAATCTTGAAGCTCAACCTGTTACTGCAGAGGAAACTTCAAAGAATGTTGAAAATGTGTTAAATGATGTTAAAATTGGGAAGGCAGAGCTACCTGCTGAGGATGCAGATGTGAAACCCAAGGTTGTTTCAGAAGACATTCCACCAGAGAATGTTCAAGGTATTCATTTTTCCTTTTCTCTATTCTGCTGAATGTTTCATAAATTTAATGTATCTGGTTTTGGAAAACAATTCAATATAGTAGAGGTCCATAACAATTTCAACTAGGGGTCTATGGTTAAGCTTGTTGGCACACTGAATATGAGTTGTTTGGCATTTAATTTGGTCTTTTTCTTGTCACTCTTATGGTCTGTAAGCTATGATTGATGGGTAGAGCACTTTTAGATATGCAAGTAAAATACAGTGAAAACATGAACACACACACACACACATACATGGGGGAAGTCTTAGATATTTACTTATAGAAGAAACTTTCGTGTGGTTATTCTCACTTCAGTGTATGAGATGGTGATTGTGATGACCAGTGTAGTGTGAAAATAAAGTATATAGTTCAAAATATATGTGGAACATCCAAATTCGTAGAGATTTTAAATTTTAAATTATCATAAATTTTCATGGCAATGGCATTTGAAACATAGGCATTCAAGATAATGGGTTTTCTTAATTACTGGCATAAAGATAGCAGCCTGCCATATACTCTACTCCCTAAATCACCCCGAAATCTGTTTTGTTCGATTAATTAATAAAATAAATAGTTGGTATAGAGTCACCTACATGCTTGTAATTTGGCTGCTTTACTTATAATATTGTTTTATTTTATTTTATTTTATTTTATTTTATTTTATTTTATTTCTTATGTTTCAAGTAATTTTGCTTTAGATCAATGAAGTTTTAGGCATTCTTTCTTGAGCCAAACTAGCACTGATAGAGCTTTAGACTGTCCATTTGTTAATTAAGGATAAGTTGCTTTCATTGTTTATAGGATATATACCTAATTGGCTTATATTTATGAACATGTAACCTCATGTAAGTTGTGGCAGCAAGTGGGAGAGTCTTTCAAACCTCCAAAGTAAGGACCAACTTGCACATTCATGTTTTAGTCTTGTTTATGGCTCTGAAATTTTTGAAGTTTCCTTTAATTTCCTCTTTGCATTTGTGCTTTGTGTTTCTTTTTAAGTGTTATTTGATGTCAAATTGGTGATGTGATGTGTCTAGTCTACTTAACCCCAAAAGCTAGCTTATGGGGTGAAGGTTGCCCCCCACTTAATTATAACCGTTGTTCATGCCATATCCATATCCAATTTAGAACTCTCAACACCCCCTCCCTTATGCATAGGACTGCACATCTAGATTGTAAAGTTTGTAGGACTCGACATTTGCGGGCGACCCAATAGATCAATGATAAGCTTTGGTATAATCTTAGAGTTTGGGTTTAGGCCTAACTTAACTCCAAAAGCTAGCTCATAGAGCGAAAGTTCCTCCCCACTTATAATCATTTCTAGGCCATATGAATATCCAATGTGGGACTCTTACCACTTCTTTTACCACACTGCAGTGATAGTATTGGAAAGGTTCTTGGGAGAAATTTAAGTGTTGTTCCTAGTTTTATATAAGTGGAAAAACTGTGATGGATGCTTATGTTGAATTATTAATTGTTGATTAATTTCCATATTAATAGGAAAGCTTATTTGCATAGCTTTGAAACAGTTGTTTTCGTTATTTAAGAGATGGGTATGCATGTAAACTTCACCATTTCCTGCAGATTCTTTTGAGCAGCATCTTTTTCCTTTTACTTTTCTATTTTTTTATGGGGTGGGGGTTGGGTAGGGTTGTTGGATACTGAGCTGTTTGGATAAAGCTAATTACTCACAATAATCTGTTTTTATCTTATGCAAGACATGCACCACAGTTTCCTGGACATTCCGGGGATTTTATGAGAAGATGATTCTTGATTAATAAGTTATATTATACTTTATAATTATTCCTTTTATTTACAATTTGCATTTCAAAATCACAAAGATAGTTTTTATTTGTGCTTGTTGATATTCCTTTGAAGTGTATGGATGAACGTTTTGTTTACACGTGAATGTTGATTCTTGATGTCATTAATATGCATTTACACGAATTGCTTGAATGGTTTTTGTGTTACCAGTGATTGATAAGATGATGAATATTCAAGTGATGGCCATATTGGAGAAGATTTTATACGGTTACACCGTTTATGCATTGGCATAGCACCAAAGTTTTCTCTTAATGTATTCTATCCTTAAACTGTGGCGTGGACTATAGTTTTTGTTTGTTTTCCTTTCTCATGAGTGGCTTCAAATATTAGACATAATATAAGATATACATTTTTTTTATTGTATAATTGAGATAACTGTATCAGCTATTGTACTTGTACCTTTAGAATGAATGAATGATGCAGCCTGTAATACTCGCCTTTCACTTATTTTATTGGTGTTGTTTCTGATATACTACTCTAGGCCCTTCTTGATTACGAAAGGCATAACATAAAACCACTGAAACAATTTGTGAGATCTGTATGTCCATCAAAATTTAGAATTGTTGACCGCAGCGTTGGCCTACCCGACGCTACATTATTAATAAATTGTTTAATTGTCCACTTTATTAGTTGACTCTAGTGTCAGCGGAGTCGACGCTAACTAATTTGCAGCCATAACTTGTTGACTTTAGTGACTAGCGTCGGATGTTCTACTTGGCTTGTAGGGTCGGCTTAGAGTAGGAATGACCGACGCTATAGTTGCGTCGGATGGTATTTGGCCGACGCTATGTATTAGTTTTGACCGTTTTAGCCTAGGCTCGACGCTGACGCTAAATCAATGTTAGCGTCGGCTTTTGACCTATTATCGTCAGCATTTGGCCGACGCTAAAACCAGTTTTTCTAGTAGTTACATCACATAAAGCACCCATATAACAAAAATTAGTCACAATATATCTACATATATTCTAAAATAGTTTTAACAACAAATTAATTATCTAAAATCCTATTTCATTAAGAAAATATTTATTATAAAATTTGAGGTGTTACTCAAGTTAGGTTGTTGAATCACCAAAATTAAGTGTATGTAAAACGTGAGATATGAGCTAAGGTTACTAAACATGAAATTTGGTACAATATGTGTATTAGTTTTGATGTAAATGAAAATGAAAATTAAAATTCAAGAAACGAACCAAGAACAAAATGGTGTCACAGTCTAGGGATTGATAAGTCGAAAAGAAGTCCCCAAGAATTAACAATCTTAATAAGTTCTAAGTGAATTCTTTCAAGAATTCTAGAGAGAAAAGTCTCACAAAACAACAATATGTTCAAAATCTGTTTTGCATAAGCTAGGGGTTTTCCTTTTACAGTGGCAGCACTTTACAAGTTCTCTAAATTTGGTTCAACTCAAGTTTTTTCAACTAGACCCGAATTTTCTTACTAATTCAGTCTACTACTTTAATTAAAACTAATATTAAAATTTGATAACATATAAATGCAACCCTCATTCCTTAACTTCTTCAATTTAGATTAAGCAATTTATTATCTTGGACTTCAGTTCATGAGTTGGACGTGCTTCAAATAAAATGGCTATAAAATCATTTAGAGCATAATTTATCTTCTTTCACCTTGCTCTTGTCATTGAAATTCAAAGACCTTGAATATCCTCTATGCTTCCTTCCTTTATTATGCTTTCTATGTCCTCATCAGATTTGATGGGGATGAGTGCTATGGTCCATCATCTTATTCCTAAAAGGTTTAAGGTAACATAGAAAATCTCAACTTTAAAAACTCTCTAGGGTGTGATTAAGGTTTATTAATGATTTTCTAGATAGTTTACTATGATTGAGTTTTTACCATAGTTGTTGTTATGTGTCTTTCTTACTATCTATTGTTGTTGTGTTTTCATATTGTTGTTGTTGTATGTTCTTGTTCTAAATTATATATATATATATATATATATATATGTATATATTGTTATTTGAAAAAAAAATTATTTTTTTTTTGTAAATTATTTCAGGAAGTCGCCATTTGAAAGGTTTTCTTAAGGAAGTTACCATTCTAAATGACGACTTATACTTAGAAAAAAAAGTCTATTTTGGTTAATAAATTTAAAAAGAGAGTATTTGTATATTTTTAAGAATACACATCTTATTGTATTATGTCAAGATAAATGTTTTTAGAGAATTACCTACGAGAAGATTTTGTATGCATACCGCCACATCTTCATAGTTGAAAAACATCTTTAAACTATTTTATAAATTATATGTTACTGAATTTTTATAACGCACTATATTATTGGGGTGTTGTTTTTCATGTGTTAGCATTAAAGAATAGAAGAATATATATATATATATATATTTAAATTACTCCTCAACTATTTAATAGAGAATGAAGTCGCGTTACCATAACAAATATCTTAATTTAAGATTTTTTTGTTTAACTTTTATTATTTGTGCTCTTGTATATGTATTTAGACTTTTTTTTATTCCTATCAAGCTTAAATTTTTAGTTTAAGCTCCGAAAATTATTTTATTTTAATTTGGAAGAATTTAAAAATTGAATTTTTTTAATATTTTGTTAAAAACTTTATTGAAAAATTAGGGGTTACATAATTCCTTTCTTTTGGAAAATATGTTGTTAGGATAAAGAATTTGAATTTTAATTCATTTCTCAAATTTCTTCTCTCATGATTTATTTTATTTTTTAAAAGTAACTAATTTAATTTTCTTCTATCATAATTTCTTTTATTTATTAAAATTAATTAATTTCAAAATAAAGTATATAATTTTTCTTAATTGTTTCTTTTCATTTATAGATTATGCATTTTAATCTAGAAAAAATTAAATAAAATTGTAATAATTTTTGTATATAAAAAATTATACAAAGATCATTTAAATTTTTCAGTTTTTAACAAAATTAAATTAAGTTAATACACAAATATGAATTACAAGAACCAAAAAACCGTAAATAATCCGATTAATCACGCTATATTTGGTAGAGCTCTTAAAATGGGCTAGCCTGAATGATCCCAGTCCGAATAAATCCATTATCCATTATTGTTAGCATGTATAGGTACAGGGCAGCCTGCAACTCGCATAATCAATTTTAAAATAATAAAAATAGTAAACTTGGTCTTAAAAAAAAGGCCCGAACAAACAAAAATTAACTTGAGCCAGTTTCAATTTTTTTTAATAATTCACAAAGACACAACAAACTCTATTTTAAAGGAAAATGTAAAGGCACTATCACATACAGACTCACAGTTTCACTCATCTCACTCAACAGGCACATCATACGGCATACGGCCCAAGTTAATTGGGCATGTAGAACTAAATTGTTTTTCAATGGACATGAAGAAAATTTTTAAATTAAAAGAGTCGTAAGAAAATTAAAAATATAATTAAAAGTTTTTAAAAAAAAATATGCGGACTACCAGCCCAGCCCTTAGCCCGTCTAGGGTCGAGTTTGAGTAGTATTTTAACAGTCCATATTAAAATATAACTTTTTAATCTGATCTAAAGAAGCCCACAACTCGTTAGGGCCGACCCTAAATGAATTGGGTAGCCCTTTTTGACATATCTAATATTTGGTAAAGCTAATTATATTTATTAAACATTACAAGCTCTTCTACTATCAATTTAATCTAATGTGAATTTAAGAAAATTTAACACTAATAAAACTACATTATTATCCTAATTAATTTTATGACTCGATCATTAATTAGGGACATCTAAGTAACTGTCATGTTTAACCCCTTAAAACTGCATTTATTTACTAATTACCCACTAACATAAGCATTAACGGGACATGAATGTCACAAAAGTATTTGTAGTTTCAATTGAAAAACATACAGAACTGCGCTCACCAAAATTGAGACCAGAATAACAACTCTGCCTCTCCTTGTCAAATATGCCATTATTTTATTTCTTCCAACATTTCACAATTTTTCCATTGACATGTTTTTACGCTGAGCCGCTTACAAAACAATTATCTTATATTCAAATTTTAAAATTCAATTTAATTAAGATTAATACTGCAAAAGTGTACAAAAAATCAATTAGGTGTATTTAAGAGTAAAGAGAGCACATTTCTATGACATGCTTTTGTCTTTTTTATTGATTATATGAAATACGAAAGGTTTAAATATGGTTTTAGTCATTGTAAATATAAAATCTTTAGTCTTAGTTCCGTAAAAAATGTATTTGAATTTTATCTCTGTAATGTCAAAAATAATTATTTTTGGTCTTTAACGTTAAGTGGACATTACAAAAAACGTTAATTGACAAAGGAAAACGTAAATTAAACGTTTAAATATATTTGTTGTCTTTGTAAATATAAAAGTTTTCAATTTTAGTCCGTGAAAAATATTTATTTGGATTTTATCCCTGTAATATCCAAAAAAATTATTTTTGGTCTTTAACGTCTAATAGACGTTACAAAAACGTTAACCGACAAATAAAGGAAAACGTAAACTAATCGTAGCATTCCAAGAAAAATATTAATTTAAATATTAGAATAATTTGTATACTTATTTTTATTTGTTATTTAAATATTATTTCGGTTAAATTTGTTTAGAATAATTATTTAAATATTTTATTAAAAATAAGTATACAAATTATTTTTATTTGTTATTTAAATATTGTTTCGGTTAAATTTGTTTAGAATAATTATTTAAATTTGTATTCTCATTGGAGTTTGTATCCTTATTTTATTAGAAATAAGTATAGAAATTATTTTTATTTGTTATTTAAATATTATTTTGGTTAAATTTGTTTCGAATAATTATTTAAATTTGTATTCCACGTTTTCTTTTATTTGTTGACACACGTTTTTGTAATGTCCATATGAACCAAAGTTTTTGAATATTGCACGGATAAAATTCAAATAAATATTTGTTAGGGACTAAAAGTGAAAATTGTTATATTTACCGAAACCAAAAACATATTTAAACGTTTGGTCCACGTTTTCCTTTGTCAATTCACATTTTTTGTAAAGTCCACTTGATGTTAACGGTCGAAAATAATTTTTTTAATATTACAGAAATAAAATTCAAATAAAAATATTTATAAAAATATTTACAGGCTCTAAAACTAAAAGTAATTATATTTACAGAAATAAAAAAATATATTTAAACTAATATAAAATGTAGATTATTGAGTAACTTATTATTGCTAGCTACAATTTCATTACAAATATAGAACTCTTAATTTGTTAATCGAGTTCGTGATTAAGCAACACAATTTATTTTTTCGATTTCTTTTTATTTTATTTTATTATTATTCACATTTTAAGAGATAGAAAATTAAAGTAAATATTCAGTATCCGTTAAATGTGAATAATAAGTATATCTCAGTGTACATGAAAATAAATACATTACAAATAGTTGTTAATGATAAATATAAACAATTATTTATCATTGATACAATAAAAAATACGAGACAAATATTTGTTATTGATAAATATTAAAAAATACACAAAACAAATATTTATAAGTGATATATATATATATATATATTGTGAGGGCTGATGACTGAGGAATTGGAATCGTAGGAACCGGAATTCTAGCTTATCCAACATCATCATTGTGATCAAGCTCAATATATTTCCATTGTATTGTTGGTGATAAGTCATTGGCTGGTCTGTAAGGAAAAATCAACTCTTCAAAATGAACATTTCACGACATAAAAGTTTATTTATTGTACAAGTCATAAAGCATAAAGCCTTGGTTCTAGTTTAGAACCATTGAAAATACATTTTCTAGTTATAAGATTAAATTTTAAACGATGGGAAACAAGAGTAGCACCATAGCATAAGCAACCAAAATTCTTAATATTAGTAAGATCATGAAAACGTTTATCCATGCATTGGGCATGGAGATTTGTTAGATAAAATAGGACTAGGGATTCTATTGATGATGTAAACACCATCAGCTATGGCATGCCCCAATAAGTTTTAGGAAGTTGGGATTGAATCAAAAGGGCACGAGCTACACCAAAAATGTATTGACGTTTTCTCTCTACCCTTCTATTTTGTTGAGGGGTTTCCGCACAACTAGTTTTGAGTATGATGCCTTTTAATGAGTAGAAATCAGAACAAATAAATTCTAATCCATTATCACTTCTAAAATCATTAATTTAATCATTGAATAGAGATGAACTATGGCACAAAATTAATGATATGTTATCTAGTTTCATATTTATGCCTCATAAAAATAATCTACAAATATCTTGTGCAATCATCAAGAATAGTTAAAAAAAAAATACTTACAATTTCACTACGCGAAAAATAGGATTTTACAGCGCTCTTTTTAAGCTATTTACAGCGCTCTTTTTAAATAAAAAAACGCTGTAGAATCGAGCGCTGTAAAAAGATACAACAGCGCTTTTTAAAATCAAAAAGTGCTATAAAAAATATAGATATATTGCGCGCTTGTTATGCACCTTTTACAACGCTTTTTCAAATAAGCGCTGTAAAATGTGCATTCAATACATTATTATGCACCTTTTACAGCGCTTATACGAAAAAGCGATGTAAAATGTGCACTCAATATATACATTATTATGCACCTTTTACATCGCTTTTTCAAAGAAGCGCTGTAAAAGATGCATTCAAAACATGCATTATTATGAATCTTTTACATCGCTTTTTCAAATAAGCGCCGTAAAAGGTGCATTCAAAACATGCATTATTATGCACTTTTTAAAGCGCTTTTTCAAATAAGCGCTGTAAAAGTTGCATTCTTATTTTAGTTTTATTTAAAAACGTTGTAAATGAAATTTTTAAAAAGCGCTTATTATTTTTTATGGCATTTTTTTAGAAAGCGCTGTCTTTTAATTTTTTTTTCCAAAATCATTTTCATCCAAAATCAGTTTACATTCAGTTCACACAATCAATTAACAATAAGTACACAAAAACAGAACTATATAACTTAACTTTATAACTTAATTTACACAACAACAAAACTATATTCATATACATATTCAGATATTGTACAACAACACATATTCATATAACTACATATACATATTCAGATATTGTACAACAGCACATATTTATATACATATTCAGATATTGTGCCCTATTCATATACATATAACTAACATTATTACACAGAACAGAACTAGCTACCATATATTCAAATCCCTTGCAGAATGCTATTTCCCAGCAAATCAAATAATTTTCATTTCAAGCACATACTGACATCAGTCTTCCTTTAATTCAATTAGATCTTTCTCAGAGTATGTTGGACTGGAATTGTCAAAGTACTGTGCAATATAAAAATTGAACATAAATAAGTTAGAATCAAATATATACATAATTTATATATGAAAATCAAATAATGAAAATACCGTACCGTTTCTGGAATAATAGTTTGATTCCTATCAACAATCTCCTTCATGAATCGCAATACATAGTACCCACAGTCGATGTTGTTAGTTTGACGAGGGCACTATAAAATAAAACATATAAGTCAATAAAATATTTGTGCATTGATTGTAAATGCATATATTTATAAATGAAAATTTAAATAAATGTGATTATTATAGCATTAACAAACACATTGTTTATATATATATGTAAGAAATAAATGAATATTACTTACGTGTCGAACATAGTCTTTATATCGGAGTGATTGTTGTAATTGTCGTGCAAGGGATCTAAATAGTATATAACTTCAGATGTTGCATTGATTGCAAATAGCACCCAATGTGCCCTACAACAACAAAAATTTGGTTGGCAATTTTGTTTACACAACTAATAAATTAAGATCTCATAAATTAAAAAAGATATAAATAAATAATATATAATTACGTACCCTGAATTATATGGTGCAAAGAACAACTTATCCTTCTCTATATTTCCTAATAAGATATCTACAATGTATTTCTTTACATTAACTGGATCGAGTTTACACATCGAAAGTTTATGCGGAGACAAGAATGAATATCTATTTGACAATCTGCGTGTGCACAACAACTTCTCATACAAAAACCTTCAATGAAAATTTCAAATTAGATTAATTACCAATAAATTTAATTAATTACCGATAAATGCAATTAAAAGTATTTTTTACCTAATGTATAAGCTGATGACAGTAGCACTCAACTCCTTATGGTTGAGAAGTTCGTATATGTGCTCCTTTTCAAGAAATTCTTCATACTCATCTTCGAATATCGCTTTATTCATGCTTATGATGCGTGAATCGTCGTTGCTGCCCATATTCCTTTTTTACTTGGATGTCAAGACATGACCCATATTTAGCAAGGCATGACTGACTTATTTTAGGAGCAGCAACGATTGATTTTCCCCGCTCTAGTTTTTTAGCAACAACTTTGGCAGCTTTATTACCCTCCAGCTTTTGAAGTTTGCCAGCTTTATTACCCTCCAATTTTTTAGGTTTGTCGGCTTTATTTTGCTGTGCGGGTGGTTTATTTGATTGAATCTGAAAAAATAAGGTTAAATGACAAACCTTACGGAATAAATGTGACAAACATTTTCTGGCGATGTAATTGACTCGTTTTTGGGAATCTTCTTATCATTCACTTTAGGCTTTTTCAGAATCTAAATATAAATGTGAAATTAAAGTTAGCAGCGGAAAGAATCAGCAATTAAATATACATATCAATTAAACATACATTTCAATTAATTAAACGTACCTTATCAAGGGCAACAAGATGTGTGGGGCATGCCACGTAACTACCAACTGCTTCGCCCAAAAACTTCATATCTGCATCGTTGTCCGGTATAGGCAACAGTGCATTTGGTTCCAAAGCAATAAACTTTGACATGGCCCGCAGGGATCGGTGTATTGTGCAATACTTCTCCCGAAGTATTGTACAATGTTCCTTTTCCGACATTGCGATGAGTAGGGGAGGATAAGTATAACACGCAAGGAGTGACACCCTAAATCAATGGTTAATACATAAGTATGGTTAATACATAAGTAATTACATGAGTAAGTAATTAATTACCTCGGGAAGACTTTTGAGACCAATGTTGCAACTCGCGTTTTCACTCTCCATTTGTATTTCACGTTGGAGCTGATCCAAGAGTAGCTTGTCTTTATTCGTCTTCAACAAGAGTGCAACTTGCTCTGATAGGAGTTTGAGCTTCTCTAATACTTCCTCATTGGATGGATTTTGGCACATCTCTTGTGAAAAATATCTTTTAGGAGTTACGCCAAATCCTTTCCCCCTCACGCGACCGGAATATTCAGGAACATTAAACACTTTACCAAGAATGTCCCTGCAACTAGCCTTGTTGTCCTCTTGATTTTCTAAACTTTATTCGAGATTCTCCTAAAATACATGAAGGATTAAAAAGATAAGTTCAATATCATTTTTAAAATACAATATTAAAAAATATTAAAGTGATAAAATACAATATTAAAAAATATTAAAGTGATAATATACTTACACAAAGTTCTATTACTTTTTGAACATTTTCGTTATCAACCATTCCGCCCTTATTTACACGAGCTTCCTTCCACCAGATATGACGACCCAACGACTGATCTGATTGGGTGTCTTGTTGCTATTCGTTAAGATCATAAACAAAATATTAATTAGAAACTATAGTTTATAATACAAATTCTCTCATTATATAAAAGTTATGTTTAATTACTTACAAGTTTTTGCTCTAGACATGCATATCCCATACGCGATTTTTTGTATGGGTGCGTCGGATTTTTTGCCCCCTCGCAATTTGCCTTACTTATATTCTATATAAAAAAATAACAATCGTGTAAAAATTTAAAATACGCTATGAATATGAATAATAAAACACAAATACTAATAAATTAATCACTTACCACAAACGCAGGGTCCGGACGTTTTGATACAAATGCACTTCCTTCTTCATTTGATATATAATGTTTATATATTCTTGGAGCTTCAACATTCGTATTTCCTTCACTATCTTTTAGATAGAAATTTGAGAGGTGAGATCTAAAACCCCGATGTATTTTCATGGCAACTCTCAAGACGTAATTCTTTCTCACCTCATCAAGAACAAAAGCAGTCTGCAAGCGAAATAAAGATATAGTTTGAGTAAAGTATTTCAATGGAAAAAATTATAAATGACAAAAGAGTGGATCAAAAAAGTTACTTGTATATCATTCCACAATATATCTTTCGCATCCTTCAACGCCTTATCTCTCCAATCATCAATTGTAATGGGGATATTTTGACGAACAATAGCCCCAATGTAACTTACAAACATGGAGCTGTTTGGGTCAATTGGTTGACCACTCTCATTCCATCCAACCTAATAAACTCATATAGTAAGTACATGCTTTGAAAAAAGATAAAAAATAAACAGCAAACAGAACATAGTATACCTCAAATTTTATCCCACTACTCCTTGCTTTTATGACCTTTTGCATTATGGTTGCACCACGTTTGACTTCATTTTCGTAAGTCTTGGTGTTGACAACTTCCTCATTTTGACAATCCAAAGCCTTGCTAGAATCCATTTATCTACAACAAGTTCAACATGCAGTTCAGTATAACTTCAACAAGTTCAACATGCAGTAGTCTAAGTACGTATCAGTATAAGTTCAACATGCATTTGAGTGATAACAAAAAATTAGTAACATCAATACCTGAATAGTGAGAAGAAATGCGTAGGGTTCATAGGAGAAGGAACACTTAGGGTTCGAAGAAATACGTAATGCGCAGAAATGAGGGTTTGCAGAAATACGGGTCGCAGAAACTGAAGTATGGTTCGAAGAAATACGTAATGAGGGTTACGTATTTCAATGAAAAGAGATGGTGTGTAATGGGAGAGATAATCGTGGATGGAAATATGGTTCAAAATGAGAGAGATGATTGTGAAAATATGGTTCGTAATGGAAGAGATGATATGGTTCGCAAAGGAAGAGAACAACGATGAAGAGGAGATGATAGCGTTACTGTTATATATAAAACCCTATTACAACGCTTTTTTAGAAGCCTTTTACAGCGCTTGTTGGAAAAGCGCTCTAAAAGACCTAAGCCTTTTACAATGCTTTTTCAAATAAGCGCTCTAAAAGGCCTCCTTATTTTATTTTTAAAAGGCTCTTTTACAGCGCTTGTAGAATAAGCGCTGTAAAAGACCTCTTTGTTTTCTTATGTTATATGACTGTTTTTTTAAAATCCTTTTACAGCGCCTTTTATATTCAGTTCAGTTCATGTAAATTACCTATATTTGAATTTTTTTTTTCAGTTCAGTTCAGTTCATGTAAATTACTAGTTTATATTCAGTTCAGTTCATGTAAATTACTAGTTTATATTAAATTACATGAACTTAGTATAAAACGCTAAGATCAAGCTAAATATAAGCAGAAAATAAATATAAGCAGAAATCAAATACATGGCTGCTTATATAAAACAATTAAACATGTTCAAACAATTAAATTACATGAACTCAATTCAGATTACATGGCTTATATAAAACAATTAAACATGTACATTAAGATGCCCTTCTTCTTTTCCTGGTGGGATTCACATTTGTTTGTCCATTAACGATACGAAACGATGGATTAATCCAAATTCCCTCATCATGATCATCTCTAAGATATAAACCGTCATCAGTTGAATCAATTTCATGTGGTTGTGATGTTGCAAATAAAAGATCATTACCAACATCTTCATCATTATTGTTATCATCACTTATTTTATTGGTCGATAGGACAACAAACCATTTATCATCAGCAGGATCAGTGACATAAAACACTTGTTGAGCTTGCGATGCTAAAATAAAAGGCTCGTCTTTGTATCCCACCCTATTAAAATCGACAAGCAAGAACCCTGACTCATTAATCTGAACGCCATTATTATTATCGACCCACTTGCAACCAAATATGGGAACACGAAACATTGTGTAGTCTAACTCCCATATGCGTTCGATAACCCCAAAATATGATAGATTTGCATATATTGGGTTTTTGTCTTTTGCACTTGAGACATGCATCGCTTCAGCTACGAGAGTGACTCCGCTATTTTGCATAGTAGTCTGATCATCTTGTTCTTTGGTATAAAATGTGTAGTCATTAATTACATAACTAGTGTAAGAAAAGACATGTAAACTGAGACCATTTGCTAGCCACCTCAATTTATGTGAAATTGATCAGGGGTCTATATATAACTTTGACTTTATGTGATTATTTAACCATGTTATAAAACTTCGATTGTGCTCTCGAGTTATCCAATTTTGATTCCTATTCATGTTCAAACGAGATAATTGATCCATGTGTATTGTAACATACGGTTGAACCTCATCATCATTGTGTAGAACATACAGTTGTGCCTGCTCCCATTCTGTCCTTGATATAGTAATTAGTCTCCTTTCAATTATCCCTTCTCTTGATATTCTTCTAAAATGACGAGACATGGGAAGCCCTATGGACTCAACATTGGACAGATATTCAGTACAAAATTCAGCAGCTTCTTCAACAATGTACCGTTCAGCAATACAACCTTCTGGTCGACTTCTACTTTTTACGTACCCTTTTAATATTTTCATATATCGTTATATCGGATACATCCATCTCATATAAGCTAGCCCACAAAGTTGTGTCTCCTTAACCATATGAACAATAAGGTGAACCATTATATCAAAAAACGAGGGTGGGAAATACATTTCAAGCTCACACAAAGTAACAACAATTTCCCTCTGCAATGTCGGTAATTTCTGAGGATCGATCACTTTACTACAAATTTCCCTGAAGAAGAAACATAATCTAGTTAAGGCTAGTCGAACTTTTTCAGGTAAAATGGAACGTATACCTATTGGTAGCAAATGCTCCATTAGAATATGACAATCATGGGTCTTCAAACCTTTTAACTTGAGGTCTTTCATACAAACCAAATTTTTAATGTTTGAAGAGTATCATTCTGGAACTTTAACTTCATGTAGAAATTTACATAAAACAATTTTTTCCTTTCTAGATAGAGTATGAGCGGCTGGAGGTAGTTATATGCGATTTCCTTTCTTTACGGGACCCAATTCATTTCTTATTCCCATATCGACCAAGTTCAATCTTGCATTGATGTCATCTTTAGACTTTCCTGGAACATTGAGTAACGTACCAATAACACTATCAAATACATTTTTTTCAATATGCATCACATCGAGGAAATGTCTTATATAAATTGACTACCAATATGGCAATTCAAAGAAAATTGACTTTTTCTTCCATCCAGTTTTGACCAGCTCTCCCACAAAAGGTTTGCCAAATTTATTGGTCAAACCTTGTAGTTTTTCAAGTATTTGATATCCATTTGGTGCTAAAGGAGCTTTACCTTCCTCTGATTTTCAATTGAATGCATTTCTCCACCCACGCATCCAATTTGTACTCTCTTCACATATAGGACATGCACACTGACCTTTAATGCTATATCCTGATAAATTTCCATATGCTAGAAAAACATTAATTGTGCCGAACAATATAGCCCTCAATTTGAAAACTTCTTATACCCATCATAAACTTCCACACCTGTCTCCCACATAATTTTTAAATCCTCAATTAAAGGAGTCAAGTATACGTCGAGATCATTCCCTGGTTGTTTGGGTTCAGAAATTAACAGAGACAACATCATAAACTTACGCTTCATACATAACCATGGAGGTAGGTTATAAAGCAACAAAATCACAGGCCACATGCTGTTTGAGATGCTTTGAAGACCATGTGGATTCATTCCATCAGTAGAAAGTGCAAGTCTTAGATTTCTTGACTCTATCCCGAATTCAGGATACTTGTGATCAATTTTTGCCCATTGTGGGGAATCTGCAAGTGTCGAAACTTTCCATCTCTAATTCTTTCATTTGCATGCCATGTCAAGTGTTTTGAATCTTCTTCACTACGATACATGCGCCTAAATCTTGGTATTATAGGAAAATACCACACGACTTTTGTTGGAGTAGATTCTTTCTTCTTATATCGAGAGACATTGCATTTCGAACACGCCTTTAGTAATTCATATTCGTTTCGAAATAAAATGCAATCGTTAGGACACGCATGAATCCTTTCGTAACTCATTCCAATAGAACACAAAATCCGTTTAGCCTCATAGGTCCGACTGGGAAGTTCATTATCATCTGGCAACATATCTTTTATGAGTGTTAATAATTCCGTAAAGCTTTTATCAGACCATCCATTACTCGCTTTTAAGTTGTACAACTTTAATATCGCTGACAGTCTTGTGAATTTAGTACAACCATTATATAATTCTTTCTCTGCATCACTCAACAAACTTTCAAACATTTTAGGACAATCTCGAAGATCTTCTTCAACTACTTTTGCAATCTCATCAACTCGGTCCGACTCATATGTATCTGTATCGAAGTCAGTTGAAGCATATGTCGAACTATTCTCAAAATTAATGTTTGTTAATAATTTTGTGAAGCTTTTATCAGACCATCCATTACTCGCTTTTAAGTTGTACAAATTTAATATCGCCGATAGTCTTTTGAATTTAGTACAACCATTATATAATGGTTTCTCTGCATCACTCAACAAACTCTCAAACATTTTAGGACAATCTCGAAGATCTTCTTCAACTGCTTTTGCAATCTCCTCAACTCGGTCCGGCTCAAAATTAATGTTTCCTTTTTTTCTCACCATGTCTTATCCAACATGTATAGCTTTGATCAATTCCATTCCATACTAAATGTCCTTCCAATTCATCTTCTCTAACGCGTTTTCCAAAACAACATTTTAAACAAGGACAAACGACTCTATTTGGATCTTTTGCATTCTTCACTGCAAACTCAACAAACTCCTTTACTCCATTTTCATACTCTTTTGACAATCGATTGACAGACATCCATTTCCGGTCCATATTATATGACCTATATAAATGCAGTTACAAAAATAGAACAGATCAGATAACATCAACCATTATGTAACATCAACCATTATGTTACCTATATAATATCAACCATTATGTAACAATTACAAAACAGAAAAGATTTCAAAATAGAACAGATCAACAAATTTCAAAAAAGAAAAGATTTTATATGATTTATTATATAACAATTTATTAGTTTTCGTGACAACAACAAATTAATAAATACAGTACTTGAGACAACGTATCTAAATTTTTATAAAGGAGGAGTAGTAGATGACCGCACAATACGTAGAGGAGAAGAGGGTTCCCAGAGTATAGGAGATGAGGGTTCGTAAATTTGTTTAAAATTTGTTTTTATTTATTTAAAGTAAATGATTTTTATAAGGCTTTTACAGCACTTGTTACAAAAGCGCTCTAATAGGTCATTTAAGTATATGAAAGCGCATGTCTTTTACAACGCTTGTAAAAAAAGCGCTCTAATAGGTCATTTAATTATTTGAAAGCGCAAGTCTTTTACAGCGCTTGTCCAAAAAGCGTTGTAAAAGCTATGTAACATTAGGTGGGAGCGCTATATTTTATAGCGCTTGTTTTTAAAGCGCTCAAAAAGCACTGTAAAATGTTATGTGAGGGCGCTTCATTTTACAGCGCTTGTGAACAAGTGCTGTAAAAGTCTTGTAAACATTATACACAAGCGCTATATGACCCTACAACAGCGCTTTATTCACAACGCTTGTCAAATAAGCGTTGTTATATCCTCCGTTTTTTTAAAATATATTTACAACAGCGTTTGTATTTAATAAGCGCTGTAAAAGGCGTGCTATAAAATGTCAGTTTTGGCATAGTGATTTGATGTAACTTCGCACTGAAAGGCCCCCATATGTCAGCGGCATGCACCAAATCAAAAGGAAATTTAGCATTACTGTAACTGCTACAATAAGGAAGGAAGCCTTATTTGTTTAGAGAAAGGGAAAATATCACAAACATGAGTAGTATAGTTAATATCACAAAAATAAACATTCATAGTTTGTAAATATTTATTGGGTACATGAACCAATCTAAAATGCCATAAGGCAGACAAGGGAATTCTTGTGTTATGTAAACTATTTACATGATGAGCATTAGAATATATATATTTTGAAACTTAGAATCTTGGAGATAGTCTAGTCCACTCAAAATATTAGTTGAACCAATCTTATCCAAAGACATCTTGTCCTGCATAACACAATGGAAATGAAAAACAATGGCACTTTCCACACGCAAAAATCACCCCATACCAATAAGAAAAATAAACCTACCACAAAGGCAACTTCCATGAAGATGCATATGTCATGACATGATGTACTTGAAGGTGTAAACACGAGAAGGGGGTTGAATTGTATTTATCAAAGTTGACAACTTTTTGATAATTTATAAATAAATTAAAAAAAAATAAAAACTAGTTTGGCTTTGGTGACTTATTTGGAGTAGAAGCAATCAGATTCAGATGTAACAAGCAATGAAAACATAAATAATTTGACACGTAGATTATCCTACTTCACCTCTAACTTGACCTCATCCAGTCCCCTAATTTAGAAGGCTTTAACCCACTAATTCAAATACTTTGAATTAAAAAGCACATAACTCTCTAAGTCAGTCTTCCCAAACAGCTTGACAACCCCAGACTTTTGAGGAACTAACCACCTCGACCCTACAAGCCAAGTCTTCTCCTGACAACCCTAGATTGAATAAGGAACTAAACCACTATCGGGTTGGATACAAAAGATTGGAACTTGTGTACTTACTTCTAAAAAGCTGATGATAATAATAACTCTCACACTCTAAGAAAAGAAGACTCGTAAAATATTTCTAACTTCAACAAGTATTTCTCTATTTGAACTCTAAGACTACTCGTTTCTGCTTTTCGATAATTTTCTTTTTCAGCCTTAAGTGTCTATTTATAGTTAAAATTTGTGCTTCAATTTAGTCCTTGTTTAATTTTGAATTGTATTTTGTTTAGATTGCGTTTGTAAATTCTTCAAATTGATTATGTTCCTTTTTTGTTTAGATTGAGATTGTAAATTATTCAAATTAATTATGTTTGTATTTTGTTCAGATTGCGTTTGTAAATTCTTCAGATTGATTATGTTCATATTTTGTTGTAGATAAATCTTGATCAAATCTTTTACAAATCTTCTTTCATACTCTTTGAAGTAAAATATATTGTTCTCATAAAATACTTTTGTTATCATAAAAACTGTAAGTATAAAATGAACTTGATTCCAACAATCTCCCCCTTTTTTATGATGACAAAACTTGTATTTTTTATAACAACTTTTCTTTGTATCTCTTTGACCCCCCCTAACTTAGGGCTTCTCCTAAGTCTAAGTATCATTTTCTCTTCACTTTATTAAATATATTTCTCCCCCTTTTGTCATCAAACAAAAAGGCTTGAAAGTGAAATTATTTATTTCTTTTTTTGAATAACATGTATATAACAAATTACTAGAAAATATATAAACAAGTTGTGTATGGTTGTCATGTCCTTCATTTCACAAACCCATAAACCCATAAATTTATGGTCTCTTCAATCTAAATATCCAGAAAGTTCACCAAATCTATGACATTTAAATCCATAACTTACAAATTCAAATTCAACCTTTCAAACTACGAAAAATGAAAAATAAAAATCCCCAAATTCATTATTCTTCCATAACTCTAACCTCACCTATCTTCTTCGTCTATTTCATGTTCTTCATTTCATTTTGGACAAAAAATTGCGTAGTGTTTCAATTCTAATAAAAATAATATTAAAAATGAAGAAAAAATAATAAAAATAACAATTAGTTTAATCATTTAATAAAAACTTCAATTCCAATTACATAATCTTCTTCAATAATGAACTCATAACTGTTCAAACTCATAACTTTAAAATTCAATAAGAAAAATAACCAAGCCATAAAGACAACTTCCACGAAGGTGCATATGCCATGACATGATGATTCATAATCAAAATTAAATATGCTCACACAACTCACTAAGATACATATGACATCACACGATGATGAATAATCAAAATCAAATATTCTCACACAGTCTACTAAAATCGTGTTGTATGCTTAAAAAATAACTTATATACAAAAGGCTTAAATATATGTTTGCCCCCTAAAAATACGCATTTTTTTAGTTTTAGGTCCTCTAAAAAATTTTGTTTGATTTTTGTCATCATAAATATTTTTCTTTTGTTTTTGGGCCTTATTCTTTTGTTTTAATACTTGGAAAATTGAGTTTTATTGAAATTGGTCCCATCAATTCCTTTTATCGGTAATAAAAGAGGGACTAAAATCAAATATTATATATATATATTGCAGAGATTCATTCCAATAAAAATCAATTTTACAGAGACTAATAAAACAAAAGAGCAAGGACCAAAAACAAACAAAAATATTTGCAAGGACCAAAAACAAATTAAAGAAGTTACAAGGACTAAAACCAATAAAACACATAATTACAGGGATTGATCATATATGTAAGTCTGTACAAAATCATCATCTTATTCAAAAATCACTAAGATCATAACTTGTTCTTTTCATGGAAAACATATATTCATAAATAACTATCATAAAAATCATAGCTTTCATCTCATATATCATGAAGATTATATATTCATAAACAACAATCACAAAGATCAAAGGTTTCACCACACATATTATGAAAATCATATATTCATAAACAAGTAATCATAAAATCAAAACTTTCATCTCATACATCATAAAAATTCAAACATTTGTCACATACCACATAAAAATTCAAACTTTCTCACATATATTATAAAAATTCAAAGTTTCAACACATACAACATAAAAACTTAAACTTATTCACATATCTTATACTCCTTTAGGTTCTTTAAATTTCGTCGGTGGCGTAGCTACAGAGATTCATGCAGTCAATTATGCCTCTCCTAGAAGTTGATTAGCTAATTCTCATTTTGTTCTAGGATTCTTACTATTCGTAGGTCACACATTCGAATAAAAGAAATCGCACAACACCTTATAAATGTTTCTAACAAATATTTAATTTGTCATATACTAAATAGATCTATCGTCAAGCGTAGAGACTTCGAATAAATTACTGAGAAATATGTTTTTTCCAGTCATCTCACATTATAATATAATCATGAATTCGAACGTGTTGTCATCTCTTACATTATTTTTGACATTTTCACATGCTAATTCAAGATCACAAGCAAAACTATGCTTATTTGACTTCTCGTCCTTCAATTGATCTAACTTAACAATATATGAGTAAATATCAAAAATAAAATATGAACATTCTCTAAAATGGTCAATTTCTAATTTAGATCATGGAAACTTATACAAAATCAAAAAACACTTATAAGTGGATAGTTCAACCACTATTAACACAACCATACACAACCATTTTCATATTTATATATTAGGTTTTTTTTTTAATTCACTATAATAATTGATTCTGTTACTCAACCACACATGGCGGAACCCTATTGTATTTTCTTATCCCATTTCTTTCAAATATAAGACCCAATTAATTATACACTCACTTATTTTATTTTATTCACTCACAACTAAAGTATTAGTTCTAAAATATCCATACTAATATACTACCATTTTTAGACAATAGTTAAAATACTAGAATAAATAAATATTAATATTGACATTTTATATTAACCAATAGATCAAATAAATAAACATAAAATATTCACACCATGGCAAAAAAGCAAAAGAAATTAAGCACCAAATTTCTAATTTATCAAAGAAAATTATTAATCCACGTATACACGTAAAACTGTCTAAAATTCTATTTATTAAATATTTATATTAAAATATTATTATTTTTATAAAAATAAATAAAATAATTAAACATAATATTTATATTTATATTATTTATTAAATTAAATATGTATAAATCTACTGCACTATTGTAATGACATATATAACAAAAATTAATCATCAAAATTATTAACATATATTCTACGACATTTTTAATATCAAATTAATTCTTTAACATTATATTTACTTAATAAAATAATTTTATTATAAAATATAAGGTCTTAATAAAATAATTTATTATAAAATATAAGGTATTAGATAAAACATTCTAAATTGTAAGACCGTAATAAAAGTTTTACGTAAGTATACACTTTACCTTGTGAACCATAGATTAGAAGACCAGCCCTTTAACTTGTTAAGATAAAGATCAATCTTCCTTATAAAAAAGTAGAACAATTAGGTACTTGACAATGTATTTATTCATCTTGTCAAAGAGCAGGCAAGAAAATATTTTTTCTGTCTTTGAGTCATATTGTATTTTCTTCTTATCTTAGTCGGTCCAATCAATTTTTAGTTTGTTTATTTGAACATCATCATGAGCGATATTTAGAACTGTTTTTTTCGATTGTGTATCAAACGGTCCAGATCATATAGGATATGATGTGGATTTTCATACTTTTTTTTTAATATGAGTATTCGCCGTTGTTAAAGACGCCCAATTAATTATACGCACATTTGGGTTATGGATGTATGTTGTTTATCATTTCGTATTTCTCTTTTAAGTCTTTTACTCCTTCACTTTAAATGTTGAATTTTTCGATCAGAAGTTACCAAGTCTATCCTCTTATTGGAATAGTGTTTTGTTTACATCCTAACTGAACGTAAGATTATTAGAGCTCCTTCCACTGGAAATTGAAGTTATAAGACCAAACCTTAAATTTCTATCCAGTTATCAAAATTTAAAATATTAGCACAATAATATGAAAAATAATTAAAAAATTATATATCAATTTTGTTTAGAAAACAAATTCAAAAAACAAATTCAAAAAACAAATATTTTTTTTAAAAAAAAAGGCAAACAAAAAATTAAAAGTATTTGAATTAAATAACAAAAGTCACTACTAGAAATCTGCTTTTTACCTGCGGTTTTTCCTGCGGAATTATATCCGCCAGAAATACGTGAGGATTTTCCTGCGGTTCACATGTATCGTAAGACTTTTCCTGCGGTTTCGTGTTCCGCAGGTAAAACGGCAGGTAACTTTTTCATTTTCTGCGGATTTACATACGACTATATTTCCGCAGCAAAGGTCATCTTTTTCCATAGGATTTATCTACGGCAAATTTCCGCAGCAAATTCCATGCAAACTCCGCAGGAAAATCCGCAGAAAAGTTTATGAGTGTTTTATCCTTAGGAAATTCCGCAGGTAAATTTCATATCAATTTTTATGATTTTATTTTCATATAATTAAGGTAGAATTTCTTTTTAAAAAAATAAGACAAGTTGCACAATTAAAGATGACAATATAATTCGGACTCGCAGTAGCAATATGCATCTGAATCCATCTTGATTTAGAAAGGAAAATTCGTTTTGATTTAGTGTGGGTTTGAGTTTTTCCGAAATTAAAATTTGGAGCATGGACGCTTTGGAGTGTTATATTTTTGCATCTGAACCCGCTCCACTAGTAATATTATTGTAAATTTTTAAATTTTATAGTATAGTGTCTATTAAATTCACTGAATTAAGAGTTTTGATAAATTTATCTATTTAATTTTGATCTCAGTAATTACATAAATTGTTTTCATAATTAAAATTATGATAAAAAATATTATTTCAAAATAGAATCAAAAGATAAAACTTAAAAATTTAACGATATTAAATTTAAAATATAGTCAAACTAATTGACATATTATTTAACTATTCACGATTTTGTTTGATGATATCAAAACAAATTAAATTTTAAAATTTACTATAGAAATTCTCAAAAATATAATTATTATATTTGTTTATAAAAAAGTAAACGAAAATCTATATAAACATTAAAATTATTCAATTTTTTAAA
>NC_021161.2:29868482-29873482 GCF_000331145.2 Cicer arietinum
TGGATCATGTTTTAATTAATACTTAGTTATGATTTGTGAACATGATATAAATTTTGTTTAGAATTATCACAATAGTTGGATCATGCTTTAATAAATATTTAGTTGTGATTTGAAAACATGATATAAATTTTGTTTTGGATTAATATTAAATATTTTAAAAATGTATTTACAATAATATTTTCATATATTTTTAGTTAAAATTTTTATATAAATAAAAAATCAGACAAATTTGTTTAATGTGGAAATTTAAGCATGCGGATTCTTTTTTGAAAATTATTTTTATACGAAATTACCTGCGGATTTTAATGCGAAACATATGGTTGGTGCAATGGATATACCTGCGGATTTTCATACGAAATATATTTGTAGGAACTGTGCTGCAAATATTTCTGCATGAAAAGTCGTAAAAACAGTCTAAAGTTTTCTTAAACTTTGCTGCGGATTTTATTCACTTTTCCTGCGGCTTTATCCGCAGGTAAATTACCTGCGGATAGTGAAATCCTCAGGTAACAATTATCCACGAAGGTTTTACGTGGGGATAAGGTTCCGCCGGGAAATCCGCAGGTAACGTGCTTTCCTGCGGAAATTTTGCTTAAATCCGCAGGAAAATCCGCAGGTAAAACGCAGAATTCTAGTAGTGAGTGATCCATACTCATTATAAATGTAAGAGTTATCTCGCTACTTTAGAAATATTTTCAATATATAAATAAATAAATACATTTTTAGAAAGTTATTAAAATTGATACTTTATTTTTAGTAATAGTTGACTTATGTTCCAATTGAGAATAGAAAGGTGGTAGTTTTAATAAGTCCAAGTATCAAAAGAGGAAATATGCCACTTTTGTTTTTTTCTCGCTCTCTCTCACGGGTGCACAACTTAAGCATGATATTCATCTCTTCTATCACCAGTTACAATTCGTTCTCACTTTCTCTCAAAACACTCCAACGCACAACCCATCAGTTACTGTTCATCATCTTCATCATTTCTCACTTTTCCCTTTTCTCCTAAATTCCTTCAAAGGCAACAAGCCTCTAAAGTCCTCTACCTCCACTCTGACCCCTTGTATGTCCATTTCCTCCTCTCAAAATCCATTAATCATCCAAAACAACATTAAAGGAAAATAAGGAACGTACTGAGAGTTGAGAAGACAGGAAACTTCCACAATCCAACTCGAATTAAAGGGATTTCTTCTTGTCAAACAGTGAGTTACTATCCTATAACAAATTTCACATTTGCATGTGGGTTTGTGTTTTGATTTTAATTTTAATTTCAATTACTATTAGAAATTATTTTCTGTGTTTGAAATGATGGGATTTTAAAAGTAAAGAGTGAGGGGAAAATGAGGTTTAACATGTAAGAAATGTTTGAAAATATGCATTAAATTCTTTGAAAATCATTCATTCTGCATTTGTTGTGTGGCCAATTGTACTGTGTTAAGAATTAAGGGAATGGGGGTTAAAAGAAATAGACTAATTATTGAGTTAATGTGTTTCCTAAACCCTCTCTAAACATTATTATGCCTCTGATTCTTCTTTACTCTGGCTGCCTCTAATTCTTATTTACTTTGGTTGCCTCTAATTCTTCTTTATTCGGGCTATCGTTGATTCTTCTTTACTCTGACTGCCTCTAAGTCTTCTTTATCCTAGATGCCTCTAATTTTTCTTTATTATGGCTACCTTTGGTTCTTATTTAGTCTGGCTGCCTCTAATTCTTCTTTACTCTAGCTACCTCTGATTCTTTTTCATTCTGATTGCCTCTAGATCAAGACTTCCATTGACCAGGTTGCCTCTAGTCCAAGTTTTTATGTGGTCCAGTCCTCTAGTTCAAGTCTTGCTCTAACCAATCTGCATCGGGTCCAAGTCTTCTTTTGAATGGATTGTCTCTAGTCCAAACTTTCCTCTAACTGGGCTACCTCTAATCTAACCCTTCCTCGAATCAGCCTACCTCTAATTCAACGACTTTCTCTAATTAAATATTCACTCTAATTAAGACTTCATCTGATGAATGACTTGAAGCTAATCTTATCTTTTATTTTATATACTGTTATGTTAAGGATTAAGTTAATTACTTGCATTTGAGGTGGTAATAGATATGCATTGCATACAAAAGTCACATATGCATTGTACACATAATGTCATGACATGCATGGTCCAAAGAGGCTATGGTGGATCATTGACGATTGTTTCAGGCATGAAACAAAAGGTAAAGGAGGAACAATTGGGGACTAGGATCATGGTCAGATCAAATTTACCAAGAGGTCTTCAATTATCTTGGTGATCCACATCAAGATAATTGAGGAAACTGAAGGTTCAAACATGAGAAGAGAGGGTTGAATTATGTTTGCCAAAGTTGATAACTTTTTGCTAGTTTGATATAGGATGGTTGGTTTTTATGAATTACTTAGATAAGAAGCAATCAAATTCAAAAGCATCAAACAATGAAAGCATAAATAATTTGACACATATATTTATCCTGGTTCACCACTAACTTAGCTAAATCTAGTCCCCTCATTTAAAAGGATTTAATCCAATAATTCAAATATCCTTAATTACAAAGCACGTGACCCTCCAAGCTAGTCTTACCAAACAGCCTGACAACCCCAGATTTTTGAGGAACTAACCACCTTGACCCTACAAGCCAAGTCTTCTCCTAACAATTTGACAACCCCAGATTGAAGAAAGAACTAAACCACTATCGAGTTGGATACAAAAGATTGAAACTTTAAGTGTTTGCTTTTAACGAAGCTGATAATAATAATAATTCTCACACTCTAAGAAAAGAACACTCAAAACATATTTCTAATCCTAACAAGTGTTTCTCTTTTTGAACTCTAAGATGAATTTGGAATTTTGAGCTTTAGTTCTTCTACTATTTTTTGCTTTTCGATGCTTTTCTTCTTCAGTCTTGAGTATCTATTTATAGTTAAAATTTGGGCTTCAATTTAGTCCTTGTTTAATTTTGAATTGTATATTGTTCGTATTGAGTTTATAAATTCTTCAGATTGATTATGTTTCTATTTTGTGTAGATGGAGTTTGAAAGTTCTTCAGATTGATTATGTTCATATTTTGTTGTAGATAAATCTTGATTAAATCTTCTTCAAATCTTGATCAAATCTTCGACAAATCTTGATAAACTCTTCTTCAAATCTTCATTAAATATTCTTTAAATCTTCTACAAATCTTGACCATATCTTATTTTCAACTTGGTCAAATATTTTCTTCAATTGTAAATTTGAATTAAATCTTATTTTAGATTTTCGTCAATTATCAATTTGAATCAAATCTTATTTTAGATTTTATTCAAAAATATGAATCTTCTTTCATGCTCGTTGAAGTCAAATATATTGTTCTCATAAAATACTTTTGTTAACGTCAAAACTCTAAATGTAAAACCAACTTGATTTCAACATAAACTTTTCCGTACTTTAAGGGAAAAAAAGAGGACATGCATATTTTCCATACTTGAAGAAAAAAGAGGATTATTATATTTTTCCATACTTAAAGGAAAATTAAAAGTTAAAGACGGTTTAAGAATGAAATTCATGATCATATCATGTTTTATGTTGCATCTAAAGAAAATAATTTTGAATTGTCCCTCCCTTTTATAGAACTCACTGAGATTATTATCTCATGCCATATTTTTTTTAATGTATTATAGCAAATAAGACAAACTAAGGCTGGATCCGAAACTAGATGATGTATATTTTTTTGTTTTGTACTTTGTCTAAGAACTAATATATTTTTAAATGATCGCCTATGTTGAATTAGAATGTATAAATTTATTACCGTATTCTAGGTCATATAATGATGATTGTTATAGTAAAGTTAAGAGTTATTAAGGAGAAAGGTTGTAAGTCTAGTAAAGCTAATAGTGTAGGTGAGAATGTTCCTAGTGGAAGATATGTAAATTGCAAGAGTTGAAAAAATTTCTTAAACATTTTATTCAAAAGGCTCACAAAGTGTGACCACTTAGATGTAGTAGAAATTGGGTGAACGAGTATCAATTATTTGTGTGATTCTCTATCTTTCAGCTATTTGCTTTAAGTATTTAGATTAACACATCACACGTGATTGATTACTCAACAAACTATTGTTAACTAACCCTTCAAAGCTTTCTTAAGTCTAACATTTCATTTCTCTTCCGGAACAAACTCTCTTGAGTGCAAATTAATTTTAAAAATGTTGCAATTTAAACTCTCTTTCTTGTTACTATTAATTAAACTTAAGAATCATCGATTCAAAATTGTCTCACTGTGCAAGTCTCTTCCAATCGATAAGTTGATTTGTATTCCTTTGTCATTCTCTTTTTGTTATAATAATTGTAATCATTTATTCTTTTAATAATCGATTTTATTTAAAATACTGAGTTTCTTCATGAATGCCTCAACAAAATTTTATAAAAAGAAGACAAATGCATTGATATAAGCACTAGTAAAATATATATGATCAAGGACTTGAAAAACTATAAAAAATCTAAATTTGCAAATACTTTAGTTAGTGTTAAAACAAAATTGTCAATAAACAGGACATTTGAACGTGTGATTCTTTAAAAATGTCACATTTTTAGAAGAAATAAAACTATGCTAAAAATTCATATGAATGTATACAATAAAAATTGAGTCTGCTAATAAATAATTTTAAGATTCAAAATCTATTATATGAGATCTAAGATTGGTTTGATGTAACATGTGCATAGAGACGTTTTTTAAATTGAAATTACTATTAAAAAAATTGTGATTTACTGTGTCAAAAGATGATTAAATAATATTACCTAGATTTTTATTAAAAATAAATTTTAAAGAACATTAACTATAAATAAATTACCAGTTATTTTATATTAAAGATTGCACCGGGGTTAATAAAAAAAAAATACACAAAGGATACTAGATTATAATCAAATAAATAATTATCCATTCCAAAGTACACATGGCATGGTTAGAGATACATTGAAATAAAAGCTTCGTTCTAAACAATATTTTTAAAAATAATCCCATTTTAA
>NC_021161.2:29875982-29888113 GCF_000331145.2 Cicer arietinum
CCAATCCAAATTTCTTTGATCACCCTGCTTTGATCTAAGCTCCTCTAATTCTTCCCATATATGGACGTGTATCCTTTGATTATTCCCATGGGTATGTATCCTCTTATTATTTCCCTAGACGTGCATCCTTTGATTCTTCCCCTAAACGCATATTCTCTTATTCTTTTCTTGGATGTGTATCTTTTGATTTTTCCCATGAACGCGTATTCTCTAATTTTTCTCCTGGACGCATATCCTCTAATTATTCCCATGGAAGCATATCCTCTAACTCGTCCCATGGACGCGTATCTCTTATGCTTCCCATGGACGTGTATCCTCTGATTCTTCCCCTAGATGCGTATCCTCTTTTTTTTTTCCCTGAACGTGTATCTTCTTATTCTTCCCATGAACATGTATTCTCTGATTCTTCCCCTGTACAAGTATCCTTTGAATCTTCCCCCATACATGTATTTGTTGATTCATCATCTAGACAAGTATCCTTTAATTCTTCCTTTGGACACATATCATATGATTCTTCCTCTGGACATGTATCCTCTGATTCTTCCTCTAGACATGTATCATCTAATTCTTCATTTGGACATGTATCCTCTAACTCTAATTATGTTGCCTCTGAACTATATGCTTCCAGTCATACTGCCTCTTGTTAGAGTTTGCTTGTGGTTAAGAGTTCCGCCTCTTGCTAAATTTTCCTCTGGTGCCATCTCTGATCAGAGACTTAGGATTTAATTCCCACTTGATTTTCAAAATATTGTGAAGTTATTATAAGTGTTATGGAATAACGATGCTTTGCAAACATAGTATTATCAAGACATTGCATACAAAACATCTAAAGTGCATTACATTCTCATTAATTAGAGCATGCATGGCCTTAGTCACACTAGAACATTCAGGTTGTTCCAAGCATGGAACAACACGTAAAGGAGAACAATCAAGATGTTGGTTGGGGTTTGACCAGACTACCTTTACCAATCAGGACTCAATTATCTTGGTGACCCACATCAAGATATTGTGTGACTTTTCCTTGTTTCAAGGAAAAGATTTGAAGTCATGCATAGTTTTCAGAATCATAATGAAAGAATGATTTTCAGTTAAGCTTTTATGAAAAATTGAAGTTGAGAGCTTCATCATGAGATGCATCATAATTTCATGTTTTTATGCATATTTATGAAAGAAATATTTTTAAACTACTTCTCCCTTTATTTTCAGAACTCACTGAGATTTTATCTCACCACTTTATTTTTATATTAACAGTTAGAGGAAACCAAGGTATGGGTTGAGAACCAAAGGATTGGTCCAGACTTATTAGTTTAAAATTATGATGTATTGAACTGTGTGATGTAATGAAAATTTGTTAAAGACTTTTATTACTAAATCTACCAAAATAAGTTGTAAACTATATTTTAAATGTAAATTTCAGTTGTGTTTTATAATTCTAATTATTATTTCATTATATTTGTCTCTGTTTTTTATAAGTTGTATAAATTCAATTGTCAAATTCGAGATAATTAGTATTCGGTCTTACACGAATATCATATCATCTTTCAAGCATTTATTTTTGGAAAAAAAAAATTATATTTTGCACTATAGACATACAATTATAACTTTTATATTTATATACTCAATTTAATTTATTTTAATTATAAATTTTTTATATTAAAAATACATAATTTTGTATCTCGTATATGAATTTTTTGAAAATATTGAGTTATTGTATTTCCCTTGATTTTGTTTGATGAATGTGATGAGATTATAAGAAATTCACCATTTAAGACCAAATTTAGTTTATAAAAAGTTCTAATTTGAAAACTCATTTAATATCTTATTTTTTAAAATTTTAAACTTTAGCCTATTGATTTTGAATTTGATAGTTGATGAGATTCATTTTAAAAAATTGCCGGTATGCTATAAGGATCAGAAATTTTAATCAAGTCATATGTTTGTGCGATTGAATGTTCAAATTTGAAATTTCACAAATAATTTTAACTTATTAAGAGATTATTTTAAACCAATTGTTGTAAATAAAGAAATTATCCTAATTTTTTGAAACTTTCCGTTCAAATATTGTAACGATTGAGATTAGAAGGATTTCATCATTTATTCCCTCATTTAATCATTCATTCAATGACTTTTTATTTAATTTCAGAAAGTTTATTTTTTTAATCAATGATTCATTAATAATTTTTAAATAAGTCTATATTGTTTTTTATAATTAAAGTATATATATATATATATATTTAATTTATAAATATTATTTAAAATTATAAAAATATCACAATTTAAGTCCCACTTTTAAAAATTCAGTAACACTTTATTTTGATATAGGTTGGAAATTGATAGTTGTCATATTAATTTTATGCTCATAAAAGCTTATTTTTAGTTAGTTTTTAAATATGGAAATGATTATTGTTTGATAAATATTTTTATGTAGGGGTTGTAACAAAAAGAATAAGAATCTCAATTTTTTGGATAATAATACACGATCTAACTATTTAAGATCCCTTGTTCTTAAACTCTAGTTTAATTGAAAAATGTTGATTTTATTAGAATAAAAATTTTGTTTTGAGTTTAAATTCGGAACCTCACCTATTTGAAAGGTGTATTTTTTTTAATCATCTGTTTGAATATGTATGTATTATGATTGTATTATAGTATGTATATACTATATACATTGGTATAAAACACACAAGCAATTGTATTGTCTATTCTATGGGTGGTAAATTTTTTATCTATACACAAATATAATAATTTCAACTTGAGAATTGTAATATAGCCATGGTAAATTTTATTTATGTTTAAATAGGGTCGATGAAATAAAAACTAAAGAAATGAAGAACTAGATTGAGTTATATAATATGTTTTAAATGCAAAGATAAAATTAACGGTTGGTTAAATTTTTAATCATTATTAAATATAAAAATTTTAAATGTCATAAAATTCAATATAAAAATAACGAAAATATGTTCTTAAAAATTGAAATTTTAACTCATAATAAATCGCATAAAATTTTAAAATATTGTAAATATTTTGTTTTTAATTATTAAAAAAAAATTAACATTCCGATAGAAACTAAATCTGTTTGTATGCTAATTTTGCAAAGATTAATAACAAAATTTAAAATTTTTATAAAACTAAAAACTTATTTAATATTAAAATTAATATAAAAAATAGTGAATTAATTTACAATTTTGATAACATTTTTTTAGTTTGAAATAGTTTTAGAAAACTGAATGCATCTAATTGATTTTGACATGCTAATAGTCGGTAACATTAAGATTTTTCCTGTAATTTATTCTTTTGCATTACTATAGGTGAACATTGAGATTTTAAAATTTAATTAAGTCAATAAAAACATTTATGTTCATATACTATTTAGTAGATATATAATAAAATTTAGTTTCTTTTTATTTTTTTATTTTTATGAATGATAAAATTAGTTGATATATGACAAAATTGTAACACAACGATTGCCCATGGTTCACATTTTTCCCGTTGAGATCTTATAGATGTTAATAATACCATAAATACGAAATTTGATAAACTTTTTTTAATTGATCATACATGGATATGGTGATAATAAAAAAAAATGATTAAGTGTTAAAAAAAATAAATATAAATTTAGAGTAATAATTTTTTTTGTTTTTCATTTAAGTTTAATTTGTTCACAACACTTAACATTATTTTTTTATTATTCTTTTACGTTGCATTTACACTTTTTACGCTGAAAATGTTTAAATTCTAATATCATTGAATAGTCTGAATAATATCCTTAAGTCATAATTCAACTTCGAAATGTCCATATTGTAGTATTGAATGTCATGTCTCAAGTTTGAACTCGGCATCTTGAAGTTGTGTAAGTTAATTATGATTATATTTAGATTAAATACCTCCCAAGGTCCCTTAATTTAATTTCAGTTAACATTTGTTGGGTGGGTTCACTCCTCAAGTGGATCCACTACAAGAAAACAAGGAATTTGTGAGGGTCAAAAGCCCTCACAAAGGGCAAAAAGCAGCCACAAAGGGGCTATTTGTGGCGGCCTAAGGCAGCCAAAATCAGCTTTCGTGAGGGCCCAGGCCGCCACAAAATCCCTCCTTTGTGAGGGATTAGGCCTCCACAAATGACCTCCAGAATAAAAAATAAACATCTTGTGAGGGCTTAGGCTGCCACAAAATATTACGTATATTAAAAAATTAATTTTTTTAAATTCAAAATTAATTCTGTATTATAATTTTATATATAATAAATTAATATAAATTTAAAATTTATATTTAAATTGTAATTAAATTAAAATTATAATTAAGTTATAATTATAATTAAATTTAAAATATAATATCATTATAAAATAAATTTAATATATAATAAACTAATCTGAATATAATTAAAAATTAAAATTAAATTTAAAATAAAATATTTAAATTATAATTATAATTAAAGATTAATTTAAATTACAAATAAAAAAAATTAAAATTAAAATTAAATTAAAATTTAAATAAAATTAAAATTAAATATTAAAATAAAAATAAATATTATATATAAAAATATAATATTAATAATAATTAAATTAATTACCACAAAATCAAATAAAACATGCATTCCAAAATTAACAAATAATGTCTTACAAACCCAAAATTTATAAATAATGTCTTACAAACGCAAAATTAAACACACAATAATTAACTAAGACAACATAATTAATATGTGTTCATACAACCCAAAAATAAATTATGAAATTATTCAGATGACATCAATCCTCATAATAATTCCTCTGATCAGCTCCACTCACACCATCATTATTTCCTGCCATGCCCGACGAAAGAAGTCCCTCAAAAGTATTATTAATTTGTGTTGGAGGAGACATCATGGTTTGTAATTGAATTTCATCTTCAATGGCACCACCACTAGTCGAATGAGGAGCCCTAGCTGGTTGAGGTTGATTTAAATCTGGTCTGATCAACCCAGCTATTAGCATAGTTGGTCGGTATGAAGTTTGATGATCTGGTTGAGGTTGAGGAAGTTGATGTGAAGAGGACGTAACATACTGATAATTATGAAAATATTGTTGTTGCTGAAACATTGGCGGTTGCTGCTGTTGCGGGAAGGCAGAGTTCGGAGGATCCTGGTGTTGCTGTTGGAAATTTGGAGGCGGTTGCTACTGCTGGGAGTACTGAGAGTAATTTTGTTGCTGCTGGAATAGTGGTTGTTGATGCAAGTATTGAGGCCGAGGCGGGAACTACTGATGAAACACAGGAGGAAATGAAAATTGTTGTTGTTGAAATTGTTGTTGCTGCTGAAACTGCTGCTGCTGCTCTTGAAACTTTTGTTTCCACTCCTCATTCAATTTATCAATTGCGGCTTGTATCAGCTGTTGTGTCTTTTCTTCTTGCTCCCTTGCCCATTGCTTCTTTAACTGGTCAAGATCATTATCTATCGACGGACGATGAGATCGATCCGTACTAGCATAAGAAGAAGACGTCTCAGTCTGAATATAGCCGGTTGGACCTTTCTTAAAGGTTGATGATAAACTACCGGCACCCAGCACACGCCCTTTGTACTTGCCACCACTGATGTGCATAAAACTTGCGGTCTCATATTGTTTCCGCTGCACTGGACCAGCTCGCTGAGCAGGAGGAAGAGTAGCTTGATGATCATCCCATTCTTTCATGATTTGTTGAAGTTGTTCCTATATTAAAAATAAAAAAATAAAATAGTTAATAATTAATATATAATAATTTATAGGTCTAATTAATATATAACAATTAATATATAATAATTACCTGAATATTTTTTGATAATTCATCAGTATACTCATTTGTTTCAGGATTAACATGAAGATAGCGATGTATCTCAGCCTGAGTGACCTCCCTTCCAAGTTGCTTTTCCTAAAATATTAAATTAATGTCAAGTTTATAAGTTGGTGAAATGTGATGATTAATTGAATATAAATTAATAGATATATATTATAAATAATAATAAATTACCATATAATATTTAATTTCTCCAGCGGACATGGAACCTCCCTTATGAGTACTGGTACCCCTCTCAGATGCTCTATTAATCTTTACTTTTTCTCTCTTTTGTTTGTAAGGATCTGTGTTTCATTTCCTCCACAAAGCAGTCCAAACATTTTCACCAATCCAATTAGGCCGTTGTTCCTCGCCCTTATTACGTGCGTAAGCCAACATAGATGAGAGACGCTTTGAAAAGCGACGGTCAAATGAAGCCAAAACTGCGGCAGCATGCTCTCTTTTCCAAGTACATTTAGTCTGTTGTTTGTTGAATTTTTAAAAATATTAAAAATATAATTAGTAATTCAATAAATTAATCAAATGTATAAATAAATAGTAATTAAATAAATTAATCTAATGACTTACTTTGAAACAATGTAAAAATTGATCAACTTCCCTAATTTGAGGTGTCTTATCCTCTTTTATCTCACCCCAAGACAACCATGGTTTTTTATATTTCTCTTGTATGACTTCAGCAATTGCCTTTGCAGATGATTTAAAAGGAAGATATTTTCAAAGTTTATATGCAAATTAAATATAAAAATAAATTAATAAAATTAATAATGTAATTGCATTGCAATAATAATAAAATATTTAATCAATCATAGTTTACATACCCATCTCCTTCTGGAATGATGACAATGCGGTTGTAGCAATCAACACATCCGGGATCCATTATTTCGTCTAAGGTATAAGACTCTACTGGGACCTCCGGATATAGAGGAATAGCTCCACCACTAGTACCAATGGTCAGCATCGGCATGAGAGATGGGTTATTAACAACACGTTTAACAACTTTTTTCTTACCACGTGATATTTTGGATATTCCTCGTATTGCCGCCGTTGCTGTTCCTCCCGATCCATCCGAACCTCCTGATCCTCCTACTCCCGACACTGAAGCCATATATATAATCCATATCCATACATATATATAATATAATATATGAGTGTATACAATTAACATAAGATTAATTAATAATGAAATATACATAAATAAATTATAACACTCGCATAAATAAAGAAATATATATAAAATATATAAATATATATATATTAATAATGAAATATACATAAATAAATTATAACACTCACATAAATAAAGAAATATATATAAAATATAAAAATATATATATAAGGTGTCCTTCATTTCACATTACAATATATAATATTATAGATATAGAAACACACATATATATATAATTAATTAATTGTCTTCGTCTTCGTCTTCGTCATCATCGTCGTCGTCATTTGATGAGTGAATTAAGTCATTGCCTTCATCATTCTCTAATTCATCTATTTCTTGTTCATCAACTTCTTCTCCTATGTGTGACTCATGACAAAGTTGACTAATAGTCTCATCTCCAATCACATGATCCAAATTTGACATTTCATCCATTTGAAATGCAACTTCTTCATTTTGACCTGCTTCAACTTCTTCGATTCCACTCGTTGGTCTTGTTTTGATTGCAGCACACCAACCTTGTTTGCTTCTGACAGTTGATGGATAAGGAACATAATACACTTTTTAAAAAATAATTATATTATCAATTATATATATATATATATATTAACAAAATAATTATATTAAAATCAATATATAACATACAAAAAATAATAATATCATCAATTTTAATGTTTTTTTTAAAAAATAATTATATTATCAATTATATATATATATATATATTAACAAAATAATTATATTAAAATCAATATATAACATACAAAAAATAATAATATCATCAATTTTAATGTTTTTTTTAAAAAATAATTATATTATCAATTATATATATATATATATATTAACAAAATAATTATATTAAAATCAATATATAACATACAAAAAATAATAATATCATCAATTTTAATGTTTTTTTTAAAAAATAATTATATTATCAATTATATATATATATATATATTAACAAAATAATTATATTAAAATCAATATATAACATACAAAAAATAATAATATCATCAATTTTAATGTTTTTTTTAAAAAATAATTATATTATCAATTATATATATATATATATATTAACAAAATAATTATATTAAAATCAATATATAACATACAAAAAATAATAATATCATCAATTTTAATGTTTTTTTTAAAAAATAATTATATTATCAATTATATATATATATATATATTAACAAAATAATTATATTAAAATCAATATATAACATACAAAAAATAATAATATCATCAATTTTAATGTTTTTTTTAAAAAATAATTATATTATCAATTATATATATATATATATATTAACAAAATAATTATATTAAAATCAATATATAACATACAAAAAATAATAATATCATCAATTTTAATGTTTTTTTTAAAAAATAATTATATTATCAATTATATATATATATATATATTAACAAAATAATTATATTAAAATCAATATATAACATACAAAAAATAATAATATCATCAATTTTAATGTTTTTTTTAAAAAATAATTATATTATCAATTATATATATATATATATATTAACAAAATAATTATATTAAAATCAATATATAACATACAAAAAATAATAATATCATCAATTTTAATGTTTTTTTTAAAAAATAATTATATTATCAATTATATATATATATATATATTAACAAAATAATTATATTAAAATCAATATATAACATACAAAAAATAATAATATCATCAATTTTAATGTTTTTTTTAAAAAATAATTATATTATCAATTATATATATATATATATATTAACAAAATAATTATATTAAAATCAATATATAACATACAAAAAATAATAATATCATCAATTTTAATGTTTTTTTTAAAAAATAATTATATTATCAATTATATATATATATATATATTAACAAAATAATTATATTAAAATCAATATATAACATACAAAAAATAATAATATCATCAATTTTAATGTTTTTTTTAAAAAATAATTATATTATCAATTATATATATATATATATATTAACAAAATAATTATATTAAAATCAATATATAACATACAAAAAATAATAATATCATCAATTTTAATGTTTTTTTTAAAAAATAATTATATTATCAATTATATATATATATATATATTAACAAAATAATTATATTAAAATCAATATATAACATACAAAAAATAATAATATCATCAATTTTAATGTTTTTTTTAAAAAATAATTATATTATCAATTATATATATATATATATATTAACAAAATAATTATATTAAAATCAATATATAACATACAAAAAATAATAATATCATCAATTTTAATGTTTTTTTTAAAAAATAATTATATTATCAATTATATATATATATATATATTAACAAAATAATTATATTAAAATCAATATATAACATACAAAAAATAATAATATCATCAATTTTAATGTTTTTTTTAAAAAATAATTATATTATCAATTATATATATATATATATATTAACAAAATAATTATATTAAAATCAATATATAACATACAAAAAATAATAATATCATCAATTTTAATGTTTTTTTTAAAAAATAATTATATTATCAATTATATATATATATATATATTAACAAAATAATTATATTAAAATCAATATATAACATACAAAAAATAATAATATCATCAATTTTAATGTTTTTTTTAAAAAATAATTATATTATCAATTATATATATATATATATATTAACAAAATAATTATATTAAAATCAATATATAACATACAAAAAATAATAATATCATCAATTTTAATGTTTTTTTTAAAAAATAATTATATTATCAATTATATATATATATATATATTAACAAAATAATTATATTAAAATCAATATATAACATACAAAAAATAATAATATCATCAATTTTAATGTTTTTTTTAAAAAATAATTATATTATCAATTATATATATATATATATATTAACAAAATAATTATATTAAAATCAATATATAACATACAAAAAATAATAATATCATCAATTTTAATGTTTTTTTTAAAAAATAATTATATTATCAATTATATATATATATATATATTAACAAAATAATTATATTAAAATCAATATATAACATACAAAAAATAATAATATCATCAATTTTAATGTTTTTTTTAAAAAATAATTATATTATCAATTATATATATATATATATATTAACAAAATAATTATATTAAAATCAATATATAACATACAAAAAATAATAATATCATCAATTTTAATGTTTTTTTTAAAAAATAATTATATTATCAATTATATATATATATATATATTAACAAAATAATTATATTAAAATCAATATATAACATACAAAAAATAATAATATCATCAATTTTAATGTTTTTTTTAAAAAATAATTATATTATCAATTATATATATATATATATATTAACAAAATAATTATATTAAAATCAATATATAACATACAAAAAATAATAATATCATCAATTTTAATGTTTTTTTTAAAAAATAATTATATTATCAATTATATATATATATATATATTAACAAAATAATTATATTAAAATCAATATATAACATACAAAAAATAATAATATCATCAATTTTAATGTTTTTTTTAAAAAATAATTATATTATCAATTATATATATATATATATATTAACAAAATAATTATATTAAAATCAATATATAACATACAAAAAATAATAATATCATCAATTTTAATGTTTTTTTTAAAAAATAATTATATTATCAATTATATATATATATATATATTAACAAAATAATTATATTAAAATCAATATATAACATACAAAAAATAATAATATCATCAATTTTAATGTTTTTTTTAAAAAATAATTATATTATCAATTATATATATATATATATATTAACAAAATAATTATATTAAAATCAATATATAACATACAAAAAATAATAATATCATCAATTTTAATGTTTTTTTTAAAAAATAATTATATTATCAATTATATATATATATATATATTAACAAAATAATTATATTAAAATCAATATATAACATACAAAAAATAATAATATCATCAATTTTAATGTTTTTTTTAAAAAATAATTATATTATCAATTATATATATATATATATATTAACAAAATAATTATATTAAAATCAATATATAACATACAAAAAATAATAATATCATCAATTTTAATGTTTTTTTTAAAAAATAATTATATTATCAATTATATATATATATATATATTAACAAAATAATTATATTAAAATCAATATATAACATACAAAAAATAATAATATCATCAATTTTAATGTTTTTTTTAAAAAATAATTATATTATCAATTATATATATATATATTAACAAAATAATTATATTAAAATCAATATATAACATACAAAAAATAATAATATCATCAATTTTAATGTTTTTTTTAAAAAATAATTATATTATCAATTATATATATATATATTAACAAAATAATTATATTAAAATCAATATATAACATACAAAAAATAATAATATCATCAATTTTATATATATATTTACTAATCTAAATTTAAAATATATAAAATACTAACTTGATGCCGAGTAGCGTCTGACTTGAAGCTTTCACTCACGTACGATGCTTACAAGTCTTCGAAGTAATTAACAACCACTGTAAAAAAAATTCAATAATATTAATTACTTAAATCAAATCAAAAAATATAATTAAAAAACTACATATATAATGTAATATATAATTACCAAAATTAAATCAAGCTTGATGAATATTTTGTGTAGAGAGAAGGTGGAAAGAATAGTTAGAAGGAGGTTCTAGAGAGAAGTTAGAAGTGAAAAAATAAAAGAGGAGTGGAGATATATATATAGGGTATGCTTGATCATTTGTGGCGGCCAAAGCAGCCACAATGACCAACGAATATTAGGCATTTGTGGCGGCCTGGGCGGCCAGAACGTGCCAATGGTACTATTGTTGTTTGTGGTGGCCTTTGCCGCCACAAAAGGTAACGGTCTAATTGTTTGTGGCGGCCTGAGCGGCCAGAAATGCCAACGTCATATGCTTCCTTTGTGGCGGCATATGCAGCCATAAATGCCAACGTTCACTTGCTTTTGTGGCGGCCTATGCAGCCACAAATGCACATCTCACTTCAGTCATTTGTGACGGCTTTGCCCCTCACAATTTATTTTTTGTGGCTGGGAAAAGCCCCCCAA
>NC_021161.2:29888124-29920423 GCF_000331145.2 Cicer arietinum
TGATTTTGTGAGGGCTTAGGCAGCCACAAAATCAAGTTAAATGTTTACAAATTTGTGAGGGCTTTTTCGGCCACAAATAAAGACCAATTTCAATTTTGGTATTTGTGAGGGCTTTTTCGGTCACTAATTTGTGAGGGTTTTATTCGGCCACAAAATATTTATAAAGTTGGCCATAAAATAGTGTTTTTCTTGTAGTGAACCCACTAGTTTTATTAGTATTAGTATTATTATTAGTATTATTATTATTGAAATAAAAGAAAGAAAAAAAAGGTATTATTGGGCTAGGCCCACATGAAGGAGATAAAAGAGATTTAGAAATCCTAAGAATACACAGAAAAACAACTGAAGAAGAACAGTTGTCAGAGAAGAAAAATAAGGGTTTGGTTCAGGTGGTGGTAACATATGTGTATCAAACTTGCTCCGTTTGATCTACAAAATTAGTATGTTATTCCTACCACTGAGTTTGTTACTTTAATATATAATTTGAGTAGTTTTATCTTCTCTGAGAGTTACTTTGGCATACCCACTTTAGTGGAAGGTTGTTATAAGGTTGTTATTGTTGATTGATATTCCCTATTGTTATTAGGAAGACTCTTTGTGTACCCATTAATTATTATAGTGGAAATTTTATTGGACTAGGTTCCGTGGTTTTTATTCTCTCAATTTGAGGGAAGTTTTCCACGTTAAAAATTGTGTTTGTCTCATATTTAATTTCCTGCCAATTATTTTTGCTCTGTGGAATTGTATTTTATGTTTGTCCATTTATCTGCATAGGTGGGGGGAAAAAATATTCCGCACTATTGAGATAGTTATCGCTAATTATCTCTGGTTTTTCCCAACAAAGTGGTATCTAGGGCTCGGTTATTTGATTTGTGCATTTAAATGGAGGAGGAAAATAAAGGTCCCAATATGATTAAACTCAACTCTTCTAATTATACACTTTGGAAGACTCTCATGGAAGACATGTTGTACAGTAAAGATTTGTATGATCCTATTGAGGGTGACACTGCTAAACCCACAGATAAATATGACGCTGATTGGAAGAAGATGAATAGAAAGGCAGTGGCGTTGATCAGGTAGTGGTTGGATCTTAGTGTGTATCCACATGTTGAAACCGAAATAGATGCTAACAAGATGTGGGAAAAATTAAAAGAGTTGTATGAACGAAAGAATGTGCAAAATAAAGTTTTCTTGATTCAGAAGCTGGTGAATATGAAATACAAAGATGGGGATTCAATGGCAGAGCATATGAGTATTTTTCAGAATACAGTGAATCAGTTGACAACTGCAGAAATTAAATTAGATGATGAGTTGCAAGCGTTGTTATTGTTGAGTTCCTTGCCTGATAATTGGGAAGTCCTTGTTGTGACGTTGACCAATTCAGCTCCAAGTGGAAAGTTGAAAATGTCAACAGTTAAAGAGAGCATGTTGAATGAAGAAGCTCGAAGAAAGGAACGTGATTTGATTGGTTCTTCCTCAAAGTCAGAAGCACTAGTTACAGAGTCGCGAGGGAGAAGTCAATCTGGAAACTTCCATAGACGCGACAACTCTGAAAGTCGTAGGAAGTCAAGAAGCAAGTCGAGGACTAGAAAGGAAGTGATATGCTATCATTGTGGCAAAGCGGGTCACATAAAAAGAAATTGCAGGTTCCTTAAGAGAGATCAATCAAGGGAAACAGATGAAGACAAAGAGAAGAAAAATGATAAAGATACAACAGTAGTTGCATCTGTTAATAATGTCTACATTGTTTGTGATGATAATTCCATAAACCTTGCATGTCAGGATTCAACTTGGATTATTGATTCGGGTGCCTCATATCATGTTACTCCTAGGCGTGATTTCTTCTCATCTTATAGTGCTGGTGATTTTGGCATGGTAAAAATGAGAGATGAAGGAGTATGTAAAATTATCGGTATGGGAGATGTTTGGGTTGAAACTGAGATTGGTTGCAAGCTTCAATTGAATAATGTTAGACATATAACTAATATTCGTCTCAATTTGATTTCGGTGAAAGCCTTGGATATTAAGGGTTATCACACTTACTTTGGTGGTGGTGGTATATGTAAAATCACCAAAGGGTCCCTAGTGGTTGCAAAGGAGCAAAGTTCCACTTCTCTCTATAGGATGCCTATGAAGTTATGCAAGGAAGAAGTGAATGCAATTGAAGATGCATCTTCTGATTTATGGCATATGCGGCTCGGTCACTTGAGTGAGAAAGGACTCAACATACTTGTGAAGAAAAACTTTCTTCCTGTGAAAGGTACGTCTCTAAAAACTTGCACTCATTGTTTTGCTGGAAAACAACATAGTTTCTTTTCATAATACTGGTCCTCATAGGAGGCAAAATATTCTTGATTTAGTTCATACTGATGTTTGTATGATGGATAGTAAATCTCTTGGTGGTGCATCATATTTTGTTACTTTTATTGACGACCACTCTAGAAAAGTGTGGGCATTTCCTTTGAAATCTAAAGACCATGTATTTGGAGTCTTCAAGCACTTTCATGCAAGTGTTGAAAGAGAAAAGGGAAGGAAATTGAAATGTGTTCGATCAGATAACGGTGGCGAATACGGAGGTCCTTTTGAAGAGTATTGTAGAGAACATGGAATCAGGTTTGAGAAAACAGTTCCAAAGACACCTCAACATAATGGTGTAGCAGAGAGAATGAATCGTACGATTAATGATAGAATCAGATGTATGCTCTCTCATGCAAAATTATCGAAATCCTTTTGGGGTGAAGCAATAAAAACTACAGTGGATTTGATCAATCTTTCTCCTTCTATCCCACTTGATGGTGATGTTCCAAATAGAGTGTGGACATGGAAAGATGTCTCTTACCGTCATTTGAGAGTTTTTGGTTGCAGATGTTTTGTTCACGTTCCAAGAGATGAGAGGTCCAAGCTTGATAGTAAATCCAAACAGTGTATATTCGTCGGTTATGGTGATGAAGAATTTGGTTATAGATTGTGGGATCCAGTTGACAAGAAAATTATCAGAAGCCGAGATGTGATATTTCTTGAAGACCAGACTATTGAAGATTTTGATAAAGCTGAAAAACAGAAACCAAATTCCAGAAGTTACATTGAAAATGTTGCGCCTAATCCCCCTGCAGAAACCTTTGTTGATGGGGGAGATATACAGGTAGATAATGAGAATGTAACTGATGATCATGTGTCTCACCATGATGAGCAGGTTCCAGTTGAGCCACCAATCGAGTTTGAGTTGAGAAGATCTACTAGAGAACGTCAACCTTCTCAAAGATATCCTCCACATGAGTATGTGATGATCACTGATAGTGGAGAGCCAGAATATTATCAAGAAGCTATTACAAATGTTGATAAAGAAAAGTGGTTAAAGGCCGTTCAAGAAGAGATGAATTCCTTGCATGAGAATCACACATTTGATTTGGTAAAGTTGCCTAATGGTAGAAAAGCACTCAAGAACAAATGGGTATACAAGATAAAGGCAGAAGAGAATAATTCTCAACCAAGATACAAAGCAAGATTGGTTGTGAAAGGTTTTAATCAGAGAAAAGGTATTGACTTTGATGAAATTTTTTCACCTGTGGTGAAGATATCCTCTATCCGAGTTGTGCTTGGGTTAGCAACTAGTTTGAACCTAGAAGTTGAACAACTTGATGCGAAAACTGCATTCATTCACAGTGATTTGGAGGAAGAGATCTATATGAAGCAACCAGAGGGTTTCGAAGTCAAAGGTAAAGAGCATCTTGTGTGCAAATTAAAGAAAAGTTTGTATGGGCTCAAGCAAGCACCTCGACAATGGTACAAGAAATTTGATTCTTTCATGGAGAAACATGGGTATGGTAAAACTACTTCTTACCATTGTGTGTTTATCAAGAAATTCTCTGATGGTGATTATATTATTCTTTTATTATATGTGGATGACATGTTGATTGTTGGTCATGAGACTAAGAAGATTCAATCTTTAAAGAAAGATTTGAACAAGTCTTTTGCAATGAAAGACTTAGGTCCTGCAAAGCAAATTCTGGGTATGAGAATTACTCGTGACAGGAAGAATAATAAATTGTGGTTGTCTCAACACAATTATATTGAGAAGGTGTTAGAGAGGTTTAACATGAGCAATTGCAAACTTGTTAGTACTCCACTTGCTACTCATTTTAAATTGAATTTTGATAAATGTCCTACAAGTGAGAAAGACAAAGAAGAGATGAAGAAGGTTCCTTACGCATTCGCAGTTGGTAGTTTGATGTATGCTATGGTATGCATAAGGCCAGATATTGCTCATGCAGTTGGAATTGTTAGTCGATTTCTCTCTAATCCTGGTAAAGATCATTGGCAAGCAGTGAAGTGGATTCTCAGATACCTCAGAGGCACTTCCAAAGTGTGTTTATGCTATGGAGGTGGTGAACCTATGTTGCATGGCTACATAGATGTAGATATGGCAGGTGATCTTGATTCTAGAAAATCTACTTCTAGTTATATGATGACTTTTGCAGGGGGAGCTGTGTCTTGGCAATCAATACTACAAAAGTGTGTTGCTTTGTCCACTACTGAAGTTGAGTACATTGCAGCAACTGAAGCTTCCAAAGAACTATTGTGGATGAAGAAATTCCTACATGAGTTAGGCCTCAAGCAAGATAAGTTTGTGTTATTTTGTGACAATCAGAGTGCGATCCATCTCAGCAAGAATTCAACTTTTCATGCAAAGTCGAAGCATATTGAAGTGTGGTATCATTGGATACGAGATGCACTGGAAATAAAGTCATTTTTAATTAAGAAGATTCATACTGATGAGAATGGTTCAGATATGATGACGAAGACCTTGCCTGTGTCGAAGATGATATGCTGTAGAAAGAAAGCTGGCATGGTTGAGCAGTACCTTCCCACTTGAGTCGTGAAGGAGAGATTTGTTTGGTGGGTTCACTCCTCAAGTGGAACCCACTAGTTTTATTAGTATTAGTATTATTACTATTGAAATAAAAGAAAGAAAAAGGTATTATTGGGCTAGGCCCACGTGAAGGAAATAAAAGGATTAAGAAATCCTAAGAATAGACAAAAAAAACAACGGAAGAAGAACGGTTGCCAGAGAAGAAAAATAAGGGTTTGGTTCCGGTGGTGGTAACAAGTGTGTATCAAACTTGCTCCGTTTGATCTACAAAATTACTATGTTATTCATACAACTGAGTTTGTTACCTTAATATATAATTTGAGTAGTTTTATCTTCTCTAAGAGTTACTTTGGCATACCCACTTTAGTGGAAGGTTGTTATTGTTGATTAATATTCCCTGTTATTAGGAAGACTCTTTGTGTACCCATTAATTATTATAGTGGAAGTTACTGGATTAAGTCCCGTAGTTTTTATTCTCTCAATTTGAGAGAAGTTTTCCACGTTAAAAATTGCGTTTGTCTCATATTTAATTTCCTGCCAATTATTTTTTACAAATAATTTTAAGTTATTAAGAGATTATTTTAAACCAATTGTTGTAAATAAAGAAATTATCCTAATTTTTTGAAACTTTCCGTTTAAAGATTGTAACGATTGAGATTAGAAGGATTTCATCATTTATTCCCTCATTTAATCATTCATTTAATGACTTTTTATTTAATTTCAGAAACTTTATTTTTTTAATCAATGATTCATTAATAATTTTTAAATAAGTCTATATTGTTTTTTTATAATTAAAGTATATATATATTTAATTTATAAATATTATTTGAAATTATAAAAGTATCACAATTTAAGTCCCACTTTTAAAAATTCAGTAACACTTTATTTTGATATAGGTTGGAAATTGATAGTTGTCATATTAATTTTATGCTCATAAAAGCTTATTTTTAGTTAGTTTTTAAATATGGAAATGATTATTGTTTGATAAATATTTTTATGTAGGGGTTGTAACAAAAACAATAAGAATCTCAATTTTTCGGATAATAATACACGATCTAACTATTTAAGATCCCTTGTTCTTAAACTCTAGTTTAATTGAAAAATGTTGATTTTATTAGAATAAAAATTTTGTTTTGAGTTTAAATTCGGAACCTCACCTATTTGAAAGGTGTATTTTTTTTAATCATCTGTTTAAATATGTATGTATTATGATTGTATTATAGTATGTATATACTATATACATTGGTATAAAACACACAAGCAATTGTATTGTCTATTCTATGGGTGGTAAATTTTTTATCTATACACAAATATAATAATTTCAACTTGAGAATTGTAATATAGCCACGGTAAATTTTATTTATGTTTAAATAGGGTCGATGAAATAAAAACTAAAGAAATGAAGAACTAGATTGAGTTATATAATATGTTTTAAATGCAAAGATAAAATTAAGGGTTGGTTAAATTTTTAATCATTATTAAATATAAAAATTTTAAATGTTATAAAATTCAATATAAAAATAACGAAAATATGTTCTTAAAAATTGAAATTTTAACTCATAATAGATTGCATAAAATTTTAGAATGTTGTAAATATATATTTTTTAAAATTATTAAAAAAAATATATTAACATTCCGATAGAAATTAAATCTGTTTGTATGCTAATTTTGCAAAGATTAATAACAAAATTTAAAATTTTTATAAAACTAAAAACTTATTTAATATTAAAATTAATATAAAAAATAGTGAATTAATTTACAATTTTGATAACAATTTTTTAGTTTGAAATAGTTTTAGAAAACTGAATGCATCTAATTGATTTTGACATGCTAATAGTCGGTAACATTAAGATTTTTACTGTAATTTATTCTTTTGCATTACTATAGGTGAACATTGAGATTTTAAAATTTAATTAAGTCGATAAAAACATTTATGTTCATATACTATTTAGTAGATATATAATATAATTTAGTTTTTTTATTTTATTTTTATTTTTATGAATGATAAAATTAGTTGATATTTGATAAAATTGTAACACAACGATTGCCCAAGAAAATGGTTCACATTTTTCCCGTTGAGATCTTATAGATGTTACTAATACCATAAATACGAAATTTGATAAACTTTTTTTAATTGATCATACATGGATATGGTGATAATAAAAAAAAAATGATTAAGTGTTAAAAAAAGTAAATATAAATTTAGAGTAATAATTTTTTTTTTCATTTAAGTTTAATTTGTTCACAACACTTAACACTTTTTACGCTGAAAATGTTTAAATTCTAATTTCATTGAATAGTCTGAATAATATCCTTAAGTCATAACTCAACTTCAAAATGTCCATATTGTAATATTGAATGTCATGTCTCAAGTTTGAACTCGGCATCTTGAAGTTGTGTAAGTTAATTATGATTATATTTAGGTTAAATACCTCCCAAGGTCCCTTAATTTAATTTCAGTTAACATTTTAGTGATTTATCATTTTTCCCGACTTGGTCCTTTATTTTAACTTTAAGTGACAATTTGATCTTTTATGTTTTAAAACGTCAACAATGTTATCCTTTTTTTTTTAATAAAAATTCAAACAATTCATCAAAATTTTCAAACAAAACCCATAAAATTAATTATTATCTTCAATATAATGCAAATTTTATCAACTTCATAACTTAAATCTTTAAATAAACTCATACTTTCATTCTTTATTTGATAAATTTGATGTTGTTGGAGATGAAAATATGAGTTTATTTTATTATTTGAGTTATGCATTTGATAAATTTTGCATTATATTGAAGATGATAATTAATTTTATTGATTTTGTTTAAAAAATTTGATGAACTTTTGTAAAAAAAAAAAAGGATAACACTGTTGACATTTTAAAATATAACAGATCAAATTGTCACTTAAAATTAAAATAAATGACCAAATCGAGAAAAAAAGATAAATGACTAAAATATTAACTGAAATTAAATTAAGGGACCTCATGTGTTATTTAGCCTTATATTTATCATCTCTTTTAAGATTAAAAAAAAAAAAAGAATAGTCTCAATGTTGCAAAAATATTTAGATGACATTTACATGGAATATTCTAAAATATTTATATTTTAGATACCTATTTTGATATGGAATAAATTTAAATCAATTGTTAATTGATTTCTTTTTACAAAGAATCAATTGTCAATGGAAAAACTGATTAACTATTTTTCTAATTTATATAACAATAGATTTACACTGATTTTTAACAATTAATTATCATGTTAATGATGTTTAACACAATAAATAAACATTACATATAGATTCAAATATTGAAAATATATTAATGACCATTAATGCTAAACCATAAAGTTGAGCTTTTGAGGTGTCGTCGCGTGTAATTAAAGAATTAGAAAATATATGTATTAAATCATAATGTATTAAAAAATTAAGGCAATATATAAATCAAATAAAATATACCAATATATATAAATCATATTAACAATTAAAGTAGGTAAAGCTAAAATAAAATAAGAAAAACGGAGAAGTATATGTTAATCTATTTTTGATTAGTGGAGATAAGTATTGAGTTAACATGACATATTCAAATAAGTTTGAAATTATTTTGGGATGTTTTAGATTATGCCTTCTAGTATTATCATGGATGTCTATGTATTGGACTAACATGAGATGTTTATTATTAAGTTGAAGTCTAGAGGAAAGATATTGAACCCAAAAATAGTTAATGAGAGGAATATGTATTTTTTATCAGAATATAAAAATGTATGTTAAGTATCCATCGTAATTTCTTTTTACTTATGTTTCATAATTTGTAAAAAGAAAAAATTAAAATCTGTTGCCAAAGCCATTACTATGTAACGACCCCCTTTTCAAGGTAATTTTAAATTTTCATCACTTACAAGTTACAACTGTGGTTTAATTCAAAAATATGAAAGTGTAATATAAATTGATCAAATTTTAATAAAGGAATTAAATATTAATCTGCAAAATTAAAAAAGATAAATGAATGTGAAGTCTAAAATTACCATATAATCAAAATGAGATTATCAACACTGCATCCAGGTACATGAAAAAACAAAACTAAATTAAATTGAAAAATAAAAAGAAGAAATGATTTCTTTACTTCATAATATAATAAATAAGAGTTGATAAAAATGATAATATAATAAATGAGTGTAAAATATCGTACGATATCTTCTTAAGTTTAATAAATATGTATGTATTTATTCCAAATATAACCCATAGAAATGAGTATATTAAAAGTATTTAAAACAAAAACATTGATTGTTTGGTATAAAAAGATATATATTGGATCCGACATTATAATTGTTGATAGAGTTCTAAAATTTTTCTCTCTTAAATTGGGTTACCAACTTACCATACCCTCGTACTAAATTTTTATGAGCCAAAATATGAAGTACTAAACAAGGGAACCTTATATATCTAGTCTGAACACCAATAAAGACCCTAATACGATGATCAGCGAACTTATAAAATTAGATATATGAACTTAATATAAAAATAAGAAAATTGATTAAAGAAACTATAGTTCGAAAAGAAGAGAAGAGAGAGAATGTAGCATCTAGAAAAAAAGAATATGTTTATTGAAAGAAAAAATTTAAAAGAAAGAAATTTGCGAAAGAATATATCAATTATTTGTTATTATATACAAATATTTTTTTAATCATACAAGATTTTCAATCACATTTTTCAAAAAAAAAATGGTTGTTTTTATTATATTATTTTATTTGGATTAAATGTGCTCATGTAATTAATGAATTTTTTTGGGCGTATTTAGTGGCATAGCTAAAAAAATCATTACATTTATGTGTTTTAATGCATATTAACAACATTCATTTTCTAAAACATATAGATTTTTTTTTTTTTTTGCTGTGAGAAAATATATAAATTATTTTTGAAAATACAAAGTATTCAATTCAAATTATGTGACTATTTTAAAAGAAGGTAGAATATACTTGGAATAAATTTTGTTGCATTTGAAAGTAAATGCTTTAATATGAGATTAATATCCCAATAAATGATTAATTTGATGTTTAGAATATATGTTGATTAATTTTAAGATTAATTTTTTTTATATGTGTAGTTTCTATGATTTGTTAATCTTGCACATATTTGACTAAATGAGGGATATAAATAATTAATATTATATTTTATTATTTTATGTATTTTTCTAAAACTAATAGTATTTTAATGTAATATTTAAAAGAATAAAATTTTAGGCGATTTTACGTGTATATGTGTGTAAGTAATCAACGTAATGTTTTAATGTGCGTTTGACTAACGTTAAATGTGCATATAATTATATTTTAATTATTTCTAACTATTTTTTATTTTTAGTTATTTATTTTATAAATAATTATCTTGAGATATTAGTAATATTGTGTTTGATTTCTGTTATTTTTATATACTCATTTTGATTTTATATATATATTTATTATGATTTAGTAATTAATATAAAATGTTGATATTATATTTATTTATTTTGTAATTTTGACTATTCTCTAATGATGGTAGCATTTTAATATGAATATTTTAAAAAATAAATATAATTATAGTGATTATTTTGAATATCATAGTAGTTTCAATTATTAGTAATGTGTAATTTAAAAAAAAAAATTGATTATATTAGTTACTCTAATTTAAAATATATTAGTTCTGAAATATTAGTAAATATTTAAAAATTTGATGGTGTTGGAGGAGTATTAAAAACGAGATTAAATAATTATTAATTTTATTTTACCAAATTAAAAATAGTAACAGACCAATGGCTTAGCCCATGTACTCAAATCCCTAATTGTGTTACTAAAATAAAATAAAAATAATAATAATAAGGAAATGAACTCTTCCCCTGTCGCCAAAAATGAAATAGGAATAGGAATGAAGTGTTACAAAGCTATCGCCTAACACAGATGATCAATAACTATTCCAAAAAACTTTCTCAGATTTGTAACCATCCTAATTTCTCTCTAAAATACCCAACTTCTTCGTATGTGGAGTTCGTTATTTTGCACTCTTATTTTTCACCGTATGTTTGATTTGAGTGAAATCAATGTCAAAACGATCGTGTGAAACGTGGCTATATTATCCACCTGATTGGTTTTCTGATTTATGGTAAGTTTCCTTGGCCGAATTTCGAAATTAGTTTTTATAGTGTCTTCTCATAATCTATTTTTGACGTTTACCCATAAATTGTCGAGTTAGATCGATTGAAGGACAAATAGTCAAAGAATAAAGGTTGTTTGCTCATGGAATCGTATTCCTGTGTGAAAATATCGAAATAAGGTAAGGGGTGAGAAATCGTTTGAATTCATGAGTATAATATATTATGAGATGAACGGGAAAACTGTATTTTCCAACTATTCCTTCGGAGATCGCTATGCACGACAGTAACCCTTTGAGGGATAAATTAATTAATGTGCAAATATGGAAATTGTGAGAATAAAATGTGGAATATAAATATTTATAAGGTGTTGATTGATTTAATTTCGTTAGATGTGTGTTATTTGATATTGTTGTGATATTGAGTGTCGAATGAATTTTATGTATATGTTTGATTAGACGAGTTTATGTGATGTGACGATAAAAAGTGAATTCATTTTGATAAGTTTATGTGATTATGATGATGTATAATTAATAATAACGATGTTATAAATTTGTGATAAGTCTATGTGATGATGTATGATTGATGATAGTGATGCTATAAAATTGTGATGAGTTTATTTGGTGAGATATGATAGTGATGGTGTGAATTGATGATGGAAATATTGAAGTAACTCCATAGTTGGTGAAACAATTGTGAATCCAATTTGCGTTTGAGATGACAGTCTTAATGGAGTATCATAGCCAACGATAGGAGAAAATAAATATTGAAAATTTTTGAAGTGCAAATTATTTTGTCATCATATAGGTAGGGTCTGACAAGCCTAGTGATTCCGGGGAAGTACAACTCAATGAGTCTGATCGTGGCGGTCTGATGTTGAGCCTTAAAGCAAGATAGTTAGACCTTGGAGATATTCGTGTGGGGAATTCTTAGGTGACTTAAAGGTAGCCTTCCAAATATCATGAGCTACCATACAACACACGTTTACCTCAACTGTCGCGTATATGTCTTTCGGGTTGAGTTAAGGGGATCTATGAGGACATGGTCAATTTGAATTGTCCGTCCACCAGAATGGTGGCATGGTATCAAGCCTCTTAACCAAGTACTTTAGAGTTAGAATGATACCACATTGTAAAGTAGAGTCTAAGGTCATGCATAGCATTGCATTTTCTTGTGAATGTTTTGTTGTGATTAATGTGTATCCATGCGATAATAATTTCTCTTAGACGATTTGATGTTATAGTAAAAGGTATTGATTTTCCTTGAGTGATTTTGACTTTTTAATGTGATATTTTTCTTGAGCAATGTTTGAGTAATGATACGGTTCTATTATGATAGTTTGTGTTTTCTTCTTACTTGTATTATACTATCAACATGATTTTGAAACTCATCTCATTCGTTGTTTGTGTTTGACTGACTTGATCATGCGTTTGCGAAATGTTAATGAGTCTTGAAGTTCTAGTTTGGAGGAAAAAAAATTAAAGTGTTTCGATTGTATTTTGAGAAATGTGATATTCTAAATAGCTCACATAAGTTTCTTTTTTCTTTGGAAGAGTTTTTATTTATCCACTATAAAAGTATGATATAAATTAATATATATATATATATATATATATATATATATATATATTATTTTGAGGTTTAAAGTATTACAAAAGTAAGACAATTATTTATATTAACGTAGATTTCAAAGTATGATGACATTTAAAAAAAAAAAAAGCTTAATTGCAGTTTTGGTCTCCCTATTTTAGCTGAATCACAAAAGTAGTCTCTCCATTTTGTTTTTTCTCAGTTTTTGTCCCCCAAACATAATTTTGGTTTAAAACATCATGAAATTTCATTTTTTTTGCATTTATGTAAGTCGCACCATACCTCAAGATCTCATTTGCAACAATTTTACCTCAAATATATGATAATAAATGATGTAGTACGGCTTTAAAAAATGAAATCATCAAATTTTGGACCAAAATTCTGTTTGAAGACCAAAACTGAGGAGAAACAAAATGGGATGACTACTTTTGCAATTCAGCTAAAATAGAGGACCAAAACTGCAATTAAGAAAAAAAAAAAAAAAAAGAACAATAGTCATTGTTTTCTTTGAGTAAACACACTTATTGTTATTTAAGGCAAATAATTTGAATGCGCATTAAATTAAGAAAATTTGTTGAGCATTTGTGTAAGACTAATTAGTAAGGAATATTAAAAGGTATTCCCTCTATCATTATGTGTCAGACTAATTAGTAAGGAATATTAAAAGGTACTCCGCTATCATTTTTTGTGACTTCTTCAACTAATTACAATCCTTTATTTACAACTAGATAATTTGAAAGTTATTTATTTTTAATTTTTTAACTAATATATAAAATAAAATTATTACAAAAGTTTAATAAAAATATTATGATAAAATTAAAAATTCAAAAGTTAATTAAAATTACTTATAATAAAAAATAAAAAGTTAGATCTTTTTGTTTATTATAAAAATCGAAGGGAGTATATTCTAACAAATTCATCTATTTAAATGCACGAATCAATTAACTTGTATAGTTTCAATTATATGATTAAAATTCTTTGTCAATGCATTTCTTCCTGCACTTTGTTGTGTTCGAGATGCATTCACACTTATTGAACTTTTTGGTGACAAATGAGTTGAAGTTATTGGTTTTTTTATTTATTTTCTCTTTTCCTTTTGATAAAAAGATAAAATCTTTGAAATGTTGTTTTTTGATAAATTTTTGAAATAATATTTTGGTTTTATTTCCAACTTGTTTTCTCTATAGTATTAGAAAGATCAAAATAAATCTATATTGTTGAAAAAAATTTGTTACAATTTTAAAATGAAATTATACAACACAAAATATTTGGATTGAAAATTTGAATTTATATACACTGTAAGCAAACACATAACGTATATTTTATAAAACAAAATTACATGTGTTAGTCTCTTAATCTCTCGATAGTCCTACATAATTGATTTTAAAATTATTCAATATAGATCATATTTAATATAATAGTTAGTATTTATGTACATATTGTTGGAAACCAAAAGCATCCTTGGTTTTGAGTGTCAGAAAACGGAGAACGTTAAACGTTCTCCATATTCATTTTTATAATTCAAGTTAAGTTTTGATTGTGTGTGATCAATTAACTAACTAACCACTTGTTTAATAAGTTAGTTAGGTAGAAGGTAGTTAAAAACAATATAATAGAAGCTATGTATAAATAGCATATTCATCTCTCAATAAATAACAACATATTAATTTTATTCCATTCCTTTTTCTGGTTTACTTCCATTGCAAACAACTTCAAACGGTAACAAGTGGTATCTAGAGCAAGGTTTCGATACCAAAGAGTGACAAACACGAGTGAAGTGTGAGGATAAAACACGAGTGTAGTGAGAATGTGTGCAAGTGCAAACAATGGAAAAGATTGGGATAGATGACGAGTCCAAATTCGAGCATTGTTTGGATTTCAAAGAAGTGTTGGAAACCACAAAGAAAGGTTTTGAAGATCTGGGAGCCAATCCAACAGAGGAGCAGAGGTTGAATTTTAAAGAAAACAAGAAGAAAGATTACAAGGCCACCTTCATTCTTCATCAATGCCTTGACACAACCAACTTTGACAAAATTTCTGATGCAAGAAGTGCAAAAGAAACATGGGACATTTTAGAGAAGTGTTATTTTGCAGGAACCAAGGTCGAGAAGTGAAATTGCAGACCTTACAAAAACAGTTTGAATTGTTGCAGATGGTGGAATAAGAGAAGGTTTCAGATTTGATTTTAAGATTGAGGAGTTTGACAAATCATGTAAAAGCCCTTTTATTTTCATAACAAAAATCGAATTTTAGAAATAAAGGAAGAAATACTTTTGGATAAAATATTTAAGTCCTAACATAACGACAAAAGTCAACAAATATTTACAAACAGCGGAAATAGTGTTTGAAACAAAAATCCAAAGTATTTAAACAACAAAATACATCGGGGCTCTGAGACCTAGAAGACATAGCTCATACCCTTTGTGTTGGACTTAAGTCCTCTTAATCCTAATTTTGACATAATTAACAAACATACAATGTTCATACATCATGTGATAAATCTAACATTTTAACTGAGTAAGATTTCAGGAACAACAATTCAACCCTACATACTTGAGACAATAGCTTGGAACTCAAGGAATCAACAAAAGTTGGAAAATCTACTGAGAAAATCGATTAGGCAATCGATTTTGTAAAAGAGTTGTATGAGAATATGTAGTCTGTGATTACACAATCGATTAGGCAATCGACTGGCACAATCATTGATAAAAATTGTGCAAGTCAGAGGCAAGCCTTTTAGCACGCTAATCGATTGACACATCGATTGTGCAAATCACAAAAAACTAAAACTAATTGGATAAATCGATTGACACATCGATTGTGCAAGTCACAGGGCCAAGCCATTTAATACGCTAATCGATTGGCCAATCGATTTCGTAAATAAGATTTCATAAGGAACATGGTATGTGACAAACACAATCGATTGGACAATCCATTGTGATAAATTCAATTGTAACAAGTTTGGTATCCATCGATTAGGCAATCGATTGAACTAAACAAACTGGTAAAATCACTTTTTCAGAAACTTAAACACCAAATCGATTGGCACATTGATTTACTTGAAATAAGCTGAATCCCTGTTTCAAACCAAATCGATTGACAAATCGATTGAAACAAAAATTTAAGTTACATGGAACACTCAGTATATGGCCAAATCGATTATGTGTATAAATGAATCGATTATGTGACTTAATGAATCGACTGAGTAATAGATTGTTTTGATCTCGTTGTTGGAATAAAACACTTGGAATCAATTATGCAATCGACTCAAATATAAACTACACATAATATTCTGAAAAGTGTATTAAAATAATCGATTAGGTAATCGATTAGTTTATGTAGTTTCAAGATTCAAGAAAAATAAGACTTGCGATAATCGATTGTGAAATCGATTGAGCATGTTTTATTACATTAATGAATCGATTGGGAAATCGATTTATATGTTGTTTTTCAGAAACTATATAAACAGTTTTCAATCACTTTCTCTATATACTTTGATAACACTTTAAACAATTTTCTCACACATTTTGAATAACTTTTGATATTGCTTTTTCAGACTCAGAACCAACAATTATTCTTAATCAATAGAGAGTTGAAAAAGACCTTTTGAGAGAAAAAGAGAATGATCTCACAAACACTCAAATAAACCAACAACTTCTTGTGTGAGATTCATTGCAAGTGATTGAAACCAATTATGTATATCTTTTATATTTTCTGTAACAAACACTTTGTAAAGAAAGAACTGATAAAAATCCAGTAGTGAAACTGGTAGTTATCTTCATTGTTGAGAGGGCTCATCAAGAAGAAGCTTTACTGTGATCTTGGAAGAGTTTGTAAAAAAACTCTGGGATACATTGGTTGATCAAAATCCAGTAGTGAAACTAGTAGTTATCTTCATTGTTGAGAGGGCTCATCAAGAAGAAGCTTTACTGTGATCTTGGAAGAGTTTGTAAAGAAACTCTGGGATACAGTGGTTAATCAAAATCCAGTAGTGAAACTGGTAGCTATCTTCACTGTTGAGAGGGCTCATCAAGAAGAAGCTTTACAGTGATCTTGGAAGAGTTTGTAAAGAAACTCTGGGATACAATGGTTGCCAAATAGAATAGAGAGAGAGTTTTAAGATTGATAGGCCGGGAGCGCTGGAACATCTGTAAAACACTCTAAGATTCTATTGAAAAGGCCAAAATCGTTTAATTTCGGGGCTGGACGTAGGTCGTCTGATAGACGGCTGAACGAGTATAAAAATCGTGGTGCACTATTCTCTATCCCTTACTCTTTATTATCATTGTATGATTGTATGATTAATCTTGATTGCATGCTTGTATCTTGATTAATTTGTAGAACAATTACGGTATATGCTGAACTAGTAATTAGTCAATACATGTAAGTGTAAACCTTCGCTTAGAAACAATTCCTTGGGACCGTGATTGATCATTAGTTTAATAAAAGTGTTCTTTTGTTAAATTGATTATCAATCTTGTTGTTTTTTTTAAAAGACTGCCATACACATTTTTAAACAATAGAGGTCATATTTTACAACACTTTGGGTATTCTCGGCAGACACCTGTACAAAAGCACTTCCCCAAGAATTTTAACTCCCCCACGTCACATCAAAAGTGATACAAGGACCCATCTAAACAAAAGTCAAGTTGACAATATAAGGTATAGGTACAGTCTTCAGAAATAAAGTAACCACAACCGTAAAAGAAAGACATCTAGCCCTTATACAACCATCTAATTTGATCATGCTACACAAAAAAACTATACAACCCGGGTGATCTCCACGTTCCCCACAAGATCCTTCTGACACAACATCGGTCAGGTATGACTAACTATTTTCCTATCTCTAGGGTACTAACCGGTAGGATGATCCTGGTTTTTATCTGAGGGCAAAACCCAGATTTTCACAATAATTGTAAAGGGTCACCAACCAAAATTAACAAATATCACATAGCATTTAAATTTCAAATGCACAAAATAACCTTTCAACTTAGCATACCCTTTGAAAGAATTTTCATATGCCAAACGTGCATAATCAAAGTTGAAAAATGAAGCTTTTAACAAAACTGCACTGTCGTATTCGAATACAGCAAACTCGTATTCGAATACAGTGCTAATTCATAAGTCAGTAGCTAAAACCATCCTATTGTATTCGAATACAATCATGTCGTATTCGATTACACGTATTCGAATACAATCCTGTCGTATTCGAATACAAGTGCAAAATCATAAGTCAGTAGCAAACTCTATGTTGTCGTTTTCGAATACAGTCCTGTCGTATTCGAATACAACTGTGAAAAATGAAAATTTTCAATTTTGAAAACGTTTCGAAATCATTCAATACTTAGAACACAATGTCAATCATCATACTTAGCAATTACGGCACAATCAAAAACAACAACCGAGTGAATTATCAGGAGGGCCTAGTCGGGTGAATTATCAGAACAACAAGGGAAAACAAGTTGCTAAACCTTATAATCGACCACAGAATAACAACGGGGGACTGAATCGCGTGGGGAACCCGAATTTTAGAAGGCAATTGGGACAAGGGAATCGATGTTTCCGATGTGGGAAATAGGGACATTATCATAATGTTTGTACCTCTAAGGGACTTACTTGCTACAACTTCTAGAAGCTATGGCACATTGCATGGGATTGCACGGCTTCGAAGGTGGAATCAGTTGTGAATGCAACTAGGGCTACTTGTCCTACTGCTAGAGGATGTGTTTATTGCATGAATGCTGAAGTTGGAAATTCATCTAGCAATCTGATTCAACGTGACTGTGAGATTGCAGGTAGCACTCTAACTGCACTTTTTGATTCGGGGGCAACCCATTCCTTCATTGCTATGGATTGCGTGAATCATTTGAAGTTATCTGTGTCTGCTTTGCCTTTTGATTTGGTTGTTTTCACACCTGCTAAGACTTTGACAGTAAATTCTACATGTTTACATTGTCAAATAACTATCCAAAATAAGGATTTCTTGATTAATTTGATTTGTTTACCTATACAATCACTCGACGTCATTCTCAGTATGGAATGGATGTCTTATCATTATGTGATCCTGGATTATGCTCGCAAACTGGTTCTTTTTCCCGAACCAGGAGTTGTTAAGTATCTAGCTACTAACAAACTCGAAGTGTCACTAAGGGAAGGAACTCATGAGTTTTTGTCTTTGGCTAATGTGGAGGCAAAGATAAATGTGAACATAGAGGATGTGATGTGTGTAAATGAGTACCCGGACGTATTTTCAACAGAAATTCTAGGATTGCCTCCGGTAAGAGAAATGAAATTTTTTATTGATTTGCACCCAAGAACCCGACCAATTTCAATTGCACCGTATCGAATGTCGCCATTGGAATTAAATGAGTTCAAAGGCCAAATTGAAGATTTGTTGGAGAAGAAATTTATTAGGCCAAGTGTATCACCATGGGGAGCTTTAGTGTTGCTAGTTAAGAAGAAGGACGGAAGCTCGCGCTTATGTGTGGATTATAAGGCAACTATTAAGAATCGTTATCCTTTGCCACACATTGATGATTTGATGGATTAGTTGAGAGAAGTCGCGGTATTTTCGAAGATTGACTTAAAGTCGGGTTACCATCAGATTCAGGTAAGGGAAGGAGATATTCAAAAAACTTGTTATGCCGTTTGGAGTTACCAATGCCCCATCAATTTTTATGGACTACATGAACAAAATCTTTAGTCCATTCCTAGATAAATTTGTTGTGGTGTTCATTGATGACATATTAATTTATTCAAGGACTGAGGAAGAACATGGAGAACATTTGCGCAAAGTTCTTGAAATTTTACGCGAGAAGCAATTGTATGTCAATCTATCGAAGTGTGAGTTTTGGCTAGAAGAAGTGAATTTCTTAGGACATGTGATAACTAAGAAAGGAATCGATGTAGATCTAGCTAAGATTGAGACGGTTCTTGCTTAGAAACAGCCTCAGACTATCACTGACATACGAAGTTTCGTAGGACTGGCAGGGTACTACAAGAGGTTTATTAAAGGTTTTTCTAAGATTGTAGCTCCATTGGCACAACTTACTAGAAAGGATCAATAGTTCGCATGAACGGAGAAGTGTGAGGAAAATTTCCAATTGCTAAAGAAAAAGTTGACAACTTCACCAGTATTGGTATTACCGCAATCAAAAGAATAATATGAAGTTTACTGTGATGCATCTCACCAAGGTTTGGGATGTGCCCTGATGCAACACAAGAAAGCTTTAGCTTACGCCTCAAGGCAATTGAAGATTCATGAAAGAATCTATCCTACTCATGACTTGGAGCTTGCTGCTGTAGTTTTTCCATTGAAGATCTGGAGGCACTATTTATATGGATGCATGTTCACAGTGTTCAATGACCATAAAAGTTTGAAATATTTGTTTGATCAGAAGGAATTGAACATGCGTCAGAGACGATGGATGAAGACTCTCAAGGATTTTGATTTCACACTGCAGTACCATCTTGGGAAGGCTAATGTAGTGGCTGATGCGTTGAGTAGAATTAGTGTATCAATGTCTTCAACAGTGATGGCTAGACAACAAGAGTTGTGGGAAGCCTTTAGAGACCTACACTTGAACATAGAGTTTGCACCAAGAATTTTGAAATTCGGAATGATTAAGATTTCGAGTGGAATACTTGAAGACATTGCGAATTCCCAATATGACACCTTAATTCAAGAGAAGAGGAACCTAATAGTACAAGGGAATACAACTGAGTTTAAGATTGGACCAGATAATATTTTGAGATGTAATGGTAGGATATGTGTACCAGAAATGGCATATATGAGGAAAACAATTTTAGAAGAGGCTCATAAGAGTAAATTGAGTATTCATCCTGAAACAACAAAGATGTATCAGGATTTGAGGCATAATTATTGGTGGCCAAGAATGAAGAGACATGTAGCGGAGTATGTATCAACTTATTTAACTTGTCAGAAAGCAAAAGTGGAACATCAGCGACCTGCTAGAATGTTGCAACCTTTAGATATACCTGAATGGAAGTGGGACAACATTTCCATGGATTTTATAACTGGACTGCCGAAAACAAGGAGAAAGAATGATTCTATTTGGGTGATAGTGGATCAATTAACTAAATCCGCACATTTTTTTACCAGTAAAGACCATCTATAAGGTAGATAAGCTAACCGAGATCTACATTGCTGAGATTGTGAGATTACACGGAGTACCATCGAGTATCGTATCAGACCGTGACCGAAAGTTCACGTTGCATTTTTGGGGAGCATTGCATGAAGCGTTGGGAACAAAACTAAGATTGAGTTCAACTTGCCATCCACAAACGAACGGACAAGATTGAGAGAACAAATCAGTCCTTGGAAGATCTATTGAGAGCATGTGTATTAGATGATAGAGGAAGTTGGATGATGTACTTCCGTTGGTTGAGTTTACCTACAACAATAGTTTCCACGCAAGTATTGGAATGACACCATATGAGGCTTTATATGGGCGCAAGTGTCAAACATCTTTGTGTTGGTATAAGGACGGTGAAAGTATGATTGTAGGACCAGAGATGGAAACAAATAAGGTCAAGAAGATAAAAGAGAAAATGAAGATTTCACCAAATCGTCAGAAGAGTTACGCGGACAAGCGTGACAGACTTCTAGAATTCGAACAGGGTGACCATGTATTTCTAAAAGTCACGCCTACGACTGGAGTTGGTAGAGCCTTGAAATCGATGAAATTGACTCCAAAATTCATTGGACCATATCAGATTTCTGCACGAATTGGGCCTGTTGCTTATCGGATTGCATTGCCTCCAATACTGTCCAATATTCACGACGTTTTTCATGTGTCGCAATTGAGAAAACCAGACAATTTTTTTAAAAATATCACTTGTTGCTGTGAGTTGCGACGAGAGTAGATATTTTTATCAAAATAGTTAGAGATGTGTGTAAGAGTATTTAGATATTTGTGGTTTGGTTTTAATAATATATATATATATATATATATATATATATGAGAAGCAAACAAAGAGGAAGGAGAAAAGCTGAAACCCAGGCCACACGAAACATCTTTCTTCTATTTTTTTTTCTCTGGTTCGAAAACCAATGTTGGTGGATTTCGAAAACCCACAAATATAAACCTTCACTTTTCTTCGACTTCTAAACTTTATTTCGCGAAGTGACAGAAGGAAAAATTGCTCCTCTCCACGCTACGGTGCTAGTGAGCCAACTTTGGAAGTGACAACGCGAGCAAAAATTTTACCGTAATTAATCTAAATTATTTATCGCAGATAATTTTAACAGGGACCCCAAAAAGATATTTTTCGCATTAAACTCACAAAATATCAATAACTTGGCTAAAAAGCCTCAAAATTCAACACCAAAATACATAAATTGGAATTTAAAATTAAGGGTCTTACAAATCAGATGGCTAGTTGTTGTGAAAAGCTTACTGAACAAAAACTATGTGAAAAGATATTGAGATCGTTGCATCCTAGATTCAATAATGTTGTGTGTGCGATTGAAGAATCTAAAGACATTTATGCATTGAGTCTTGAAGAGTTGTAGAGAACTCTAGAAGCAAGAGAGTTGAGAATGGATGAAATGACTGGGGGTAATTCATGGAATCGGGCATTGGTAGCATATGCCAGCAAGAAAGGAGACCTGAAAAAGAAATAAAGGAATAATAAATTCAAGAAACCTAAAGATAAGTCTGAATCTTCATCAAAAAGAGGAAGTTCGAGTGGTAAATCAAAAGGAAAATCAAGAGACTTTGCAAGAAGAAGGTACAATGTTACAACTATGAGAAGTTTGGACATTTTTCAGATGAATGTTGGGATGGAAAAGGAGGGAAACAAAAGAAGAAAGAAGAAACTGAAGTATGTGTTGCTCAAGAATGTTCTTCGTCATACTTAGATACAATATTGCTGTTGGCAACCACAAACAGAGAACGTTCTCCGTTTTCAGTGACAAATGAAGTACATTCTCCGTCTTCAAACATAGTTTTGTTAATGGCTACCACAAACGAAGAACATTCTTCATCCCAGGTATGGTTCCTCGATACTGGTTGTTCCAATCATATGACAAGTCATAAAGAATGGTTGGTAGATATTGATACATCAAGAAAGAGATATATCAGGTTTGCTGATGATATAACCTTGGAAGTTGAGGGAGCTGGCAATATGGTGATTAAGAGAAGAAATGGAAAGACAATAGTGATTGAAAATGTACTGTATGTGCCAGGAATGAAGAGCAATTTATTGAGCATTGGGCAGCTGATTCAAAAAGGGTTTCAAGTGATCATGAAGAACGATGCCTTATAAATGTATGACGGGGAGAAGAATATGATACTCAAGGCTCCTCTTTCAAAGAACATAACCTTTGTCATTAACATACAATCCGCATATACTCAATGTTTGAAGGCAACAAGCTCAGTTGATGAAAACTGGATGTGACATTCAATATTTGGCCATCTTAACTTCAGAAGCTTGCAGCAGCTAGGAGTCAAGAAGATGGTGAATGAAATTCGTATGATTGATGTCCCTGAGAAGGTGTGTGAAGTATGTATGGCTGGTAAACAATCAAGAAATTTCATTCAATCACAACTGCAAGCAAGAGCCAAGAACGTTCTTGGGGTGATTCATAGTGACATATGTGGACCGTTTGAAGTGCCATGATTAAGAGGTAATAAGTATTTCATAACTTTTGTTGATGAATATAGTAGAATGATGTGGGTTTATTTGATTAAAACCAAAGATGAAGCATTAGAGACATTAAAAAACATCAAGGTTAAAATGGAGAAACAAAGTGGAGAATCTATCAAAGTGTTAAGGACAAATGGCGGAGAAGAATATACTTCACATGAATTCAAGGATTTTTGTGTCAAGAATGGAATTGAACATGAGGTAACAGCCCCCTACACACCTCAACACAATGGCCTACCTGAACGGAGAAATAGAACTATTCTAGAAATGAGTAGAAGCATGATAAAAGAGACGGGACTGCCACATAAGTTTTGGGGAGAAGCTGCGTCAACAGATGTCTATATTATGAATAAATGTCCAACAAAGAAAAAGGAGAAGGTACCAGAAGAGATTTGGAGTTGAAGAAAGCCAACATTGGGGAATTTAATAACATTTGGTGCTCTATGTTTTAAACATGTACCAGATCAGAAGAGAAGAAAATAGCTGGACAAAAGTTAAACAATGATCTTGGTAATGTATCATCCAACAGGTGCCTACAAATTGTATGATCCTATCAGAGGCAAGGTGGTGGTCAATATGGATGTCAAGATTGTTGAACATGAGAGCTGGAACTGGAAACATAAGCAAATTGCCGACAGCAAACACCAAGATTGAGAGCAAGCAACCAGCAGCACAAACCAACCTTCACAAGTTCCTTTGCAAGTACAGACTGAGCAGCATATCAGTGGAAATAGAGACAAAGAAAGAATTGAATCAAGCATATCCCAAAGAACAAGAAAGCCACCAACTCATTTAGAAGAATTTGAAGTGTACAGTGATAGTGAAGTTGACAACAATTGAGATTTAGTACATTTTTCCTTATTTGCTGATGCAGAACCTTTAAATATTGAAGAGGCATTGAAGAAAGGACCTTGGAAGAAAGCAATGGTGGAAAAGATCGATGCAATTAGGAAAAATCAGACATGGTACTTGACATACTTGCCTCCAAAACATAAGCAGATTGGAGTAAAGTGGGTCTACAAGTTGAAGCTGAATCCAAATGGAACAATTGCTAAGTACAAAGCTAGATTGGTTGTCAAGGGATTCCTCCAAAGAGAAAGTATAGACTATTCTGAAGTGTTTGCTCCAGTGGCCAGAATTGAGACAATCAGGCTTGTGATAGCACTAACATGTGCTAGGGGCTAGATGATGTGCCAGCTTGATGTGAAATCTGCATTTCAGAATGGATGATTGGAAGAAGAGGTGTATGTCTCTCAACCACCAGGACTTGTGATTAAGGGAAATGAGGATAAAGTACTCAGATTGAGGAAAGCTCTATATTGTTCGAAGCAAGCACTAAGAGCTTGGAACAAAAAAATTGATTCATTTCTAATTGGCATTGGATTCATCAAATGCACGGTAAAATATGGAGTTTATGTAAAGAATTCCATATTGAATGGAGAGCCTGCAATGATCTTGTTGTGCCTATATGTTGATGACTTATTGGTGACTAGCAACAGCAGCAAGGCAATTATAGAATTTAGAGAAATCATGAAGGATGAGTTTGAAATGACAGACTTGTGCAAATTAAGCTACTTTTTGGGCATGGAGTTTGCTGAAATTGAAGAAGGTCTGCTGATGCATCCGAAGAAGTATGTTAGAGAAGTCATGAGAAGATTCAATATGGCTGATTGCAACCCTACAACCACTCCAATGGAGATCAATGCAAAGCTGGGAATGGAAATTGAAGAAGAGCTGGCTGATTCGACCTTATTCAAATAAGTTGTTGGTTCCCTAAGATACTTGTGCAATTAAAGGCTTGACATCTGCTATAGTTTGGATGCGGTAATCAGATTCATGAAGATACCCTAGCACTCTCATTGGCTAGCAGTTAAGAGAATCATGAGATATATCCAAGGCACAATTGGGCATGGCATTATGTTTGCAACATATTTGAAACATGAAAATAAAGGCTTAGTGGGATATTCATACTCAGATTGGTGTGGAGGCAAGAATGATAAAAGGAGCACTTCAGGATATGTGTTCAAATTCATGAAATCACCAATAGCATGAAGCTCAAAGAAGCAGCATTTGATAGCACTATCGTCATGCGAAGCTAAGTATATTGATGGCAGCTATGTAGCCTGCCAAGCATTGTGGTTGGAGTCATTAACAACAGAGCTAAAGATGGAAATTTGCGGGCCAATTCCATTGCTGATTGACAATATTTCAACAATAAATTTGACAAAGAACCTAATAAAGGCTTAGTGGGATATTCATACTCAGATTGGTGTGGAGGCAAGAATGATAAAAGGAGCACTTCAGGATATGTGTTCAAATTCATGAAATCACCAATAGCATGAAGCTCAAAGAAGCAGCATTTGATAGCACTATCGTCATGCGAAGCTAAGTATATTGATGGCAGCTATGTAGCCTGCCAAGCATTGTGGTTGGAGTCATTAACAACAGAGCTAAAGATGGAAATTTGCGGGCCAATTCCATTGCTGATTGACAATATTTCAACAATAAATTTGACAAAGAACCTTGTGTCTCATGGAAGAAGCAAACACATTGAGACAAAGTTTCACTTCTTAAGAGATCAAGTTGGAAGAAACAAGTTGAAGCTCATTTATTGTCAAACTGAAGTTCAGTTGGCTGATATAATGACCAAAGCCTTGAGGACAAGTAGATTTGAAGAGCTAAGAAGATTGCTAAGTGTAAAATCACTAAGAAACTTGAATTAAGGGAAAGTGTTGGAAACCAAGAACGTTCTTGGTTTTTAGTGTCAGAAAACGGAGAACCTTCTCCATATTCAGTTTCGTAATTCAAGTTAAGTTTAGATTGTATGTGATCAACAAACTAACCACTTGTTTAGTTAGTTAGTTAGGTACAAGGTAGTTAGAAACAATGTAATAGAAGTTGTGTATAAATAGCATATTCATCTCTCAATAAATAACAACACATTCATTTTACTCCATTCATTTTTCTGATTTACTTCCATTGCAAACAGCTTCAAACGCTAACACATATACTCTAACTCTAATTCTTATAGTTATTGATTAGAGTAATCATGATTTTTTACCATCCATACAATTTTTGAATTTTCTATTACCATCAATACCTAAAGGTCTTGCTTTGTGGATGTATCATTATGTACCATAATTTAAATTAATAAGAGCAAGTGAATTTGTAATATTTGTTGGATTTGTTAGACAAATTTGTGGGGTTGACTACTGATTTATGATTAAAGAAAGACAACTTTTTTGGTTTGCCATACTGTAAGAGATTAGTCCATTATGCTAGACTCAATTATGGTCGGTATAATGCATTCATTTTTATGTCTAATAAATATTACAAATCGGATGTATTTAAGCCACTCATCAAAGACAAATACTCATATATTTCTCTTATGAATATATGATGCTTTGTATCTATAGATTCTATACTATTCTATTATTTAGGCAAAGTTGTTTTTACAATTAGATAATTCTACATGTCACTCTTTTTTTATCCAGACAAGATGACAAATATACCATTAAAAACTCACATGTAGTATAATAAGGTCTCTATCTAAATTTAGATAATTCTACGGGTGACTCTTATACTGTTTCGATTTATCTTCTAAATCATTTTTGCATATTCAGGTTAAATATAATTTTATTCTCTATGAAATTTTAATATTTCAATGTTATTCCCTGTAAAATAAAAAAAATACAATTTTTAATCTTTATAAAATTATTATGCATGCAGTTTTAGTCTTTATTATTAAGTCGACATATATTTTTGAATAAATTTTTAAAAGTATCTATACAACAATATAAAAAGTTGCGCCACATAAAGTAAGTTCAAAATTCGATTTCTATGTTCATGGTTTCATTACTTTTATCTTGAGTTTTTATATTTAAAAAATTTATACTTAATTCATCCCAAATTAAAAAATGCTAAATCTTTATTGAGAAAGTTTTATAAAGTTCTAAATATACTTGCAAAAAATCATTACAAAATCTTAAAATTAAATGACAATTAACCATATTTTGTTTCAACATAAACTAATTAAAACTGTTAACTGGATAATTTTGTATGAACTACAAGTTGTATTTTAATACAAATATGAGTTTTTTTTTAAATGTCTTCATTCTTTATATAAAAAAAAATACTCAAATGAGGGGGTGATGTTCTAGTTTAAGGTAGAGAAGATCTTCGAGTTAAAAGAGTAGTTATAAAGGAAACCTTTAAATTCTAGTTTTGAAGCATGTCTTTTTATCGTTAGATTAAACCCTTAGAGTTAAAATTTCTTCATTTTTATCAATGTCATTCATTGAGACACTATCATTCAACCCTGTGAGTTTAATTTTTTTTAAACACATGCAGGTGCGAAGCCCAACGTGGAGTTGTTATTATTTTAATAAAATTTTAAAAATAAATATTAATAGACTAGTCTAGAGGGGAACATAGGCGCAGGTCGACCTGCCAACCCGATCACCTAATTCAATATAATTTTTACCGTATTCGATTACTTTCGGGTTCGACCCGAACCAACCCGTTGATATTTGGTTCGGATAATGAGTTCAACAATTTGAACCCGTCGACCCAATCTGTTAACTAGTTATACTTTTTTTTTTTTTAATTTTGTTTGACAGACTAATGGGGTTTCATTATTCTTCTTCTTCATAATTTCAGCCGTTATGATCTACCTTCTTTAACAAATTTTTTTAGTTAAATACTATTTATAAACAAAAATGATGTTTATGCAAAAGCTTATACTTATGATAAATTTAGTTTACATTTTTTACATTTAAATATATTAAACACTTCTTTTTAATATTGTATTTGAAAATAGTAAGTACTTTAAAAATAAACAAATGAAGCACTACTATTAAAAAATTATGCTAGCTTAGTAAACTAAAATGGTTGGTGAGTTATGTGTAATGATCAAAGTAATGTGGTGGACCAAGTAGCAGTGTTAGAAGCTTCTAATCAATTTGCTCCACAAGTACAACAAACTTCATTACAACAAGTACAAGATTTAGATCTCTCATTATTGCCGCCAACTCAAGGAAACGAGGTATACAAAAGAAAACTCAACTCAACTCAAAGAAAACGTGTGTCAAATTATTTCTCTCAGCAGTGCTAGTTGTTTCATGCATATTTTACTTATTTATTATTTCTCCTTCTTTGTCTCCTAACTTTTATTATTGATATTTGTTTTTCCAGATTCCTAATTGTTCTCTTCCATAATTTGTGGAACTTGTTAAGTGCTTGGACTTGAAGTTGACATTGTTTATAATTGATGAATTTTCATATTTTATTGATTTAATTTTGTTGAATTTATTTATATATTTGAAGATTGTTGGATTTTTGTTGTTGTTGTTGTGAGAAGTTTTGGCTTTTTTAAAGAATTGAATGATGTGATTGAAATTTTATAGTTTTTGAGACATTCAAGTTTTAAATATATTTTCATTCAATAAATTTTATCGTAAAATAAAAAAGTTATTATTTATGTATAACCCGCCAACCCAACCCAACCTAACTCGTTCTTGATTGGGTCTGTTCGATTCAGGTTAAGTGAAAAAAATACGAATTTAGAATTTAACCCAACCTAAAGATAATCGATCGGGTCGGGTATTGGATTTTGTTAAAGCTGGTCCAACCCAACCCTCGTACACCCCTAGACCAGTCACCTTTTCGCAAACAACATTTTGATGTTATTTATTTATGCTTTTATAAAGCATATGACACGTTTTATATAGAATATTTATATAAATGTGGTTTTAAAGTTATTTATTTAAGATATTTTGCTTCTATATCATTTTTTAATTTAAAATTCTCCATTATACTCTACGTTGAAATTTATATATAAAAAATATTCTATTTTTTAATTGCATCTGTGTTCTGCGATCATATGAAAGATAATTTTTTATCTGTAGTAGAAGGTCGCATCTGCAGGATGCGACCATCTATAATCTTTTATTTTTTATTTTTTATTTTAATAAATAAATAATTGTTAATTTAATAAATAAAAAAAAATTAAATTATATTAATAAAATCAAACAAAATACCTTTGGTAGAAAAAATACATCAAATTAATGCAGTTGAGTAGATGTGTTAAAACAAATTAGATACTATATTATTTTAACAACTTCATCCTATTTTATATATAAATTAGCAACTTTATTCTATTTTGTTATCAACTCCCTCCCATTAATCCTTCATATCTAATAAATAAATAAATAAATAAAAGAGGACTTGAAAATCTTTTATTTATTAGATTCTGAAAAAACATAGGAGAAAATTGTTAATTTATCAGCAAATAGAAGAAAATTATTAAAATAATATAGCACGATTATTTGTTTTGTCACGTCTACTCAATGAACGCTGTATTTTTTATTTTTAATATATTTTTTTTGAGTTTATTAATATAATTTTATTTTTTTTATTTTTTCTCTGCAATAAAAATTATCATTTAAGTGACCGCAGAGCAGGGATGAGAAATAGGACATTTGTATATCAATGAAAGGTATAATGAATAATTTTAAATAAAAAAGATAGTGAAACAAAATATACTATTTATTTATGCTTTTATAAACCATATGACACATTTTATGGATTTTTGCTTCTATATCCCTTTTATTTGAAATTCTCTATTATATCCTATATTTAAATTTATGTATTAAAATATTTTACTTTTTATCTTACGATTATTTGAATGTGATCATCTATACCCTTTTATTATTATTTTATTTTAACAAATGAATAATTATAAATTTAATAAATAAAAACTAATAATAAAATTTTAAAAAACTAAATTATATTAATAAAATCAAACAAAATACATTTAATAGAAGAAAAAAATACATCAAAGTTAATGCAGTTAAGTAGATGTGTCAAAACAGATTAAGTGCTATATTATTTTAACAACATCTTATTTTACACATAAATTAAAATCTTTGTTCTATTTTGTTAACAATTAAAAAATAGAACATGAAAGTCTACCTTGAGGTCAAAAAACAAAAAGAGAGAGTTGTTATTTTTATTATTATTTTTTATTAGATTCTAAGAAAAATTAAGAGAGAGTTGTTGACAACATAGAATAGAATGAATTTGTTAATTTATCTGCAAAATAGAGGGAGTTGTTAAAATAATATAGCACATTATTTTTGTTGATACATTATTTATTTTGGCACGTAGAGAATTGTTAAATTAACATAATATGTTATTTGTTATGCACATCTACTCAACAAATCGTTGTATTTTTTTCCATTAAATGTATTTTGTTTTATTTTATTAGAATATTTTTTTTAATTTTTATTTATTTATTAAATTTACAACTATTCATTTGTTAAAATAAAAAAAAAAAAGTTATAGATTGTCGCATTTCCGCTATGCGACCTCTTGTTGCATAGTCGGTGACCGGAGAGCGGAGATGAAACCTCTTCAAAATTTGGTATAAAAATTTCAATATAAAGTATAAAATAAAAAGGATATAGAAAATGTCATTTTTTCTTTTTTTACCATCATGCGGACCATCTATAATCTTTTTTTTTCTTTTTCTTTTATTCTAACAAATGAATACTAGTTAATTTATGAATAATTGTTAATTTAAAAATAAAAATTAGTAAAAATAAAAAAAAAAAACTAAATTATATTAATAAAATAAAACAAACTACATTTAATTGTCAAAAATAGGTGCTATATTACTCTAAAAACTCTCTCCTATTTTTCCAATAGATTAGCAATTTCATTTTAGTTAGTAAACAATTTCCTCCTATTTTTCCTTGTGATTTAATAAATAAAAAAATTATTATTTATTTATTTGATTCCGAGAAAAAATACGAAGAATTGTTAACAAAATAAAATGAAGTTGTTAATTTATGTGTAAAATAAGAGGGAATTGTTAAAATAATCTAAGAGTTGTTAATTTTTTTGTTAACAATTATTCATTTGTTAAAATAAAAAATAAATTAAAAGATTATAGAAGTCGGCATCTCTGTGGAAAAAAAAAATTATCCTTGATGTGACTGCATAGAGGGATGCGACCTCTTAAAACTAAAAAAAAAAAAAGGACATTTGATATATAAATTTCAATGTAAAGTATAATGGAGTTTTAAATAAAAAAGATATAGAAGCAAAATATCCTTTTTATTTAGGCTCCCTAAAGCATATGGCACATTTTATGGATATTTTGCTTCTATATCCTTTTTATTTAAAATTCTCCATTATAGTTAAATTGAAATTTATATACTAAAAACTAAAATGTCATACTTTTTTGACCTATTGCATCTCTGTCCTTCAATCACATGAAGGATAATTTCTTTATGCAGTAAGATGTCGGGGATGCGACCATCTATAATATTTTTTTTTATTTTAACAAATGAATAATTCTTAATTTAATAAATAAAAATAAAAAAAACTAAATTATATTAATAAAATTAAACAAAGTAATCTAATAGAAAAAATACATTAAAGTTAATGCAGTTAAATAGATGTGCCAAAAAAAATTAGATGCTACATTATTTTAACTACTCACTACTATTTTATAGAGAAATTAGAAACTTTTTTCTATCTTGTTAACAACTGCCTTCGGGAGAGTTGTTATTTTGATTTTGATTTTTATTAATTACGAGAAAAATATATAGGAAAGGTTGTTAACAATATATAATAAAATTGTTACTATATATATAAAGTAGGAGAGAGTTGTTAACAAAATAAAATGAAGGAAGTTATTAGATTGAAGAAAAAATAGAAGTGAGTTGTTAACGAGATAGAAAAAAGTTTCTATTTTCTGTAAAATAGTAGTAGAGAGTAGTTAAAATAATGTAGCACCTAATTTTTTTTGGCACATCTACTTAACTGCATTAACTTTGATGTATTTTTTTTCTATTAGATGTATTTTGTTTGATTTTATCAATATAATTTAGTTTTTATTTTTATTTATTAAATTAATAGTTATTCATTTGTTAAAATAAAATAAAAAAAGGTTATAGATGGTTGCTTCCTAGGAATGCGACCTCATACTGTCTAAAAAAATATCCTTCATGTACGTGATCTCATGGCAGGGAAGGGACCTCCCTCAGGG
>NC_021161.2:29920541-29924540 GCF_000331145.2 Cicer arietinum
AAAAAGAAGATTTTTATATATAATGTATGATGTAATGAAGAGTTTTAAATAAAAAAGGATATAATAGCAAAATATCCTTCAAATTCAACCATGTAAGTTCAATTTTGTTTTCAAATAATTCATGCTTTTAGTGACTATTAAAATCAGATGAGATGATAAACATAGAACTGACGAAAAAAATGTGAACTAACAAGGATGGAAATCAAAAGAAAGTATATATGTTCGGTCTTTGTAAGTTTGCGCTTTAATTTTTTTTTTCCATGTAATTTCACATTTTTTATTTTTGTCCCTTCTCTGTTTGTCATCTCAACTTTTTTTTAACCGTCACTAACAATAAAAACGATTTTAAAACTAACAATAATGACAATTTTAAAATAAAGATTACAAAGAAGAAAAAAAAATGCTAACTTATAGGGACCAAATATATATTTAAGCGTTAATAATTTTTATTAAGGACGTAGACCCATTTGATGGCCAAGATAAGAGATAAGATGAGAATAACGATATGAATCCAGTAAGATATGATAAGAACAATAATTTATTCAATTATCCTTATAAAATATAATTTAAATTATAAAATTGAAATACAATAAAATATAATTATAAAAACAATTTATAAAATATAAAAATGTAAATCTAATTAAATATAAATATAAAATTAATTACTAGAATTTGATATTAATCTTAAAAGTGAAATATTAATAATTAATTTAAAAAATGCTGTGATTTTATCACAAGGGTAGTAAAAAAGATTCATAAACGACTTTTACTATAAAAAATTCATAAAGAACTTTTTTAAAACTTATTAGAATTTGCAAGGGTATAAATCAAACAAAAAAATTACAGAATTAAAATTAAAACAAAACATATTTGTAAAAAACTTATTAAAACCTTTCTAATTCTTTAATTACACATGACCTCTCAAAAGCTCAACATTATGGTTTAGCATTAACGGTGATTAATATATTTATTCAATATTTGAATCAATACATATATAAATAGTATTTTCTAATTCCTCTAATAGTGTGCTTATCCGACAAATTTTGCAACCAGAAAAGAAGATTTATTTATTGTGTTAAACCTCATTAACATGAAAATTAATTGTTAAAAGTCAGTGTAAAACTATTGTTGGAAAAAAATACATCAAAGTTAATGCAATTAAGTAGATGTGTCAAAATAAATTAGGTGTTATATTATTTTAACAATTTTCTCTTATTTTACAGGTAAGTTAGCAACTTCATTTTATTTTATTAACAATTTCTTCCTATTTTTCTTTTGGATCTAAAAAATAAACAATAATAAAAAAGAAGACAAGAAAATCTATCTTGAGGTCAGAGAATAATGCGTTATTATTTTAACAACTCCATTAACAACTTTATTTTAACAACTCTCTTATTTTTTCTCATAATCTAATAAATAAAAAGTAATAAAAATTAAAATTGACAACTCCTTATTCTTTCGGGTAGGTTTTCATGTCCTCTTTCTTATTATGATTTTTATTTATTAGATCCCAAGAAAAAAATAGTATGAAGTAGTTACGAAAATATAATTTTTTTTGCATGTATATCTTTTTTTTTTTTAAACTCTCTGTTATATTCTACATTGAAATTCATATATTGCCACATACTTTTAGGAGTTCACATCTCCGCCATGTGACTACATGAATGATGGTTTTTCTTCTATAGGTCCCATCCAGCGATTCCACCATTTATAATTTTTAAATTTTTAAAATTTTAAATTTAACAAAGGAATAATTGTTAATTTAATAAATACAAATATTTAAAAAAACAAAATTATATTAATAAAACAAATACATTTAATAGAAAAAATACATCAAAGTTAACACAGTTGAGTAGATGTGTCAAAACAAATAACGTGTTATATTATTTTAATAACTCGCTCTTATTTTGCAGATAAATTATCAACTAAATTTATTTTGTTAACATTTCTTTTTGTTTTTCCTTATGATCTAATAAAAAATAAATAAATAAATAAATTATATTAATAAAATCAAATAAAATATCTTAAATTGAAGAAGAAAAAAAAAATTGAGTAGATGTGCCAACACCATTCAAACAATGTTTTTATTATGACAAGAGATCCACACAAATTACGACGATAATGATCAAAACGAGGATCAACCAAAACAACATAACTCGTTCAACGAGCTACACGAGTTCCGCGACAGCCTAAATGTGGAAGTGAAGAACATTTAGATGAACATCATTCATTTAACTTTGATGTATGTTTTCTTCTTCAATTTAACGTATTTTGTTTGATTTTATTAATATATTTTACGTTTTTATTTATTAGATCCGCAGAAAAAAAATAGGAAGACGTTGTTAACAAAATAGAATTAAGTTGTTAGTTTATCTGCAAAATAAGATGAAGTTGTTAATATAATATAACAAATTATTTGTTTTGCTACGTCTAGTCAATCGCATTATGTTTGATATATATTTTTTTCTGTTACATGTACTTTGTTTGACTTTTTAATAGAATTTTGTTTTTTAAATATTTTTATTATTTATTAAATTAACAATTATTCCTTTTGTTAAAATAAAAAATAAAAAAAAATTAAAAGGTTATAGATGCTTGTATGCGACTTCTTTAGTTGCTAATTTATATTTAAAATAGAAGAAATACATAAAGTTAATCCAATTGAATAGATGTGTCAAAACAACCCTCATATTTTACCGATAAATTAACTTCATTCTCACTCTATTTTGTTAACAACTACCTTGTTCTTTCTTCGGATCTAAATAAATAAAGTATTTATTTTTTATTTATTAGATTCCAAAAAAAATAGGAGAGAGTTGTTAACAAAATAAAATGAAGGAAGTTATTAGATTGAAGAAAAAATAGGAGTTGTTAACGAGATAGAAAAAAGTTCTATTATCTGTAAAATAGTAGTAAAGAGTAGTTAAAATAATGTAGCACCTAATTTTTTTTTGGCACATCTACTTAACTACATTAACTTTGATTTATTTTTTTTTCTATTAGATTTATTTTGTTTGATTTTATCAATATAATTTAGTTTTTATTTTTATTTTTATATATTAAATTAACAATTATTCATTTGTTAAAATAAAAAAAAAAGTTATAGATGGTCGCATCCTAGAGATGCCACCTCATACTGCCGAAAAAATATCCTTCATATGATCTCAGGACAGGTGTAACACCCCAAAATTTTCATATATATTATATATGTATATTTTTAGTAATTGCTATTATTAAATTAATAATTATTCTATGTGTAAATAAATTAAATTAAATTTTATCACACTCTATTCTACCTAAATAATTATAATCTTCATTTTTATTTAATTGTTTTGACGTGACAATTACATGGGGACTATTTATGATGTCATTATTTCATAAATGGACATTTTTTTTATTTGATTAGTTTCGATAATCATGAAATTGATGTGCTAGATATGTTTGTTTTATTTTGTTATGTGTGAGTGGTATTCTTGTCTTGCTTGATTTATTTTAGTTGATAAAATATTAGTTGAATTATTTAATTAAATTAGAATTTATATAAGTTATATTGTTTGTTAGTTTTATTTGTGACCAGATAAGTATTCATTTTAGGAGATATTATAGAGTTAGTGAAACCAACCTTTATGTATAAGTGTTTTGAAAATATTTTTGGTCCATCCTATAAAAACAAAAATTAGTGACTTGACTCATTCTTTTACTCTCCTTTATGACAAGATTTTATGACAATTCATGGTGTTTTCTTGACATAATGTGCATTAATTCATTTTAAACACCCTTAATTTATTTTTTAAAGGAAGATTATAAATTTAATTATAAGTTTTTTTGTGCAATTAAGAGAGGACACAAAAAGACTATTGTCCTTTTTGTATCTCATGCATTCATCTCTTTTAAACTAAAATTATAATTTTATTATAATTGTCTACAAAAATAATTTTATGAAATTTTTGGTTTCGTAACTACTAGATAAAAAAATTAAAAGGATGATGTGACAATCTC
>NC_021161.2:29925727-29927001 GCF_000331145.2 Cicer arietinum
ATTTTTTTTATTTGATTAGTTTCGATAATCATGAAATTGATGTGTTAGATATGTTTGTTTTATTTTGTTATGTGTGAGTGGTATTCTTGTCTTGCTTGATTTATTTTAGTTGATAAAATATTAGTTGAATTATTTAATTAAATTAGAATTTATATAAGTTATATTGTTTGTTAGTTTTATTTGTGACCAGATAAGTATTCATTTTAGGAGATATTATAGAGTTAGTGAAACCAACCTTTATGTATAAGTGTTTTGAAAATATTTTTGGTCCATCCTATAAAAACAAAAATTAGTGACTTTACTCATTCTTTTACTCTCCTTTATGACAAGATTTTATGACAATTCATGGTGTTTTCTTGTCATAATGTGCATTAATTCATTTTAAACACCTTTAATTTATTTTAAAAGGAAGATTATAAATTTAATTATAAGTTTTTTGTGTGCAATTAAGAGAGGACACAAAAAGACTATTGTCCATTTTGTATCTCATGCATTCATCTCTTTTAAACTAAAATTATAATTTTATTATAATTATCTACAAAAATAATCCCATGAATTTTTTGGTTCCGTAACTATTAGATAAAAAAAATTAAAAGGGTGATGTGACACACTCTAATTTGTTTATTTAATTAAAATTAGTGTGTGACACCCTTCAATATATGGTGAACTCTATTAGTTTATTCAAATTAACTCATACATATAAATTTCAATTGGCTTAGTAACAATTAACCTAATAAAATTAAAGAAATGGTAATTATTGGTAGTATAATGTTGGAATTAAGTGCACTTCAATTTTAGACAAGAAATCAATGGTAACAGTGCAACGTAAATAGCTTATATGTTCATACGTTTCCATTAGGCATTTTGTTGTCACACCTATTTGTCATTCGTACACTCTCAAAATAATTTTTTGAGTCGTAAATTCCAATACCTATCGGTGTTGAATTCATTACTGCCTCGTGAGCTATTTCTCGTGCAAATTTAGAGGTGTTAAGAAAGAAAGCGCCTAAGGTAAGGACTTTTCCCCATGCAATGTTAGGCTAGATATAAAATTAATAGTTTGTAAGATAATGATATATGTCTTGATGTCTTAAAAGAAAAAATATTGATTTATGTTTGCCTTAAAGAATTAAACTATAATATTATGTTTTATGAGTAATATGTTTGCTTTGATAAACTTAATTATAAAATTTCAATTTTTATTATTATAACATGAGTAATATGTTTGATGTCATATATTTGATGTAAAGTTATTATTTTTGTGTCGTTTATGT
>NC_021161.2:29927456-29928570 GCF_000331145.2 Cicer arietinum
GAACTATTAAAGAATCAATTTTTTAAATCTTTTATTACGAAAGGATTTTATATTCATATTTTATGGTTGTTAATTTATTATTTAGTTTAATTTTTTTGTGGGATGAACTGACCCCTTACACCAACATTTAGGTACTAATGATCTCAAAGAGTTGAATGAATGATGTTTGATTGGTGCACGCACGTGGGAAAGTTAGACTTTTACTTAAAAAAAATGTTTTGTATTACTAAATTTTTTGTAGTACATTGTAAAGTTATTTACTCTTCATCATTAACTTTTAATAGAAATGTGGAAGTGAGATTTTATTTACTAGTAAATAATGAATGTTATTAATTTCAGTCAACCTTTCTTTTGAATTTCACTTAAATATAATTTATTTTATTTTGGAGCATAAGTGAATATTGATCTAATAACTGGAATATTAATTTGCAAATAAATGAATAAATAATATTTTAGTAAATTGCATTACATTCTTTTACAAAAAAAAAAATATATCAAGTCATTTTTTGACGCATCTTCAAATTATTACATAATGAACTACTTCTAAGAAAAAATAATTATAGTTGTTTCTAAAAGAAAAAATATTTTTTAAGTAATTTTTTGATCAAAAATTTGGGGCGTTAAATGTGGTATCAGAGCACTAATTCTCGGACCTTGTGGGGTGGATGTGTCGTGTGTTGCATATATTCCGATGTTAGTTGTGTTATTTGCTCGATTTTCTATTTATTGAATTTTATTAATTACTTAAATTTTAATTATATGTCATTAATTTGGTGGCCACTTTGAATTTGAATTTTACTAACCAGTTAAATTTCTATTATGAGTCATTAATTGTGTAACCTTGAATTTAAATTTTTAAGAATTACTTAAATTGTGTCATTAATTATATTAATTGTTTGGTTCTCTAATTATTGAATTTTACTTAAATTGTGATTGTGTAACCTCCATGAATTTATGTCATTAAATATATGACTTAAATATTTGGTTTAATGGTGTTATTTTATTAATGATTTAGTTGTTTTCAAATCTGAAATCTCTATGTCTAGTTGTATGTTTATTTAGCATTGTCTTTTTATATTATTTAAAAATCTTCTATTTAATTTGATAGATTTTA
>NC_021161.2:29928625-29929432 GCF_000331145.2 Cicer arietinum
TTGAATTTTACTTAAATTCTTATGTGTGATTGTGTAACCTCCATGAATTTATGTCATTAAATATATGACTTAAATATTTGGTTTAATGGTGTTATTTTATTAATGATTTAGTTGTTTTCAAATCTGAAATCTCTATGTCTAGTTGTATGTTTATTTAGCATTGTCTTTTTATATTATTTAAAAATCTTCTATTTAATTTGATAGATTTTACTATCTTTTTATGAGTTTTTTTCTTGTTTATTATGACTATTTTATTTTAATAATCTTAGACTCTCTACTTCTTGTTTATGTTAAATATTTTGTGATCTAGTTATTACTTGGCTTAATTAGTTTTGTTAATAATAATCATTAATATTACAAAATAATTTAATCTTCTACTTCATACAAATGAGTATTATTATGTTATAAAATATAATACTGTATATTATTGTTGTTATCATTGTCTCTTTTATATTATTTGTATGAAACTATAAATTTTAGTTCACTTGAATTGCAAATATTTTAAAAAGAATATCATTTAATTCGATATTATTATTAGTGTTAGTAATAAATTTTCCTTTTATCTTGCTTAGTTAAGATATTTTTAATATTGCAAAGGTATTTAATAAACAAAATTGATTTTGGTTTTATTTCTTAAATTAGATTTCTTAAGACAAATTTAATGTAGTTACGTTTTCTTTTTGAATTTATATACATATACAATATTTTTCTTTATTTTATGAATGTTGTTTACACACTTTAAGATGACGAGTTAAGATAGTATACTGTTGTAATTATTTTACCATTAATATCATTATTATTATTTCT
>NC_021161.2:29930316-29931488 GCF_000331145.2 Cicer arietinum
TTTTAAGGGGGTAAGTATTGTAACACCCCAAAATTTTCATATATATTATATATGTATCTTTTTAGTAATTGCTATTATTAAATTAATAATTATTCTATGTGTAAATAAATTAAATTAAATTTTATCACACTCTATTCTACCTAAATAATTATAATCTTCATTTTTATTTAATTATTTTGACGTGACAATTACATGGAGACTATTTACGATGTCACTATTTCATAAATGGACATTTTTTTTATTTGATTAGTTTCGATAATCATGAAATTGATGTGCTAGATATGTTTGTTTTATTTTGTTATGTGTGAGTGGTATTCTTGTCTTGCTTGATTTATTTTAGTTGATAAAATATTAGTTGAATTATTTAATTAAATTAGAATTTATATAAGTTATATTGTTTGTTAGTTTTATTTGTGACCAGATAAGTATTCATTTTAGGAGATATTATAGAGTTAGTGAAACCAACCTTTATGTATAAGTGTTTTGAAATTTTTTTTGGTTCATCCTATAAAAACAAAAATTAGTGACTTGACTCATTCTTTTATTCTTCTTTATGACAAGATTTTATGACAATTCATGGTGTTTTCTTGGCATAATGTGCATTAATTCATTTTAAACACCTTTAATTTATTTTAAAAGGAAGATTATATATTTAATTATAAGTTTTTTTTGTGCAATTAAGAGAGGACACAAAAAGACTATTGTCCATTTTGTATCTAATGCATTCATCTCTTTTAAACTAAAATTATAATTTTATTATAATTATCTACAAAAATAATCCTATGAATTTTTTGGTTCCGTAACTATTAAATAAAAAAAATTAAAAGGGTGATGTGACAATCTCTAATTTATTTATTTAATTAAAATTAGTGTGTGACACCCTTCAATATATGGTGAACTCTATTAGTTAATTCAAATTAACTCATACATATAAATTTCAATTGGCTTTGTAACAACCTAATAAAAATAAAGAAATGGTAATTATTGGTAGTATAATGTTGGAATTAAGTGCACTTCAATTTTAGACAAGAAATCAATGCTAACAGTGCAACGTAAATAGCTTATATGTTCATACGTTTCCATTAGGCATCTTGTTGTCACACCTATTTGTCATTTGTACACTCTCAAAATAATTTTCTGAGTCGTAAATTGCAATATCTATCGGTGTTGAA
>NC_021161.2:29932145-29936553 GCF_000331145.2 Cicer arietinum
CTAATTGTGTTTTAAATAGTGATATCTTTGTGGTTGCCTAAGTGGCTAGTGATTTGTGTTTTTAATATTTTATATGTGTGGTTGTCTAAGTGGTATGGTTGGTGGTTTGTGTTTTAAATATTGTTATCTTTGTGGTTGCTTAAGAGATTGGTGATTTGTGTTTTAAATATTTGTTATCTTTGTAGTTGCCTAAGTGGCTAGTTATTTGGGTTTAAATGTTGTTATCTTTGTGGTTGCCTAAGTGGCCGGTGATTTGAGTTTTAAATAATGTTATCTTTGTGGTTGCCTAAGTGGCTGGTGATTTGTGTGATTATCTAAGTGAGTGGTGACATGTACCTTTGAGCATCATTATCGATTCATAACATATCATATGCATATTTGTGGACGCCTGTGTGGCTGGTTTAATTTTTTCCCATTGGTATGGGTGACTTATGTGTGGACGCATGTGTGGCTGGTTATATTCGGATCATATATATTTAGGAGCATGCATAACTTGCATATATTTTATTGTTAGTTTATTTTGATTTAATTATTTGCTCTACGGTTGCTACTTGATTTATTTTGATACATTCTATGACTTTTTATACATCATTGGGAACTATTAAAGAATCAATTTTTTAAATCTTTTATTACGAAAGGATTTTATATTCATATTTTATGGTTGTTAATTTATTATTTAGTTTAATTTTTTTGTGGGATGAACTGACCCCTTACACCAACATTTAGGTACTAATGATCTCAAAGAGTTGAATGAATGATGTTTGATTGGTGCACGCACGTGGGAAAATTAGATTTTTACCTAAAAAAAATGTTTTGTATTACTAAATTTTTTGTAGTACATTGTAAAGTTATTTACTCTTCATCATTAACTTTTAATAGAAATGTGGAAGTGAGATTTTATTTACTAGTAAATAATGAATGTCATTAATTTCAGTCAACCTTTCTTTTGAATTTCACTTAAATATAATTTATTTTATTTTGGAGCATAAATGAATATTGATCTAATAACTGGAATATTAATTTGCAAATAAATGAATAAATAATATTTTAGTAAATTTCATTACATTCTTTTACAAAAAAAAAAAAAATATATCAAGTCATTTTTTGACGCATCTTCAAATTATTACATAATGAACTACTTCTAAGAAAAAATAATTATAGTTGTTTCTAAAAGAAAAATATTTTTTAAGTAATTTTTTGATCAAAAATTTGGGGCGTTACAACAGGAATGCGACCTCTGGAAGGTCAAATAAAGTAAAAGACTTTGATATATATGTATGATATAATGACGAATTTTAAATAAAAAAGAATATAGAAGCAAAATATCCTTCAAATTCAACCATGTAAGTTCAATTTTGTTTTAAAATAATTCATGCTTTTAGTGACTATTAAAAACAGATGAGATGATAAACAAAGAAGTGACGAAAATAATGCGAACTAACAAGGATGGAAATCATAAGAAAGTATATATGTTTGGTCTTTGTAAGTTTGCCCTTTAATTATTTTCGTCCATGTAATTTCACATTTTTTTATTTCCGTCCCTTTTTTGTTTGCGATCTCAACTTTTTTTTAACCGTCACTAACAATAAAAACGATTTTAAAACTAACAATAAGGACAATTTTAAGATAAAGATTACAAAAAAGAAGAAGAAGAAAAAATGCTAACTTATAGGGACCAAACATATATTTAGGACTTAGACCTATTTGATGAGCAAGATAAGAGATAAAATGAGAATAACGATATGAAACCAGTAAGATATGATAAGATATTTCTAGTATGACAAGAGATCCACACAAATTACAACGATAATGATCAAAACGAGGATCAACCGAAACAATATAAGTCGTTCAAATAGCTACACAAGTTCCGCGACAACCTAGATGTGGAACTGAAGAACATTTAGATGAACTTCATTCGTTTAAATTTGATGTATTTTTTTTCTTCAAATTTACGTATTTTGTTTGATTTTATTAATATATTTTACTTTTTTATTATTATTTTTATTTATTAGATTCGGAGAAAAAAATAGGAAGAGGTTGTTAACAAAAGAGAATTAAGTTGCTAATTTATCTGTAAAATAAGATAGAGTTGTTAATATAATATAATAAATTATTTATTTTGGTACATCTAGTCAATCACATTATGTTTGATATATATATTTTTCTATTAGATGTATTTTGTTTGATTTTTTAATAGAATTTTGTTTTTTTTTAAATATTTGTATTATTTATTAAATTAACAATTATTTCTTTTATTAAACTAAAAAATAAAAAAATTAAAAGGTTATAGATGCTCGTATGCGACCTCTTACCACATAAAGACCTCTTACCGCATAAAAAAGAATCATCCTTGTATAATGGAGAGTTAAAAAAAAAAAAAAAGATATACATGCAAAAAGAACCACAAGCTAGAATGAAGTTGTTAATTTATATTTAAAATAGAAGGAACTTGTTAACATAATATATCACCTAATTAGTTTTGGCACATCTACTCTGGTTAACTTTGATATATTATTTTTCTATTAGATGTATTTTGTTTGATTTTATCAATATCATTTGATTTTTTAATTATTTTTTATTTATTATATTAAAAATTATTTATCTGTTAAAATTAAAAAAATAAACAAAAGATTATAGATGCAAAATATCCTTCAAATTCAACCATGTAAATTTAATTTTGTTTTAAAATAATCCATGCATTTAGTGAATACTAAAAAAAAAAGATGAGATGGTAAACGAAGAACTGACGAAAAAAATTATTTGATTACTCATGATTTAGAAAAAAACTTAAATAGTTTATTTATAGTATCAATGAATAGTTTTAAATATAAAATCATTTTATTATTTATTTATTTATTTTTGTTAATTTATAATATTTAACATATAATAAATTAATTTTAAAAAATCTATTATGCAATTATTCCCAATCATAATTTTATAAAATACATGATATGTCAAACTTAAACCACCTCATGCGTAATTTTGCCATTTCACTAAATTTATACAATTAAATCTTATCAAATACAATCAGATTTGTTAGTCTGTTGATAAATCCCAAACAATAAGCACATTATTAACAAAATTAGTTATCGAAATAAGAACACTTTTATTTTTCTTTCGATTTCAGTAAGGATTTAATTATAGTCAGCAAAAAAAAAAAGGATTTAATTTTTTTCACAAGAAAAAAGGATTTAATTATCTCTACAAAAAATCTAATTCAGTCAACAAAGTTTGTTTTGAAACTAGCATTTGAAAATCTTCAGAATATAAAAAAAAACAAAAAAACTCTTCATTCCGATGGCTAAGAAATCGCTCACTAACTAACAGCGCATGACTTGATTCACAAACACCCTAACTTTTCAAAAACAACTCTATAAATATGAGCACGAATAAAATCCAGCCGACAAAGCCAGTTAGGAAACAGAGGGAAGTCTCACCATAGTATGAATTTGGATGATCTTCTAAAAGATTTGATCACAGCTGAAACTAGTCAACTTATGCAAAACCCCTCATCTGTTATTATTAATAATAATAATAATTCATTACTTATGGGTAGCTCTAGTGGTAATAATGGAACTGACCAAACATCAATTTCGGGAAAAACATATTTCGATAATATGGGAAATCAAGATAGTGATCATGTAATTGGTGATGCAACTCAAGTGCCCTTCATTGGAATTGAACCAAATTTAGTCATGGCTTCACACCAAATAATGGACTCAGATGAGATGATGGAAAAGACTATTGAGAGGAGGCAGAAAAGAATGGCGAAAAATCGTGAATCAGCTGCGAGATCAAGGGAAAAAAAGCAGGTTAGTATATATTTTTATCCACAAATTAAGTATATGATTTTGTCAATTCATAATATACATTAACACTCATCAGACCTCATGTTACTGTTCTTCCTCACAAAATATATTTACCGTTTATCTTCGTTATTTGATACTTTAAGGAACACATAAATAATTTGTTGAAGGACAAATTTCACTTGGAGAAAATAAATAGCGAACTCAAAATGATGAAGGTACACTATGCACACCAATTTCAAAGGGGCAAGTTTTGTTTTATTTGTTGTGTTGATCATGAATTATGGTAACACAATTTTATTTTATTTAGGTTAAAGTATCAGATAATATTTGAGAAGAAAGAAATATTATTGTTTTTTTACATATGTATGAAATATATATATATAGGATGAGAACTTACTGTTATTACGAGAAACGAAAACTATTAATAATAACATTTAATTAACTCATAAGATTCAAAAAATGTTATCTGATTGTATTTCCACCCAATCATTGTTGGATACTATATGCTATAATATATCTAAATTTATTTTCTTTTTATTTTTGTAATAATTCGAATTAAAAACTCCTTATTGTTGTGTCCAAAAAATAAAACTCTTTCC
>NC_021161.2:29936668-29966108 GCF_000331145.2 Cicer arietinum
ACTTGTGAGATAGAATTATTTAAGGATTTCATTTTTATTTTTATATTTTTTTTATCCAAGAATTTTAATTTTATTAAACATGCATTTTTATTATTATTACCAAAATAAAAACTACTATTCAATTATCGTTTTTTGTTAATAAAAATAAATCTGAAAAATAATTTTCAAAATTAAATATAGAACTTGTAAAAATCAAATTTTTGAATATCATAATTCTAACTTGCTACACCCACCGTTTTATTAGAATAAACAAATTAATCAATTTATTAATAAAATTGTTTATAATAGTTAATTCTAAATTAATGACACTTAATTAAATAAAAAAGTTGTTAGATTATATAAACTCAAAATAACATTTTCAATAGTTAAGTTACAAATTGAAATTTGAAATTTGAGCCAATAAAATATTATAATAATAAGAATTGTAATTTGAAAGTTACAATAATATTACAATAAACAATAAAAATACAGGTTTAATAAAAATAAAATCCTTGAGTCAAAAAAATATAAAAATAAAAATAATATCTTTATTATGGAGTTTTTAATTCGAACTATTACGTAAATAGAAAGAAAATAAATTTAGAGATATTATAACATATAGTATCAATGAGTTATTGGGTGGAGATACAATTACATAAAATCTTTATTGATTATGTATTAATTAAATCTAATAGTTATTTTATTAATAGTTCTCGTTTCTCATAAATATGCTCTATAATATTTAAGAAATTAAATATTTTGAGGGTTGATAGTTTAAATAAATTCATTAAAGAAACAATTTAAAAAAAAATAATTATTTTTTGTGTTTATATCTTGGGCCTCTTGTAGTAGGGGAAAGAAAGTGGCTGCCTTAACTTGGCATAGATAATTTTATCCTGTACTTCACATTTGTATTTGTCTTCTGCAAATTTTTTAAATATCAAATATATTTTTGATTTTTTTTACTATTTTACCAACTATCAAATAATTCAAGTTTTTTAGTACATAAAAGATTTTTGAAAATTACCAAAAAAACTTTTTATAAGATTTTCGGTATTAAAAATGTCTACTTTAAATATTTTTTAAAGTTTTCCAGTACAGAAGATTAAAAAGTTGTGTATCATATAACAAAAAAATTAAAATTAAAAAGAACTTCTAGAAAATTTGTGGGTTGAAGTTTTTTGATAACTACCAGAAATGTCAAATTTTTTTTTTTCGGTATTGTATATATTTTGGAAAAATTGAAATAAGTTTTTCGGTACTTCCGAAAAACTTCAAAAATATTTTACGAAAATGGCCTTTTGTAGCAATTTTTTGTTTAAAAAATTTTCAAAGTATAACTTATGTATCAGAAAACTAAAAAAAAAAATTCAAAAAAACTAAATTTTTTTACTCACTTCTATACCAACAAATTCAAATAATAAAATTATAAAAATATAAAAATTTTAATATTATATAGAAACATTTATATCTTTTTCGTTAGTTTGTGTGGGGGTACATGGATAATTTGGGGATGAGGGTAAAATTTTATTTGGCATTTTGTGCTATGAACTATATGAAATTTGACGAATTGATGCCTCTTTTCTATGGTTCTTGCAGATAGCAACAGGTAGGTCAATATCATTATTGTGAATGGTACGTGTCATTATCATTATTACAAATAAATCAATATATTAATTACTTCTTTAACATAATTTATATTTTCTACTGAAACATGTTGGATGACTAATTTCCTTATAGAAAGAGAGGTTGCCATGAGGGATCATGATCCTCTATTGCCAAATCTTTCTCTAGCTCCCTATATACATTCTTTTATCTCTTAAATCTTTTATTTTTCTCTTCATCATATCCTCATTTACTCTTCATCGCCTATCTCTTTGGATCCTTATTTATTATTTTTTAATCAACACAAAAAGATATTAATGCAAAGAAAAATTGTAAGGGCTACTAGTATAAAATGTTTCCTTTGGACAATAATCCAGTTGAAGTCTTTATAACTGAAAAAACAAGATAGTTATTAAGAGAGTTTCACCCATTTTTGGTTATAAGCAAAATGAATTATAAAGACCGCAAGGGATGCTCTAACTTATTTTTAGAGATTATTATTTAGAGATTTTGAAGAAAAATATAAGTTATTTTTTTCTTTTGTTTTTTGCAGTAACGAAAAATCACTTTTTTAATAAATAATCAATTATAAAATACATTTTTAAAAACTATTAAATATATATTTTTTCATTTGAAATAATTTTTAAATTGTTATCTTTTAAAAACTATAACAAACATATGAATCTTTCAAAAATGATTAATTTCCTTTTAAAAAGTGATATTTTTTTTTAAATTATAGCAAATGGACCTTTGCCATTCAAATTGATATTTATTTTATGGAAAACTATCTAGTACACCGAACAACCCTGACTATACTTTGAAAGATATAAAAATAGATAAATTGGTTTAATATATATATATATATATATATATATAGATGTGTGTGATATATATTGGTGATGTGACATAAAAAAATGATAGTGTAAAAAGAGTGTTAAATAAATATCTCAAAATAAGAGGTGTACAAATACAATTATCTTAATTTTATAATTGTGTTTCTTGTATGCAAATTTATTTATCTTTTTCTACCAAAACAGTTATGTATATTCTAATGTGGTTATGTGGTGCTTGTTAATTTTGCAGAAAGCTGAAGAACGGTTACTTTCAGCTACAAATTTCACTCGAAAATATCAACTACGGCGTATCAGCTCAGCCTATTTCTAGTTGTCGTTGGTTTTACATTTTGCGAAATATAAATTTTTGCAAATATCTGTAAATATTTAGTGGAATTTTTTTTCTTCTCGGTAAATTTATTTATCTGTCTGATAAAGTTTTTAATAAAATACGAATTTATATCTCTTAGAAACGTTTTATTGAATTTTAGTATAGATCTCTCAAACATCATGTATTTTTCTTTTTATTTTTTATTTTTTTTAATAATATTTTAGAATAATGCAAATGATATGTGATTAATTTAAGGTGTCAATATAATTGGGATGTCAAACTAATCATGTGATATCTTTGTACTATATTTTTGTTTAAACAAATTAGTCGTTGGTTTTTGAAATTTAATGAAATTTTTTTAATTGTTTCATATCCTATCTCTATCTTGAAAAATTAAAAAACCTGCAATATCTCTAAGTCATCAACAATCCTAAGATTGTAAAGTATATCCGGTAACATATTCGGCACCATAACACTTGAGTGTATACTAATACTCAACATCAAATCAGAAGAGATTTGGTGATTTTGAACATTATTCTCCTCAGAAATTGCATAATTCCAAGATCCAAGAACCAACCATACCTATAAATGGATATTAGTGATCCTCTCGTACATGATATGTGTTTGCTGAATTAGATAAGATAGAACAAAAAACATCGGGAATTACAATTTTAAGACCTTGTGTAGCCTATATCTCTTATTCTTGAAGTGTCTCTGAAATGATTTCTGAATCTGTAAAATCAATTGAATTTTAGTCAAAAGTTTCTTTACAATTTTTATCAAAATTTTCCTAATTTGAGGGAAATTCTTGAATAACATTGGTGCCACCAGTTCAACATTGGAGATATGATTAACAAAAGGAGAATTAATAATGCAATGAATATTATTACCATGAATGTCTTTGTTTGCACATTCAGTTTCAACATTTACTAACTTAGTATTTTTAGGGACATACTTCTTAAACAACCTCTTTATTGCTGCAACATCTTTAACAAAATGAGCTTTTACCAATTTCCTTTCCACTTTGGCATCTTCATCTTCATTAAGGTGAACCATTCCAATACCATTAAACTATTCTCACCAGTTATCTATAGAATGGTATACAACCTTATAGGATGCACAAAATAATGACAATTTTTCATTAATTTAAACCACGAATGAATTTCCTTCACGATCAACAAGAATATACTCTCTCAACTATTGCATCATGTGTGTAAAACTACATGTTTTTGATGAAGACAAAGATCAACAATTATGGTCCATGCAACAAGATCAAAAAGAAGATCAAATATCTTCATTAATAAGCTTCAAATCCAAACATTAAATGTTAAAATGTAAAGGTATATGATACAAACCAATATTTCAATTACATGAGAACAAGTCATATTTACATATGCATTTAAAGTATTTTCAAAAAGTCAAAACAACATTAACAAAGTCTTAAAAATCATATTTTTGACAAAATATATAAGTGTATTCGAATACATCATCTTGTATTCGAATCCAAAGCAAGTCAGAAGCAAAAGTCTCAAAGTTGTATTCGACTACGACTATGTGTAGTCGAATACACTGCAAGTCAGTGGCCAAAATCCTTATATCTGTATTCAACTACAACCATCTGTAGTCGAATACAAAGTAAGTCAGTGGCAAATTTTCACTAATCTGTAATCGACTACACACATGTGTATTCAAATACAAGGTGTAATTTTTGAATATTTTTGAACGTTACAAAGAGGAGAGTATTCGAATACACACATCCTGTATTTGAATACAACTGGAAGCAATACAATTTTTCAGATCTGGAATGGCTCCAAATCACTGTATTCTTTCATCAAACCTCTTGGGTCAATGGCCACGAATCTGAAGAGATGTTTATGGAGTAGAAATACCCCATAACTTCAGATCAAACAACACACAATCCTTGAATCAATACCCTGAACAATTTTCAGCAAAATGCTGATTTTTACAAAGTACTTGCATTTCATTTTCATATCATTCAGAAAGGTTCTCAAGTACTTGAATTGTTATTGGATTGTTTATCAATATACCTCTCCTTATTCTTATTCAAATCATATTGTATCACTTGTAAAAGAAAGTAATACTTTCTTAAAAAGTAGCTTAATCTAAGATAGTGGTGTGCTATCTTAGGAGTGTTGTTAGAAGTTTGTAGCAAGAATCCCAGGGTGAGAGTTGTACATTTTCTGACAATTAGTGGATCAATCTCTTGTGGTGTGCAAGAGGACTGGATGTACCCTTGGTTATAAGGGGAACCAGGATAAATCTTTGAGTTCATTTATTTACTGCACCTTACTATAAGTAGACATTATATTAACTCAGAAAATTCAACTACCATATCACTAAAAACAAGAAAATTTACTAATACCTAATTCACCCCCCCTCTTAGGCGTACTTCTGTACTAACAATGTGGAAATTTGTGAGATCTGTAGTAAAATATTCATTATTTAACCTATTTTAGTTATGTTTTGTATTAAAAACATGTTGCTGACTTTGTTAGCTTTCTTTTATTTATGAATAAAATTATGAAGATTATATTTTCATAAGTGAAATATTTTTATCTATCATGTGCGTGAAAATAGTCAAAATCTAGAGCTAGAAATTTTTTAGCTTTTGAAACAGACAACCAATGTTGTTGTTTTTGAAATTTAAAACAACTTGGATTTCAATAAAACTTTTTATATAAGTTTTTGGAAAAATAGAGACTTGAAGGTTGAATGACCGTATCTTTTTGTTGATAAGATCTTAATCATATCTTCTTCAAATTTTGACAATATCTTCTTTTCAACTTGGTCAAAGATTATCTTCAATTATAAATCTGAATCAAATCTTATTTTAGATTGTCTTAAAAAACACAAATCTTTTTTCATACTCTTGCTTGATTTGAGATGGAATGGATTCGAGTTGTACTTGGATATTCACAATTTGATTCGACAAATTCTTCTTTTCATAATTAATTCTTTCAGTTTAGCCGTTAACTTTTCAGCAGAGGCATTGAATTTCTTGTTGGAGTGAGATGTTGTGTTTCTTGAATAATGATAGTCATGACTTAGAATTTGTGGCATTGAGATAATCACCTTGTTGAAACTTCTGAGCTAGTGCAACATTAGAGGCTGCATATAAAAGGAAATATTTGGAGTGTGTTGCACCATTTTGATATGCGGATTAATTGTCAACTTTTATTTATGATTTGAGCAATCTGTTCAAAGGTAATTATACCTTGATATGAACTCTTTAGAGACATCCTGGGTTCGTGCACATCAAAATCATGCAAAGGCTTAAAGGGCATGCTTCAAATTCAGTCTTTAGACAATCTTTAGAGGTAGTATTCAGACTCAATTTCAGAGCCATTCTTCAGAGACAATCTTCAGACCTAATTATTTGACATAGTTTTCAGACCCAAACATCAAACCTATACTTCAGACACAAACATCAAAGGCTATCTTCGTAACCTTCAGAGGCACGTTACTTTTAGAGGCATATGTTTAGAGGCAGACACATATACTTTGCGTTCCTCTACTCTCTTCCTCTGGTCACGTTACTTTTGTCTTGTCACTTCCTCTGGCCGCTAACTATGATTTTCTTCTTCCAATTTTTACATAATGAAGCCACCAATCCAAATTTATTGTTCTCATAAAATACTTTTGTTAACATCAAAACTATAAGTGGAAAACTAACTTGGTTCTAACAAAGTATGTGCGCTATCAAGTTACATCAGACGCCTAGAACTGCACATGGGCATTTGGCGTTCTGCAAGTTTGTGAGTAGATTTATAACGCTAACACTAGGCTCTAGGGTCTATTAGGGATGCTTCAAAGGGGCACCTAGAACTTGCAGAAGCTCATTCGATTGTTAAAACATGTATCTTAGAGGATGAAGGGAGTTGGGATACACATTTAAACTTAGTAGAATTTGCTTACAATAATAGTTATCATTCAAGCACAAGTATGGTGCCTTACAAAACTTTGTATGTTTGTAAGTGTAAGAGCCTTTTGTGTTTGTCAGAGGTTGGAGATCGAGGAATCTTAATTTCAGAGGTTATTAGGGAAACTACTAAAAAAATATTAGATTGATAAAAGTGAAAATTTTGATAGCCCAAAGTCGACAAAAGAGTTATACTGACAACATAAGGTGGCCCCTAGAATATGAAGAAGGTGGTCACATTTTTATTCGAGTACATTCATTGAAGGTATTGGATGGGTTATAAGAGTAAAGAAATTAACTTGACTTTTCACGGGTCCTTTTCAAATCATTTTTCATGTACATTCAGTAGCGTAACAAATAACGTTACCTCTTTCATTGTCTTGCTTACACAATGTATTTCATATATCTTTGCTAAAAAAGTATATTCCTGATCCATCTCAAACTTTAAACCATGAGTCAATTCAATTAAAGCTAGACCTTACGTTTAAATTGGTACCAAGTCGCATTGTTGATTGAAGCTTGAAAACATTAAGAAATAAGGCCAATTCATTGGTGCAAGTTGTCTAAGAAAGGATGCCGCCTAAAGAGGCTACTTGAGAACTCGACTCTAAAGTTTTGGAGATGTATCCTCACTTGTTTTATTAAGTAAGTTGTTGAATTTTGAGGAAAAAGTTATTTAAGGGGAGAAGGATTTGACATCCCTCTTTAACTCAAATAATTTATAGTATTTATTTAATGTTTGTTAGTGCAAAAGTGATTTTTAGCTACAATCCTCTGATTAATGATAACAAAACAAACAAATAAGAAAACTTATCTCCTAACTATAGTTGCTAAGTGTACAAATTAAGTTAGAAGACAAAGAATTATATTAATGACTATCCATTTTAAGGCAAAATAAGAACATAATCAATCTGAAGAATTTACAAACTCAATCTGAATAAAATACAAACATAATTAATCTAGAAGAACTGCTTAGACTGAATTCATAATTAAATAATTGACTAAAGAACATATTATCAAAAGCATCTTGTTCATAAATATTTTTGAACAAGATCATTATCGACCAAGCTATGAATGAAGATACAATTCATAATTAGACAATGACTAAATTGAAACCCTAATTTTATCTATAAATAGATAATAAATGTTGAAGAAGAAGATCATTGAAAATCAGAAAAGAGGAGAAGAACTCAAAGATAAAATTTCCAAAGTTATTTTTAGAGAAACACTTGTTCAATTCAGAAATATTTTCTAAGTGTTTTACTTAGAGTGTTAGAATTATTGGGAAACCAACTTAGTTAGAAGAAAACACTTAAAGGTCTAATCTTTTGTATCCAACCCGATAATGGTTTAGTTTTCTCTTCAATATGAGGTTGTTAGGTTGATAGAGTAAGACTTGGCTTGTAGGGTCAATGTGGTTAGTTCCTCAAAAGTATAGGTTTGTCAGGATTTTTGGGAAGACTGGCTTCGAGAGTCAGGTGCTTTATCGTTCAAGGTATTTGAATTAGTGGATTACATCCTTCTGAATGAGGGGATTGAATGTAGCCAAGTTGGTGGTGAACCAGGATAAATCTATGTGTCCTATTATTTATGCTTTCATTGTTTGCTGCATCTGAACTCAATTGCTTCTTATCTAGTAATTCATAAAAACCAACCAACCTTCTTCAAATTAGAGAAAAAGTTACCAACTTTGTCAAACATAATTCAAATCCCTTTCTCGTGTTTGAACCTTCAATTGGCATCAAAGCTCGATCTCAAAGCTGAGCAATTTACAGTGTTTGAGGAAAGATCAATGGTTCAACATGTCTAGAGTCAATGAAGAAGCCGTTGGAGGAAACATCAATAGACCATTTATTTGATGAACGTTTTTAGTACTGGAAGAACATGCTACGAGGTCTCTTTATTTCACAAAATTATGAACTTCAGGACTTGGTGGAAGTTGGTTATACTACTCCAAAGGATATTGACGATATTGAAATTCCAAGAAATGAGATTAACGCTGATCAAAATGAGATGTACAAGATGCATCATAAGTCCAGAACATTCATGATAAATGAAATCACCTTCAAGGAGTTTGACAAGTGCACCAACAAGGAGACAACAGAGAGTATTTATGATAGTCTGATTCTGACCTATGAAGGAAGCAAGCAAGTTCATGAAGCAAAGGCCAACCTCGTAGTTTAAAAAATATGAGCTATTCTAGATAAAAGAAGATGAAGACATTGAAACAATGTTTTCCATATTCCAAACTTTGGTCTCAGGATTAAAGGTACTTGAGAATAGTTATACTAATGTTGATCATGTGAAGAAAACCCTTAGGAGTCTAACAAGAAAGTAGAGATCTAAGATCACTTCCACTCAAGAAGCAAAGGATATGAATACACTTAAACTGAAAGAATTAATTAGCTCTATCAGATCACATAAAATTGAGCTTGTAGTAGATGAGCCCAAGAAGAAGAATAAGATTATGGCCTTGAAATCCGAGCAAAAGAGGGTTCTAAAGGCAACAAAAGAATTAGAGGATAGTAATTAAAATGATCAGAATATGAACTCAGAGGAAGTGGAGATTGCCTTCATATCTAAAAGAATTCAGAGGATCTGGCACAATAAGAAATCTTTCCCCTAGAAAGATTCCAAGCAGTCCAACCGAGGAAGTGCTGAAATATTTGGCAAGAAAAACATTATTTGCTATGGATGCAATGAACCTGGACATATCAAGTCTGACTATCTAAATCTAGAGAAAGGGAAATACTAGAGGAAAGATTTCAGACCCAAGAAGAAGAGTCTGATGGCTACATGGGATGATTATGATGAATCCTCTAATGATGAAGAGCACAAAGATTTGGCTTTGATGGCTCATGCCAACTCTGCCTCTAGATCCAACACAAATGGCAACTCTAGAAGTGAATCAGTAGTTGATGGAATTGAAATATTTTCTGACTTAACTTGATTTGATTTAATTACTGCTATAAAAGACTTCTTGAAAAAGAATCATAAATTGTCTTTAGAAATGAAAACACTTAGGAAAGAAAATGCAAACCTAACAGAAAAAATTAATGTTTTAAAGAATCAAAGTGCTGAATTTAAAGCAAAAAATGCAACTCTGAAAAATTGATATTACTGAAGTTAAAACAAAAAATGCAAATATGAAAACTGAAATTGCTGAACTTAAAGATAAAACCTTGAAAGGTATTCATGTTAAAAATACTGTTGGACTTTAGTCCTTTGAATCCTAATTTTGACATAATTAACAAACATACAATATTCATACTTAATATGTTAAATCTAATATTTCAATTGAGCAAAATTTCAGGAACACCAATTCAATCACACACACTTGGATCAAATTGCTTGGAACACAAGAAATCAACAAAAGTTGAATTCTGACTATGTAAATCGATTGGGAAATCGATTTCATAACAAGGGTGTAAGGAAATCTTAAGTGTTTGTAAATGTGAAATCGATTAGGCAATCGATTAGCTTAATTAAAAATGAAAACTGCACAAGTCAGTAGCACTCTGATTGGGAGAGTAATCGATTGGGAAATCGATTGAACATTTCACAAATTAAACCTGATGGTAACACATCGATTGGTAAATCGATTGGATAAGTCACAGTGGCACTCCAATGCTGAGGGAATCGATTGGCAAATCGATTGACAAAGTATCATTTGAAAAATGACCTCACTTGTGACAAATACAATCGATTGGACAATCTATTGTTGAAATTTTCAATTCTGATAAAGTTTGGTTGCAATCGATTGGGAAATCGATTGAACTAAACACCAGGTAAGAACTTTTCAGGAACATGCTACCAAAGCGATTGACACGTCTTTTGACACATGCTCTGATGATCTGTATTGGTACATATTTAATGCTATGAATTGGTTTCTTTGGTATGATTTTGAAATGGTTTGATATGCTCAAGTTACAATTGTATGAATTGTCAATTATGCCAAAAAGGGGGAGATTGTTGGATTTTGATCCTTTGATTCCTAATTTTGACATAATTCACAATTCAACAATATTCATACTTAATATGATAAATCTAATATTTCAATTGAGCAAAATTTCAGGAACACCAATTCAATCCTACACACTTGGATCAATTGCTTGGAACACAAGAAATCAACAAAAGTTGAATTCTGAATATGTAAATCGATTGGGAAATCGATTTCATAACAAGGGTGTAAGGAAATCTTAAGTGTTTGTGAATGTGCAATCGATTAGGCAATCGATTAGATCAATTAAAAATGAAAACTGCACAAGTCAGTAGCCTCTGATTTGGAGAGTAATCGATTGGTAAATCGATTGAACATTTCACAAATCAAACCTGATGGTAACACATCGATTGGTAAATCGATTGGATGAGTCACAGTGGCACTCCAGTGCTGAGGAAATCGATTGGCAAATCGATTGACAAAGTATCATTTGAAAAATGACCTCACCTGTGACAAATACAATCGATTGGACAATCTATTGTTAACACTTTAATTTTGATAAAGTTTGGTTGCAATCGATTGGCAAATCGATTGAACTAAACACCAGGTAAAAACTTTTCAGGAACATGACACCAAAGCGATTGACAAGTCGATTGATATCAAATAGCTGAGCCACTGTTTTGAAACCAATCGATTGGCAAATCGATTGATATTAAAACTGAATCACTATTTTGAATCACATCGATTGACAAATCGATTGACATCAAAAACCTGAGCCACTGTTTTGAAAACAATCGATTGGCAAATCGATTGAAATAAACTTGTTGAAAACACAGTGAACTCTGAAGTTTGGCAAATCGATTGAGTAATCGATTGAAAATAGTTTTATTAAAACAGTTTCCCAGAAATCGATTAGGCAATCGATTTCGACAGGTCTGGACATGTTCTGCTGAAAAGTGGTTTTAAAAGAATCGATTGGTAAATCGATTAGCTTGTATAGTTTCAAGATTAAAGAAAACCAAGATCGCGATAATCGATTGGCAAATCGATTTAGCTCATTTTATAACTTTACAAAATCGATTGGGAAATCGATTTCGTAGTTGGTTTTTCAGAAACTATATAAGATGTCTTTCAATCTTTATTCTCATAACTTCTAAGAACTTTTACATAACTTTTTCATAACTTTCATAATTTCTCTTATGCTCTCAAAAACGGTTCATGGCAACAAACTAACAACTTCATAATTGTGATTACAGATCTCAATACAGTTTGTTGACAATCTAAGAGAAATGATAATGTGCTCAAGAACAATCCATGAATATCCAGATTTGTGAAGAGCAACATTCATAAAGATTGAAGACCCTTTTGTTTTACGTCTTTTATTCTTTCTGTAATAAATCTTTGAACCAAAACGAACGTTGAAAATCCAGCTAGAAACTGGTGGCTACTTTCTTGGGTGAGAGGTCTCAACAAGAAAGAGTCGTACTTTGATTTTGTGTTAGGCTGCCGATTGTCTACAAGGATCAAAGGGTTGATAGAAAGCCAGCTAGAAACTGGTGGCTACTTTCTTGGGGGGAGAGTGTTCAACAAGAAAGAGTCGCACTGTGATTCTGTGATAGGTTGACGAGTATCTACAAGGATCAGAGGGTATTCAATAGGAAAGATATAATTAGAGATTGATAGGTTTCAGGGAGGAAACTGGACAATCTGTAATTGATTCTTTCTATTGAAGGAGAAGAAAATCTGAAATCCGATTGGATTTTCAGGACTGGACGTAGGTTGTTGTGGAACAACCGAACCAGGATAAATCTCTGTGTTTTCTTCTCTAACTCTCTCTCTTTAATTTTCTATATTGCTAACTTTGCATGCCTCAAAATTTAAATTCCGCTGTGCACTTGATACTGATTAATTTGGTAAAGAAAACTGATATATTTTCTGTTATTTCGAGGTCAAGATACCAACAATTGGTATCAGAGCTAACTTCTTGAGAGGTAAAACTTATAAGAAGATGGCCTCAACTGACGTTCTGGGAGAAGGCGCTTCGTTAGCTCGACCACCAGCTTTCAACGGTACAGCCTACATGTACTGGAAGCAACGAATGCTCATATTTCTGGAAGCAAGTGGCATAGATATCCTTGATGCTGTTGAAAACGGTCCGTACATTCCCAAGATTGCAGGAACTGACAACTCAATGATTATCAAGCCTAGAGCCGACTGGTCAGATGATGACAAGAAGAAGGTTGGTTTCAATGCGAAGGCTAAGAACATCATCACGTCCGCCCTATGTGCAGAAGAGTTCTTTAGAGTGTCCAATTGCAAGTCAGCAAAAGAGATGTGGGACATCCTCCAAGAAACTCACGAAGGTACTACTGATGTTAAGAGAGCTCGTGTGAATACGCTCATGCACGAATATGAATTATTTAGCATGAAGAAAGAAGAGTCAATCAGCGATTTGCAAACCAGATTCACACACATAGTCAACAACCTGCATGCACTAGGAAAAGATGTGGATAATGAACAGCAGATTGGAAAGATCATGAGATGTTTAACCAGAGAATGGCAGCCCAAGATTACCGCAATAGCTGAGTCTAAGGATCTAGCAAAGATAACGACAGCAACATTATTTGGTAAATTGAGGGAACATGAAATGGAATTACAACGACTGGATGAATCCGAAATGGAAAGCAGGAAAAAGAAAGGATTATGCTTGAAAGTACAAACCAAGCAATCTAAACCTGAATCCGATAGTTACTCAGATGGATCCAGCAGTGAAAATGAAGAGACTGAAATCGAATCACTTGTCAAGAAATTTAAGAAGTTTCTGAAGAAGAAAGATAACAAATTCAGAAAACCATCCAGCTCTAAGACTAGTGACATCAAGACAGTTACATGCTACGAATGTGGTAAGATTGGTCACACAAAGTCGGAATGCTACAAACTGAAGAACAAGAATAGAGCTCACAAAGCCAAAAGAGCATATATTGCATGGAGTGACAACGATAACGATGAGTCCTCTGCCTCTTCGGATGAAGAAAAAGTGAATTTATGTCTCATGGCTCACACTAATTCAGAATCTGACAGTGAGGTTAGTTCGCAATTTAATCCAACATATGATGAGCTTCAAGAAGCTTTCAATGAATTGCATGATGATTATGTGAAATCCATAAAACAGTTGTTAAGCACAAAGAAAATGCTTGAACAAATGAATGTTGAGCATAAAGAAATTGAAAATTTATGTGAACAACTGAAAAAGGATTCACAAGAAAAATCTGCAAAGTGCATTGAACTTGAAAATACAGTTGCATCTTTAAAATCTGATTTATTAAATTTTGCAAATAGTAAAGATAAGCTGAATGTCATGCTTAGCAATCAAAGACATGTTTATGAAAAATCTGGTTTAGGATATACACCAAATATGCATGTCAAAAGAAAAAATAAAAACAGATCTGGTATTGGTTATATGCAAACCAGAAATGTCAAACATGGTCAAAAATCTTCTATTGCTAAGAGTATGTATGACACCTTTACTAAACCAAACAAATATTCATCCTTTGATGGCAAATGTCATTTCTGTTGTAGAAAGGGACATTTTGTGTCTAATTGCAAATTTAAAAAATTAGCCAATCAAGGATGGAAGCAAGTTTGGATAGCAAAAGAATCTGTGTTTAAGACTGACCCCCCAGGACCCAATCTGAATTGGGTACCTAGATCCAAAAATTAATTATTTTTTTGCAGGTGTACTTGACATCCACCAAGCAAGATTGATATTTGAAAGTGGATGCTCAAGACACGTGAAATGAGACAAGTATGAGAATCTTGTCTTTAACATTAAATGAAGATTAAATGAAGAAAGATTGGTCAACCAAGTTAATCAGAAAGATTGGCAGTTAATCAGAAAGTTTTTTTTTGTTTAAATCGATTGATTAATCGATTTCGAGTTTGTTCTTTGTTTGTTTAAAGAATCGATTGTGGAATCGATTTGGTTAGTCCAGACTTCAGATTTTTTTGGAAAATATTTTGTAAAAATCCCGAGCATCGATTTGGAAATCGATTGATTAAGTGTTCAGTATTTGACATTTGGGACAATCGATTTGGACATCGATTAAGTAAAACGGAAAATCGATATGACCGTTGCGTACTTTTTTACTAGCCGTTGGACATCATTATTACACAATCGATTAAGGATTCGGTGTAACGGTAAGCAAATCGATTGGGCAATCGATTGATAAGGGTAAAAGTATAAAAACGAACAGGTCTAAATCGATTTCTTCACTGTTTCAACCCAGATTTCTATTTTTCTTTCTCTGCTTCATCTTCTTCCTCTGTCTCTGCAACTGATATCTGCAACTATATCTGAACTCTATCTTCACTCATCTCCTCTATTTGCAACCATGGCCCGCGTGAAACAAACACAAGCCCATACTCCTTCACCTTCATCATCTTCAACCAGTGAAACTCCCTCTCCGCCACCTACTGTGTCTAAAAGAATTCCGATTCCTACACACAAAATTCTTGCAAAGGACAAGGGCAAGGCTCCTGCTCCTATTCCAGAAAAGATCAAGAAAAGGAAGGAACCACCAAGTGAGAAGTTGTTGGCTGATGCTATGAAAGAAATTGCTCAGAAGAAAAAGAAACCGGTTACTTCACCTCTAGTTAAGAAAACTCCAGCACCTAAAGAGAAGGATGTGGAAGTTATCATTCCAGCAGAGTTTCTTAAACGGAAAATTCATGAAGGCAGAACCCTAGACTTTGGTTTCTTTGATACAGAAGGCTTCACATTCCAGAATCATCTGAGATTTCATGGTCTTGAAGGTTTTCTTTCATCTACTTTGGACAGCTATCCGAAATTGATACGGGAATTTTATGCAAATTTCAAGCTCACTGATGACGGGTTCAAAACTCAGGTTAAAGGTAAAAAGTTATCAATGTCTTTTGAAGACTTTGCTGAGTTGACAGGATTGCCATTTCATGGACAATCAATAGACGGCAGTTCTGATGCGGATGCAGCCGACGAAGGTTGGGAAGCATCGCTGGACAGGCACACTGCAGTGAAAGACATCATGGTTGATGGTTTTGTGGAAACCATCTCATTGCCGATTGGTCAGATGAAGGTACAGCAACGCATGCTCATGTATACATTAACAAGAATGCTTGTACCTCGATCAGGAAATCATGCTGTTGTTCAGAAGCTTGATATTATATTGTTATGGGGATTGTCCAAGGAACTTAAGATGAGTTGGACGTGGATTGTGCTAAGGCACATGTTAGAAGCTTCACACAGTAAGATCATGTTGCCTTATCCGCAGTTGGTTACAAAGGTTCTCAAGCACTTCAAGGTATCGTTTTTGAATGAAGAATCTGCAAAGACTACACTTATCTTCGGCGAAGCGATTGTGAATCAGATGAAACTGAAGAAAGTAGATAGTATTTGGATTAGACCAATGCCAAATGTTGAACCAACTCCTCCACAAGCATCTGAATCAGCAGCTGAGGCTCCTGCATATGTTGCAAAACTGATGGAATTTATGGCAGCTCAAATGGAACACAACGCCAAAATACTAGAGTCTAATGCAAGGATGGAAGCTACTTTGACATCTATCCAAACATCCCTGAAATCAGTTGTTCAGGATGTTGCTGCAATTCAAGCGCATCTAGGCCTCAAGCTATCTTTTGAAGACATAGCGCATATTGGTCGACAAGCAACTGAGGAACCACAGCCAGATCCTCTAGATCGGTCTGCGACTCACGGTGAGGAGACACCTGCTGAGGGTAATACAGCGGTCTCTACCTCTCCCCTAGATGATAGTGAGAACCAGCCCCTTTAGGAGATTAGATGGTCAAGTTCCTTATTTGTGATGTTTTATTTTGTTTGTCTTGCTGCTTTGCTATTTTATATTTTGTTAATAATATATATGTATGAGCAAATTTATTAATTGTTATCATATAAATACTGCCATACTACATCTGTTGCATATTTGTTTTGTTCTGATCTGATATACAAGTTATATGATTTCAATTCCTATGCTTATGTTCTTTAACATAGGGGGAGATATTGTTTTCTGCCTTTTTGCCTTAATTGACAAAGGGGGAGAAAAATTATAACTTGATAACTTGATAATATGCTTGTTGTTGCATTATTTAGGGGGAGAATCTGATGTTCTGATGATATTTTTTGCTCTGATACTTAATAATGTAATAATACTCATGCTGTTTTGACACATGCTCTAATGATCTGTATTGGTACATATTTAATGCTATGAATTGGTTTCTTTGGTATGATTTTGAAATGGTTTGATATGCTCAAGTTACAATTGTATGAATTGTCAATTATGCCAAAAGGGGGAGATTGTTGGACTTTAGTCCTTTGAATCCTAATTTTGACATAATTGACAATTCATACAATTGTAACTTGAGCATATCAAACCATTTCAAAATCATACCAAAGAAACCAATTCATAGCATTAAATATGTACCAATACAGATCATCAGAGCATGTGTCAAAATGTATCAAATCAGCATTACATTATTAAGTATCAGAGCAAAAACAAACAACATCAGATGCTCCCCCTTAATAATGCAACAACAAGCATATTATCAAGTTATCAAGTTATAATTTTTCTCCCCCTTTGTCAATTAAGGCAAAAAGGCAGAAAACAATTCCTCCCCCTATGTTAAAGAACATAAGCATAGGAAATGAAAGCATATAACTTGTATATCAGATCAGAACAAAACAAATATGCAACAGATGTAGTATGGCAGTATTTATATGATAACAATTAATACATTTGCTCATACATATATATTAATAAAACATAAAACAGCAAAAACAGCAAGACAACCAAAAATAAGACAACACAAATAAGGAACTTGACCATCTAATCTCCTAGAGTGGGCTGGTTCTCACTATCATCCAGGGGAGAGGTAGAGACCGCTGTATTACCCTCAGCAGGTGTCTCCTCACCGTGAGTCGCAGACCGATCTAGAGGATCTGGCTGTGGTTCCTCAGTTGCTTGTCGACCAATATGCGCTTTTTGAATCCAATCGATTGACGAATCGATTGACATCAAAAAACTGAGCCACTGTTTTGAACACAATCGATTGGCAAATCGATTGAAATAAACTTTTTGACAACACAGTGAACTCTGAGATTGTGACCAAATCGACTCTGTGTTTTTGTACATCGACTCTGAGATTTGGAACATCGATTGAGTAATCGATTGAAATTACTTTTATTGAAACAGTTTTCCAGAAATCGATTAGGCAATCGATTCCAACAAGTCTGAACATGTTTTACTGAAAAGTGGTTTTAAAAGAATCGATTGGTAAATCGATTAGCTTATATAGTTTCAAGATTAAAGAAAAACAAGACTCGCGAAATCGATTGGCAAATCGATTAAGCATGTGTTTTAACTTTAATAAATCGATTGGGAAATCGATTTAGCAGTTGTTTTTCAGAAACTATATAAACTGTCTTTCAATCTTTTTCTAAGAAGAACTTTGATCATAACGTTTCACTTTTCTAAGAACTCAAGATAACTTTGATTACAGATCAACATACACTTTGTTAACAAATCTGATACTGCTTTTTCAGATCAAGATAAAGGATCATCTATATTCATTGAAAGAAAAAGAAGAAAAAGTAATCTTGAGAGCAAAGACGTTATCCTCATGAACAATCATTGAATATCCAGATTCGTGAGAAGACTTTGATCAAGATTGAAGACTTTTGTTTTGTACTTCTTTTATTCATTCTGTAACAATACTTTGAAACGAAACGAACGTTAAAAACCCAGCTAGAAACTGGTGGCTACTTTCTTGGGTGAGAGGTCTCAACAAGAAAGAGTCGTACTTTGATTTTGTGTTAGGCTGCCGATTGTCTACAAGGATCAAAGGGTTGATAGAAAGCCAACTAGAAACTGGTGGCTACTTTCTTGGTTGAGAGGGCTCAACAAGAAAGAGTCGTACTTTGATTCTGTGATAGGCTGCTGAGTGTCTACTAGGATCAGAGGGTATTCAATAGGAAAGACATAATTAGATATTGATAGGTTTCAGGGAGGAAACTGGAAAATCTTTGTAATTGATTCTTTCTATTGAAGGAGAAGAAAATCTGAAATCCGATTGGATTTTCAGGACTGGACGTAGGTTGTCGTTGAACAACCGAACCAGGATAAATCTCTGTGTCTTCTTCTCTAACTCTCTCTCTTTAATTTTCTATATTGCTAACTTTGCATGCCTCAAAATTTAAATTCCGCTGTGCACTTGATGCTGATTAATTTTGTAACGAAAACTGATATATTTTCTGTTATTGCGAGGTCACTGATATCAACAAATACCACATGTAATTTTGATAAGCATGAAGAAGTATTCCAATATTTTCTAGCTAATGGTATGGAAAGAAGCAAGTATGCATCTATGTTTTATGGTGTTAGTAGAAATGGTAAAAAATGTTTAGGATTTGAAGAAACAATAACTCAACCTAAACTTATTCACTCTAATATTTTGTGTATTGTTTATTCTAATAAATGTCACTCTAAATTATCTTGTCCCATTTTAAATACAAGGAAATACAAGAAACCTTTCAAGACTAACAAATCAGGACCCAATCATATTTGGGTACCAAAAGACAAAATTGTTTATGTTGCAGATGTTCTAAGAAACCAAGTTGAAACACCCACCTTTGCACCTGATCAATCGATGCTTGGAATATATGAAAGGAAAAAGGTCTATATTTCAAGACCTAATAAACAGAATCCAAGTGACTCTTAGAAAAAAGCTCAAAAACTAGATGATTAGAACTATAACTATTAGATGAACCAGAAATATCCAGAGTAACAAAAGAAGTAAAATTGGGAAAGAAATCACACATATCACCATAAGAAAAATTGACAGGGAAATTACACATATCAACAAAACTGGAACTACCAGAAGAATCATAACTACCATCAGTTCCAGAATTATCAAAAGAACTTGATACATCAGCAGAAACAGAAGTGTTAGATAAACAATCAAAACCAAGAGACTTCTCTAAACTCTCCAAACAAATTCATCAAGCCTAAAAACCTGGATGAGAATTCAAATACCTTCACCCAAAACCTCTAATAAGAGGATATGCATTTCAAAATCTGAAAACAAGAAAAGAAGAACTAAGAGGGTTTTCAATGTAATGTAGAAACAAGTTGATTTCTAGGTTGAGTTTCTCTAATCTATATTTATCTATTTGATATTATGTTTATTGTGATAACAAGTAGCTTGATCTTAAAAATCAAAGAAATATGAGTATTTTCTAGGTTCTCAAAACTTAAGGGAACTAGGAGAAACACATAACCCGAACAATTCAACAAAAGCAGAATACAAGTTTGTTTTTTAGAAACAAGCAGAAACCACAAGAAACAAAACTATGCTTTGGCTGTATTGATTCCACTATTCAATTATCTTATTTTTATTATGTTATATAACAAATATCTTGACCTTAAAATTTCCAAGCAAATGAAAAATATGATCATAGGATGACAAATATTCATATGATGAATCTGATCATGTTAGAAAGAGTCAAGGTAAGACAAAAGGAAGACATGGACGGATGTACAAGTCATCTCATTCTAAAACTCTAATTGTTAGAAGTGCAAGTGATCATTTGAGGACCAAATCATCACTAAAAGATACCACTTTGTTTGGCTTACTCTCATCAGTTGAGCCTACCTCTATTGATGAAGAATTGGCCGATGAAGGATGAATTCTTGCAATGCAAGAAGAGTATAATGAATTTAAGAGGAATACATTTAAGAGGAATGATATTGTTAAGAGAATCCTTAGACACCTAAAAGGCACTACCAACATTACCTTATTCTACAAGAATTATTCTGAGTATAAACTGAGTGGGTATTGTGATTATAAGTATGTTAGAGATAAACTTGAGAGCAAAAACACAAGAGGAAACTGCACATTTCTAGGTTACAACTTAATCTCTTTGTCAAGTAAGAGACACACCACATTTGCTATGTCCACAACAAAAGATGAGTATATTTCAGCAACTGATTGTAGCTCTCAACTACTTTGGATGAAACATCAGCTAGAAGACTATAAAAATCCTAAAAACCAACATTTATATTTATTGTGACAACATTTCTGTCATTTTCCTAACCATAAACCATATCCTACATTATAGAGAAAAAAAACATAGAGATCAAACACCACTTCATTAGGGATTAAACATTTAGTTTGTTGACACTGAACACCAATGGGCAAATATATTCACCAAACCACTAGCTTAAGATATATTTGATTTCATCAAAAAAAACCTAATCCTTAGCTTCATACCTGAGTGATTTTTTGATAACATCAAAGTAGTCTAGCTTTACATTAGCTTATATTAGTTTTTATATTTTCTTGTAATGTGTTATATTCATGTTATTGAAAAAATAATAATTAAAAAAAAAAAAGTTTCACTTACAAGTCTTTTTGTATGATGATAAAAGGGGGATAAGATATTTGATAGTGGGGAGAAAATAGAAAAGGATAATTTGACTTAGGGAGAGTCAAAGAAATATAAAGAAAATCTAAAATAAGATTTGATTCAAATTTATAATTGGAAAATTCTAAAATCAGAATTGATTCAGATTTATAATTGAAGAAAATCTAAAATCAGATATGTAAAGAATTTATAAGTGAAGAAAACCTAAAAAAGATTTGATTCAGATTTCTAATTAAAAAAAAAAACCTTTGACCAAGTTGAAAAGAAGATATGGTCAAGATTTGAATATTTGATCAAGATTTATCTACAACAACTAATGAGTATAATTAATCTGAAAAATTTACAAACTCAATCTGAACAAAATACGAACAAAATCAATCTAGAAGATCTGCTCAAATTGGATTCAGAAATAAAGAATTGTCTAAAGAACATAATATCAAAAAACATCTTGTTTAGAACTATTTTTGAATAAGGTTATTGTTTACCAAGTTAGGAACAAAGAAACAATAAAAAATTAAACAAGGACTAAATTGATGCCCTAATTTTATCTATAAATATATACTAAAGGATGAAGAAAAAGATCATCGAAAATCAGAAAATCGGGGAAGAACTCAAAGTTGAAAATTCCAAAGTTATTTTAGAGTTCATAAAGAGAAACACTTGTTTAGTTCTGAAATATTTTCTAAGTGTTTTTCTTAGAGTGTCACTGTTCTTCAATATGGGATTGTCAGGTTGTTAGGAGAAGACTTGGTGATCATAACATTTGGGCACATGTTTTTATCTTTTTAGTTTGGTATTTTAAAAGCTCTTTATAGCTTAGATTAATATTTTTAGCTTGTTTCTAAACTTTGGGTCGAATTTGAATTATAATTTTATTATTTGCATTTTAATTTTATTATTTATATTTTGACTCTTTCTCGCTCTGTAGGTCATAACTTGAGCTCTGGATATCGGATTGGCACATATGAGTAGGCGTTGGAAAGATAAACATCTAAGCTACAACTTTTAGGTTGGAAGAAAAGACAAATTCCGAACTTTACTGGGCCTAAATTGCAAATTTCTTAATCTGGATATTTGTAATAATTTTAATTAGCGGACCACTTGTTTTTAAACCCTAAACCCTAATGTCCAATAACAAGTACTATATATTGGCAGTTTTGTTTCTTTTCTAAGACGGAAAAATTAGGATTCAAATTGCTACAAGAAATAAACAGTTTTATTTTAATTTCATGGAAGGCTAATTTTATAAGATTCATCCACGACTTCAAAGTTTCATAAACACCTTGAGATTCAGGTTACACTATCAATTTCTATTCATGATTCTATTCTTGTTTATTTGATTATGTTAATATTTTGATTGCTTAAATTGAATTTCAATATGATTGATTAATATTATTTGAAAAAATTTGGTTTCGGTTTCTAATTTAATTGAATTACAATTTTGCGACGCTTGATCGTTAATTATAATATTTTGATGATTGTGATGCTTAATCTAATCAAAGAAACCAAATTCACATAGGATTGATTACACTTGTTTGATCAATTCTATAGTCAAATAAGGATAGAATCATAAATTAGAAATTAAACTCATTGATAGAATCTGTGATAGGTTTGAATCTCGAATAAGCGGATTAATTGTTTTGCTCATCTGTTAAAACAAAAATCTAAAAACTCCATTTTTAATTTCAATTTTCAATTCGGTTATTATTACTATATCAGAAGTCCTTGTGAAACAATTCGAGTTATTACCTCTATTTACATTTTATCAATTGTATTTGATCCGTGTGCGACAGCGGATCAAATTGGCGCTGTTGCCAAGGACTCTCTGATAATAATATTAACCCTTTTTTTAGGCGACTGTCTCGGATTGCTCCGAAATTGCGCCAGAAAATCAGAAAAAATTCAAGGAACAGGACTCCGTATAAGTTCCTTGGACGGAAACGACGGTCAAATCCCAAATTACTTCATTAAGACCTTTTTTTTTTCAATTTTTTCAAATTTTTTTAATTTTTCATATTCTCCAAAAATTCCAAAAAATTTGCGTTACCCTTTATTTGAATTTTAGAAATTTTTGATGGTATTTTTATATTTTTTGGATTTTATTTGATAGTGTTTTCTATTTCTCACTTCAATTTTAGCATTTGGGACACTGTTGGAATTTTCAGAATTGTTATTTTGTATTGCATTGCTATGATGATGCATGACTAGGGCTAGTTCTGTGAATTTTCATTCCCTTGAACCTGAAATAGATAGGACATTTCATATACGTCGTAGACTTAATAGAGCTGCTAGTGTTAACAAGTTAGAGTTAGATACTGAAATTGATAACTTGTTGCAAAATATGGCTGTTGCGAATAATAGATTCTTAAGACAACTTGCTGCACCTAATGTCAATTATAATGCACTATGTATCACATATCCTGAAGTTACTGTACCATTTGAACTTAAATCCGGTTTAATACACTTGCTTCCAAGGTTTAATGGTCTTGCAGGTGAGCATCCCCACAAACACTTGAAGGAATTCCATGTTGTGTGTTCTACCATGAAGCCTAAAGAAGTCACAGAAGACCACATTAAGCTGAGAGCCTTCCCATTTTCACTCCAAGATGCTGCTAATGACTGGTTATACTACCTTCAACCAGGTTCTGTTACAAGTTGGAATGATCTCAAGATATTGTTTCTAGAAAAATTCTTCCTTGCCTCAAGAGCTGTTTCAATCAGAAAAGAAATATGTGGCATTACGAAGATTGACAGGGAATCATTATATGAGTATTGGGAGAGATTCAAAAAATTAGTGTCAAGCTGTCCTCATCACCAGATTTCTGAACAATTCCTCATCCAATATTTTTATGAAGGCTTGCTACCTATGGATAAAAGCATTTTGGATGTCGATAAGACCCTAGAAGCGACAAGGGATTTGATTGAGAACATGTCCATTAATTCTCAGCAGTTTACAACTAGAAACAATTCAACACTGTTGACAAAGGGTGTGAATGAAATTCAAGCTTCTTCCCACAAGAATTTAGAAGGAAAACTTGATGAGCTTACATCTTTAGTAAAAAAATTGGCAATAGGTAAAACCCAAGCAGTTGTCTGTGGTATTTGCACTTCTCCAAAGCATCCTTCAGATTCATGTCCTACATTGCAAGAAGACCCAATTGCTGATGCTCCTCAAGCATGTGCAGCAAATATATACAATCCTCAAGCCAACTATGATCTATCATCTAACATGTACAATCCTTGTTGGAGAAACCATCCCAACCTGAGATGGGGGAATTCATCTGCACAACAACAACCTAGGCAGCAACAGCAAAATATTCCTCCACAAAAAACAATGCACCTTCATTAGAGGACCTCGTTAAACCAATGGCTGTCAAGAATCTCCAATTTCAACAAAGAACATACTCCACCATTCAAAATTTGGAAACAAAGATTGGTCAGCTAGCCACTTCAATCAATCAATTACATGCTCAGGGGTCAAACCAATTGCCTGCATAATCAGTAGTAAATCCAAATGCTCCCAATGTTAGTGCAATTACATTGAGGTCTGGGAAAGCTGTTGAAATACCAAAGGTACGTGAAACTGTAGTGAAAAATAATAAGGTTGCTGAGGACACTTTGATACCTAAAACTGTTGATGTTGATTAAAATATACCATTTCCTTTTCTTCAAAGGGAAGTGAAGACTAAGAAAATGGACGAGGCAGATAAGGACAAGGAGATCTTGGATACATTTAGGTAGGTGGAAGTGAATATTCCCCTCCTTATAGCAATTAAACAGATTGAAACTGTTGATACTATAAGGATGTAATTGCATTAACATGGGAGCAAGGTTGCTCTTGATACTATAAGGATGTAAATGCACTAACAAGGTTGTTGTTTATAGTTGTTGTTGATACCTTGTAATTGCACTAACAAGGTTGTTGTTGATACTATAAGGATGTAAATGCTCCCAATGTTAGTATTCACTTTGATATATGAAACTGTTGATGTTGAGAAAAATGTACCACTTCCTTTTCCTCAAAGGGCAGTGAAGACTAAGAAAATGGACGAGGCAGATAGGTACAACGAGATCCTGGATACATTTAGGAAGGTGGAAGTGAACATTCCCCTTCTTGAAGCAATTAAACAGATTCCAAGATATGCAATAAAAGATTTGTGCACACACAAGAGAAGGTTAAAAGGAAATGAAAGAGTAAACATGGGGCGAAATGTTTTAGCCCTCATTCAACCCATGCCTCAGAAATGCAAAGATCCAGGAACTTTTTCCATTCCATGTACCATAGGCAATAGTCAATTTGAAAATGCTATGTTAGATTTAGGAGCTTCCATTAATGTTATTCCTACATCTATTTTTAACTCTCTTGCTCTTGGACCTTTACAAAGTACAAGTGTTACCACTCAATTGGCGAACATGAGCAATACTCGTCCCACTGGACTTGTGGATGATGTACTTGTTCGAGTTAATGAATTCATATTTCCTACAGATTTTTACATTCTAGACATGGAGGCAGAGAATAAGTCCAACAGGGCGCCTATCATCTTAGGCAGACCATTCTTGAAAACTGCTAGAACAAAAATTGATGTGCATGCTGGAACTCTATCCATGGAATTTGGTGATAACACTGTTAAATTTAACATCTTTGATGATATAAAACACCCTGTGGAAGAGCATTCTATTTTTCAAATTGAATTGCTTGCTGATTTGGTTGATGACACTTACCCCGATATATTTGCCACTGATTTTCCTTCATTGTCTGGTTTTGATGATACTTATACTTGTGAACTTTGTACAGATACTCAATTGTGCTCTGTGTGTTTTGAGATCGAAGCTGCCTTGCAAGTTGATCATTGTACTGATATCGATATTTCTACTAACATAATTGATTTTGCAAACTTAGCTTCGACCACTGGTGTTGTACCTTCCATTGAACAACCACCGACTATAGAGCTTAAACCACTTCCTGGAAATTTGAAATATGCTTATTTAGAAGGAAGTGGCAAGTTACCTGTGATTATTTCAGCCAAACTTGAAGATGAACAGGAAGAGAAGCTGTTGCAGATTTTGAGAAAACGCATGAAGGCAATCGGATGGACCTTGGCTGATATTCCTGGTATTACCCCATCCATGTGTATGTATAAGATACTACTGGAGGACTGGGTAAAATCAGTCAGGCAGCCCCAAAGGCGACTTAACCCATTCATTTTGGATGTTGTAAAAAAAGAAGTGACCAAGCTCTTGCAAGCAAGCATTATATACCCCATCTCTAATAGTCAATGGGTGAGTCCGGTACAGGTAGTCCCAAAGAAAACTGGACTCATAGTGGTTAAAAATGAAAATAATGAACTTATCTCCACACGAGTGCCGAACAGCTGGAGGATCCATATTGCACCAGAGGACCAAGAAAAGACCACGTTCACTTGCCCTTTTGGCACATTTGCCTACAAGAGAATGCAATTTGGCCAATGCAATGCTCCTGGTACTTTCCAACGCCGCATGATTAGTATTTTCTTTGACTTGATAGAAAAATGTATTGAAGTTTTCATGGATGATTTTATTGTGTGTGGTTCCTTATTTGATGCATGCTTGAACAATTTAGATAGAGTTTTGCATAGATGTATTGAAACTAACCTTGTGCTGAATTATGAAAAATGTCATTTTATGGTTGAACAAGGCATAGTTTTGGGACATGTGATCTCTATAAAAGTGATAGAAGTGGATCCTGCCAAGATTGATGTGATTTCAAATTTACCTTACCCATCTTGCATCTGCGAGATTCGTTCTTTTCTTGGCTATGCAGGTTTTTACAGACGCTTTATCAAGGATTTCAGCAAGATAGCTCTTCCGCGGTCAAATTTGTTGCAAAAAGATGTTAGTTTCAACTTCGATGACAAATGCAAGAAGGCATTTGATTTCTTAAAGGCAGCACTGACCTCTACTCCCATAATTCAGCCACCCAATTGGACCCTCCCTTTTGAAATTATGTGTGATGCATCTAACTATGCCATGGGAGCAGTCTTTGCACAAAGGGTTGGTAAGGCTGCCCATGTTATTTATTATGCTTCTAGGACTTTAGATTCTGCACAGGCTAATTATACTACCACTGGAAAGGAACTTTAGCAATTGTTTTTGCAGTTGATAAGTTTAGATCATATTTGTTAGGTTCGAAGGTAGTTGTTTTTACTGACCATGCAACTTTGAAGTTTTTGTTGAAGAAACCAGAAGCAAAACCGAGATTGATCCGATGGATGTTGTTACTCCAAGAATTTGATTTAGAGATTAAAGATAAGAGTGGAGCTGAAAATTTGGTGGCAAATCATTTAAGCAGAATAAAAATGGATGAGGACCCCATCCCCATTCAAGATGACTTCCCTTATGAGCAACTGCTACAGTTGGGTGAGGTAACTCCTTGGTTTGCTGATTTAGTGAATTATCTAGTTGCTGGAGTCTTTCCTGCAGATGCATCCCGAACACAAATACACAAACTTAAAAGTGATTCCAAATACTATGTGTGGGATGATCCATATTTGTGGAAATTCTGTAGTAACCAGGTGATTAGGCGATGTGTTTGCCACCATGAGGCTCAATCCATTCTTCATTTTTGTCATGCTTTTCAAACTGGAGGACATTTTGGTCCTCAACGAACAGAAAGAAAAGTCTTAGACTCAGGTTTATTTTGGCCCACATTGCTTAAAGATGCTTTTGAGACTTACAAAATTTGTGAACAGTGTCAAATATCAGGAACAACAATCACTCGTAGAAGTGAGATGCCTCAACAACCTATACTTTTCTGTGAAGTATTTGATGTGTGGGGCATTGACTTTATGGGCCCTTTTCCTGTATCTTTTGGTTATATCTATATTTTACTAGTTGTTGATTATGTTTCGAAGTGGGTGGGAGCAATAACCACTAGGACTAATGATTCAAAAGTTGTTGCAGGTTTTATCAGATCAAATGTTTTTTGCAGGTTTGGAATACCCCGAGCCATCATAAGTGATCAAGGCACTCATTTTTGCAACCGCACCATGGACGCTTTGCTTCAGAAGTATGGGGTTGTGCATATAGTTTCTACACCTTATTATCCTCAGACTAATGGGCAAGCTGAAGTCTCAAATAGGGAAATCAAACAGATCTTAGAAAAGATGGTGCAGCCAAACATGAAAGATTGGAGCCACCGACTTGAAGAAGCTCTTTGGACTCATATAACATCCTACAAAACACCAATAGGAATGTCCCCTTATCGACTTGTGTTTGGTAAGGCATGCCACCTCCCAATAGAAATAAAGCATCGTGCTTATTGGGTGGTCAAGAGTTGTAACCTTGAGATGGAGAAAGCAGGTTTGGAGAGAAAGCTTCAATTGCAAGAACTTGAAGAGCTTAGACTTGAAGCTTACGAGAACTCTCGCATCTATAAGGAGAAAACTAAGTACTTTCATGATAAGATGATTTCTAGGAAGAAATTTTCCATTGGCCAAAATGTTTTATTGTTCAACTCCTGTTTGAAAGTTATTGTTGAGAAACTTTGATTGAAGTTGATTGACCCATTTGTTGTTACTAACATTTTTCCTCATGGTGTAGTGGAAATAAAAAGTGAAAACAACGAAAAAATGTTAAAAGTAAATGGACAACGCCTCAAGCTATTCCATGAGAGCTTTGTGCTTGAAGATTTTACCATAGAAGAACTCTCCTTGGAAAAGCCCACCTACACTGAAGTTTAAACAGGGAGCTCCCTTTCCTTACTCTTATTTTATACTTGTTACTTTCATTGAGGACAATGTGTAATTTAAGTGTGGGGGTATTATTTAGGATTCTATTTTGTTATGATTTTAATTATTATAATTTCAAAAATAAAAAAAATAAAAAAAAAATAAAAAATATAAAAATAAAAAATAAAATAAATAAAAAATGGACATTGCATTGCATGCTTTTCATCAGATTTTATGGTTGTAAATATTGAGAGTTTGTTTGGATTGACATGATTAGATAGTATTTTTGCATTCTTGGTAAAATAAATTGGATTAAAATACTAAATTATGTATCATTTGTGATAAGTCATTAACCTTTGTGAGATTTTTGAGCCTTATTATGAATGAAATACATTTTTCCATCTTTTTTTTTCTTGTATGTAATCTCATTCATGATTGCTAGTTACGCCAGAACTTGACTTGAATCTTGTCCGCATGCATATATTGAAATGATCTAGGCATTTGTTTCTAATTAAGCTACCAGTCAAATAAGCCTATCCTACAATTATCCATTTGTTTAAGCCCCTTTGAGCCTAATTACCCCATTTTTTTTTGTTATATAGCTCATTACAAGCCTAAAAGTGAAAAACAATGAA
>NC_021161.2:29966132-29970600 GCF_000331145.2 Cicer arietinum
TATATATATATCTAAGGAAAAATAGTTGTGTTATGAACAAAGAGAGTATGAAAATAAAAGTTAATGATGTTTTGTTGAGTTACTTAATGTTGTTTTTCTCTCTTCATCATTACTCCTTTATTCTCTTTGATTTTCAGCTCTAGTCTCCTTAGGATTATCTCACCCTTACCTTGACCACGTTACAACCTAAATAAAGACCTTTTGATCATTATCTGCATGTGTTTCAAATATAGATTATAGAGGCTTGTCAAGCCTATGGTAGTGCTAGCTTTCATGACGTGTTTTGAGTGTAAACAGTAGCCCAATCACTTTGAGTGTAAACACTTTGAGAGAATTTAATATCCCGGGAGGACTCTATAACTTATTATACATTTTTTAGTTAACTTGTCCTCTTGTTTGCCTTGGTTGTGATAAAAAAACTATTCATAATTGCCTTAAGCTAGAAATATTTTTCTCTCTCACCACTTTGCATTCATAAGAATATTTGGAATTATAATTTTGCGACATTTGATCGTTAATTATAATATTTTGATGATTGTGATGCTTAATCTAATCAAATAAACCAAATTCACATAGGATGGATTACGCTTGTTTGATCAATTCTATAGTCAAATAAGAATAGAATTAAAAATTAGAAATGAAACTCATTGATAGAATCTGTGATAGATTTGAAACTCGAATAAGCGGATTAATTGTTTTGCTCATCTGTTAAAACAAAAATCTAAAAACACCTTTTTAATTTCAATTTTCAATTCGGTTATCGTTACTATATCAGAAGTCCTTGTGAAATGATTCGAGTTATTACCTGTATTTACATTTTATCAATTGTATTTGACCCGTGTGCGACAGCGGATCACTTGGCTTGTAGGGTCAAGGTGGTTAGTTTCTCAGAAGTCAGGGGTTGTCAGACTGTTTGAGAAGACTGACTTGGAGGGTCAGGTGCTTTGTAATTCAAGGTACTTGAATTAGTGGATTAATGACTTTTGAATGAGGGGTCTAGATGTAGCCAAGTTAGTGGTGAACCAAGATAAATTTATGTGTCCAATTATTTTTGCTTTCATTGTTTGCTGCCTTTAAACCCAATTGTTTCTTATCTAAGTAATTTATAAAAACCAACGAACCTTCTTCAAATTAGCTAAAAGTTATCAACTCTCTCAAACACTATTCAACCCCTCTTTCTCTTGTTTTCACCTTTAACATTATGCTATATCCTCTGATTATCTGATCAATACAAAGGAACACCAAGACTTTGCTTTTATGCTCTACATCTCTTTGCTTGGTGATACACACCTATAATAAGTTTCTGACTATGTTGCCTTTAGAGATGCAAGCAAGCATGTGACTTAGTTGCCTCTAGATTTACAAGAAAGCATGTGACAAAGCTCTCTCTGATGACTATAGCAAGCGTTTGATTTGTCCTCCCCTAAAGAAAGTCAACGTTCATAATGAAGTTATGTTGAACAAGTTAACATTTTGATAAAGTTAACGAATATGGAGAAAGTAAATACTCAGTCAACGTTCAATAAAATTTGTTGTGAAGAAGTCAAGATTCTGATAAAGTCAATGCTCAACCAATATTCATAAAGAAGTTGTTTTGAAAAAGTCAACTTCTATTGAGAAAGTCAACGCCCAATCAACATTCATAACAAAGTTGTTCTAAAAAAGTCAATGTTCTGATTAAGTCAACGACTATAGATAAAGTCAACGTTCATGAAGAAGTCAACATTCTAAAAAAATAAACGCTTATGAAAAAGTCAGCAACTCAAAAGAAGTCAATGCTCTGATGAGAGTAAACGATCTGATGATAGTTAATCCTCTAAGAAGACAAGTTGTGCGCATCCTCTTGAAGTCATCAAGAATCTGTATGCTCCAATGATTTGTAAGAAAATGCTTTGATTAACCTATCCTCTAATCCCATACCCGCTATTTTTATTCAAGTTACGAGGAATGATTTATGGGATTATATTCTCAGCTCAACGAATAAATATATCTTCAACGGTTCACTTGCTGAAACCTATGAAGATACATGTTGTATTTCTAAAAGAAAGTACATATTCCTTACCCTTAAATGACACATACCTTACCGTGAAGAACTCTATAAAAGACATGCTTCCTTACTTGAGATCATAGAACAACAAAAACAACAACAAGAATAATGCAAAACAATTACATGCAGAACTACAACCTTATGCAATTTTTCAAAATTTATCTAAGTGTTGAAAAAGAAAAATCTGAAAGTATTACATTGTAAACAACCTCTTGAGAGAGATTGTTTAGAAAACCAAAACTCATTCATTTGTAACTTAGCTCAGTAGTGGTTGTTTTCCTCAATGTTTTGTAGGTGAAAACTAGAAGCTAAGAATAATTAACTGGTTGAGGTTAAGTGATGTAATTCACTTTGAATTATTGGAGAAAATCCTTCTAAGTGAAGGGACTTGACGTAACTACTGTTTTGGTGATTAACTAATATAAATCTTTGGGTGATTTACTTATTCCACCTGTTTATTCATTATGAGTTTTTAATTATCAAGTTTATAGAAGAAATTTTTAAAACTGTAAAACACAATTCAAACTCCATTTTCTTGTGTTTTTTTAACCTTTAATTGATATCAGAGCTTGGTCTCAAGGCCTGAGCACGTTACAATTTTGATCCCCACCAACAACGCCAATTTGATCCGCTGTCGCACACAAGTCAAATACAATTGATAATATGTAAATAGAGGTAATAACTCGAATAATTTAACAAGAACTTCTGATATAATAATAATAATAATAATAATAATAATAATAATAATAATAATAACCAAATTGAAAGTTGAAATTAAAAAGGGGTTTCTTAGATTTTTGATTTAATAGATGAGGAAAACGATTAATCCACTTATTCGAGTTTCAGACCTATTGTAACACCCCGTTTTTAACAGCGCGAGTGTATTTTTTTTTTCAAAACAAATTCATAAAAACAAAGGAATAAAGAAGAAAATACTTTTGGATAAATATTTAAGTCGTAACACGACGACAAATAAGTCAACAGAATTTACAAGCAGCGAAATAGTTTTTGAAATACGAATCCAAAGCATTTAGACATCAAAGAGTGGTACATGGACCCCATCATAATAAAATGTCAAACAGACAATATTAGTATAGGTACAGTCTTCCAAATTAAAATAAACACAACCCTAAAAGAAAGACGTCTAGTCCCTATACGTCATCCTAATCTGATCATTCTACCAAAAAACTATACATCCCGGATGATCTTCACGCGCCCCGCAAGATCCTCATAACACAGCTCCAGTCAGGTGTGTCCAATTACCTTCCCATCTATAGGGTACTAACCGGTAGGGTGGTCCTGGTTCTCATCTGAGGGCAAAGCCCAAATTTCCACAATAGTTGTAAAGTGTCACCAACCAAAATTAACAATTAACACATGACATTTAAGTTTTTAAATGCACAAAATAATCTTTCAACTTAGCATGCACCTTAAAAGGGTTTCCATATGCCAAACATTCATAAACAAGGTTGAAAAAATGAAGTTTTTAACAAAACAACACTGTTGTATTCGAATACAGCATCTCTGTATTCGAATACAAGGCTGTTTCAGCATTCAGCAGCAAAAACAGCATGCCTGTATTCGAATACAGCCTTCTGTATTCGACTACACAGCAAGTCAGTAGCAAAACAACATGTCTGTCTTAGAATACAACCGTCTGTATTCAACTACACAGTAAGTCAATGGCAAAAACAACATGTTTGTATTCGAATACATCTTTCTGTATTCGAATACACATCAGACAGCAACAAAAAAACAACAAAATTCAGCAAAATTAAGCTTTTAAAAGGGTTTTGAAATCAATCAACAGTTACACATATATTCCAACCATTCACACTTAGCAATTATAGCACAATCACCATGACGACTTGAGTTTCGAAAAGGTTTTGCAATCAATCATACTTACACACAATTTCAAAACATACACACTTAGCAATTATAGCACAATCACTACGACAACTTGAGTTTCGAAATGGTTTTGCAATCAATCACACTTACACACAATTCCACAACATCCATACTTGGCAATTATAACACAATCACCATGACGACTTGAGTTCAAACACTCAATCATAATCTTGAATCAAACACGACTCGCGTGCCAAGCACCCTAATGCAATGCGTATATGCCAAAATGCATGGACTCGGAATTCCAAACCAAAACCCTCCTCGAAAGGCCGTAAATCATAATTGTACCGCCTATCACAGGCCGAAGTACTAAATTACCGAGGTACCACCTATCACGGGTCAGCACGATTTACTAAAAACGTATATCGTAAATGTACCGCCTATCACTGGCCGAAGTACTATTTACCGAGGTGCCACCTATCACGGGTCAACACGATTTACCAAAAATGTGTAGTCTATCGCAACGACGCGACAATCCTCGCAAGGATAAGATGAACCAACAAATCACATGGA
>NC_021161.2:29973807-29975345 GCF_000331145.2 Cicer arietinum
TGATCTCCACGCGCCCCGTGAGATCCTCCTAACATAGCTTTAGTCAAGCAATCCCATCTATATTCCCATCCGTAGGGTACGAACCGGTAGGATCGTCCTGGCTCTCATCTGAGGGCAAAGCCCAGATTTCCACAATAGTTGTAAAGGGTCACCAACCGAAATTAACAATTAACACATAACATTTAAGTTTTTAAATGCACAAAATAATCTTTCAACTTAGCATGCACCTTAAAAGGGTTTCCATATGCCAAACATGCATAAACAAGGTTGAAAAATGAAGTTTTTAACAAAACAGCACTACTGAATTCGAATATAGCATCTCTGTATTCGAATACAAGGTTGTTTCAGCATTCAGCAGCAAAAACAGCATGTATGTATTCGAATACAATAGTCTGTATTTGACTACACAGTAAGTCAGTAGCAAAACAACATGTCTGTCTTAGAATACAACCGTCTGTATTCAACTACACAGTAAGTCAATGGCAAAAACAACATGTTTGTATTCGAATACATCTTTCTGTATTCGAATACACATCAGACAGCAACAAAAAAACAACAAAATTCAGCAAAATTAAGCTTTTAAAAGGGTTTTGAAATCAATCAACAGTTACACATATATTCCAACCATTCACACTTAGCAATTATAGCACAATCACCATGACGACTTGAGTTTCGAAAAGGTTTTGCAATCAATCATACTTACACACAATTTCAAAACATACACACTTAGCAATTATAGCACAATCACTACGACAACTTGAGTTTCGAAATGGTTTTGCAATTAATCACACTTACACACAATTTCAAAACATACACACTTAGCAATTATAGCACAATCACTACGACAACTTGAGTTTCGAAATGGTTTTGCAATTAATCACACTTACACACAATTTCAAAAAGATTACCACGGCAATTGGGATCTCGATAACCATCTTACTTACACACAATAATCAACACATAACACTTAGCATTTTCAACGCAATTAACACGATAAATCAAATTCAAATCACTCAATCATAATCTTGAATCAAACACGACTCGCGTGCCAAGCACCCTAATGCAATGCGTATATGCCAAAATGCATGGACTCGGAATTCCAAACCAAAACCCTCCTCGAAAGGCCGTAAATCATAATTGTACCGCCTATCACAGGCCGAAGTACTAAATTACCGAGGTACCACCTATCACGGGTCAGCACGATTTACTAAAAACGTATATCGTAAATGTACCGCCTATCACTGGCCGAAGTACTATTTACCGAGGTGCCACCTATCACGGGTCAACACGATTTACCAAAAATGTGTAGTCTATCGCAACGACGCGACAATCCTCGCAAGGATAAGATGAACCAACAAATCACATGGAATCATCTCGTGGCCCATCCGGTCACCACTATCACCATGGCCCATCCGGTCGCCATGTACTATGAAATGCATGAGCATACTCTGACTCTATCCACGACAACCGCTGAGTAAATGCAGATATTAAAAGATTCCCCATTTTTAATACCCATTTAACTCTAACAATTCGGACGA
>NC_021161.2:29975865-29978102 GCF_000331145.2 Cicer arietinum
AAACCACACATAAATGAGTTAAATTCATTTTCCACGAAACACTCATCAATATCACCAAAACCCAACTCTAAAATTTTACCCATAAAAGCATTAAATTCATTTTCCCCAAATCAACACTTCAACCCTAAAAAATTTCTTTTCCACACAACCACAGATAAGTCCCTAAATGCAAACTAAAAAGTTTGGAAGGAGCCCTTACCTTAACGTTAGATTTAACGAGCGATTACGGTACCACGAGTAATTCCGATAAAATCTCCGCTTGCGACATCGCTTCCAAAGTTAGTTCTATAGCACCGTAGCGTGGAGGTGAGCAACTTTCCCTTCTATCTTTTCGCGAAACGAAGCTTAGATCTAAACAAAACATGGAGGTTTGTGTTTAACGGTTTTGAAAACCCCTAACACCGTTTTTGAATCAAAGGATAAGAATGAAACTGAGAAATCCTTGCTTTCTCACCCACCAAGCCTTGGTTCCTTTTCTTGAAGCAAAAGGAAGCAACGAAAAGAAAAGAAGAGAGAAGGAAGAAGAAGAAGGGTTCGCAAGCATGGAGGGAAACGTGTGTTTTCTTCCTCTGTTTATGTGTTTTTCCTTTCTTTTCCTCCATTCTAACATATATATACATATGTTACTTTATATTAATAATATATATATATATATATATATATATTATAATTAAAATCAAACCAACCAATATCCCAAATCATTTTGATAAAAATATCTACTCTCATCGCAACTCAATTGACAGATAATTTTCATCAACGAGTGATATTTTTAACAAAACTGTCTAGTATTAAATTATTCGCAACGTAAATAAATTATTTTCCGACAAATAATTTTAATCCCATTTCCAAAAATATATTTTTGGCATTTAACCCACTAATTACCAAAAACTAGGCTAAAAAGCCTAAGAAGTTCAACACCAAATACCCTAAAATTGTATAATTTGGAATTTTTGGAATTTAAAAATTAAGGGTCTTACATTACTACCCTCCTAAAGTTAGTTTCGTCCTCGAAACTTAAAGTATGAGTAACAATCCACACTAGGTTTGTACTCAAATTCAACATACAAGTCACAACTTACTTCACCCGACCTACTCGAAAAAAGTGTTGTCTACCCGTTTTCATAGGGTGCTTAATACTCTACACACATCCATAGTGGTAAGGTTTGTCCGTTCCATTCAACATGATTTTGTCTACTATCAACAAGAGATTAAGGATGATCAGTCCCTCAATTTGTCAATAAATAGCCAACAACAATGATGGTGGCTTGGACTATCTTAATCGAATTGTAATAGCACTCCCTGCGACTTGCGCTTAAGGTTATCCTAATGCACAAGCGATCAACAAACTTCTCAAGGTCCACTGAGTTTCCCGTATTTTCCTATAACTTTGCTCTTATCGACAGATTGCAATCGCCCGAAACTATGTCACATAGCCTCATATACGTGCACTTGGCACAAATTATCTATTTGGTACCAAACTGAAACACTGCGTATGACGTCAACACATTGGGCACAAAACAATCATTACCGCCGAGAACTCCTAAATGTCTCCATGGTCCACAAATCCTCGATTTTTCTTTAGTCGCACAACTACGCCAAATCGTAGTGTTCTTATCTGTATGTTGTTCAAATTATAACTCTAATAATTTCATCCCCAAATCTGCTTGGTGATCCAAGCTTCCTCAAATTCTTTTGATAACATGCCAAAACTATACTACTCATGATGAATTTAATTCACTAGTTAAGACATATATTTGTCTCATGCCTAACACATCAAATTCATGTTTCCCTAGTCGATTTCTTTACATACTTTGCAAGTATGCACAAACTCGAAAATAATTCTCCTACATCTACTGCCAGTATTCATTTTGACACTTCTCAATTTCATTGAGTCCTTTCTTTGCAGCTCGATGATTATCTCTTCATTATTTCGAAATCATTACTTAGCTTACTCTTGTATGTCTTTTCCCAAAAATTGTTCTCTTCTTTGACACCCACAATTGGTACACACCATTGTGCGTCATATCCCAAAATGTCATCCAACCGAATTGGATTTTCTTGTCTTTCCTCTTACTATTAAACTTTTCTCCCTTCGAATAAGCTTGTAATCCTGGTCCTTAAGAATTTCTTCAACAATTCAAACAAAATCTTAATTCCTCATAATTTTCACGCTTCTTACGAAATATTCTACATCTAAAATATATCTCAAACCACTTTTCACCTCTACCGTCATTCAA
>NC_021161.2:29979551-29981937 GCF_000331145.2 Cicer arietinum
ATCATTGACATACCCTTATAATAACAATGTCTGAATTATAGGTGAGATAATTCCTTTCATCAATCTTTAATTGTCATAAGCTACATATACATGTGCTGCTCCAACAAGTTTTCTTGGCACATTTTCCAAAATTTGGTTCACTCGCTGGATTCTTATTCCTTCCCAACCTTCATCGAGATACAGACTAAAAGAATCCTAACAATCGAACGTCCTAAAGAACTATTTCTCAAATGTTCCCCATAAGCATTTCCTAATAAATAATTTTCTATAAACTTCATCCTCATAACTTTGCAGTAAAATATCTCCAAGACCCACATACCTTTCATCATCCATCTTAGGGTCCCAAATCAAATCTCGAATAATCCCTCCGACATATCAAAATATTAACATTCTCCAAGTAATTTTCATCCTTTAATAGACTCTCAAAACTTACATTACTACAATCTCGAAGTATTCTCGTACTTGATACTTCAAATTCCACTTAATGGTAACATAGGGTTCAATACATCAAGGCTTAACTCCTTATGTTTTTCCGAACATCGCTTAAAATTCACACTTACGCATCTATAGTTTCATCCTAAAATCACTATCCATACTATCTATCTCCTAAACCACAAAGAGATTTGTCACTTATCAACAAAATATATATTCTCACTCCTATACTCGTCATGAGATTCATACTTAATAATCCGAGTTGTGAATCTAGTTTAACTCGAATGCTCAACTTTACCCCTCAAGGTATCGACTATTCCTCAAAGCGCACTTTATCTAACCAATGTAGTATTTACCCTTAACGTGCAGCGCCCCTTAACTTCAATACAAGTCTCTTTCATTGACACCTAAGCACAAAATGTTATTCCAAAAGGTAGCCTCGTCTTCTCAACAATTCCATGATGTTCACATCTCTTTGATAGTTATCATACTTCATCTAGTTTCATCCTGAAATCTACGAGGAAAACATCTAATAATTTTCTTAACAAAAGTCCTCCACTTAGATCTTTACTTGAAATCCCTTATTAGTCTAATGTTAATTCCATCCATACTCTTCATCTTCGAGTTAACACCAACACATAGCTTATGTGTCTTTGGAACCATTTCATAAATTCCATGTCGTCACGATTTGCTTCAACTCTGCCTGACAATCCGTCATTACGAAGATCTTTTCCATTTCTTGAATCTACTGGTCAGCTTTTTCTGAGTTCTCATCACCCTTAAACTTTGGAGGATGGTAACGACGAAAATATTTCAATTCTCTTGACTCAATAGCACAGATCTCTCTTTCCTTCTTCTCCAGATCCCGCAGAGTCTTTGCAGTTGTATGTGCAACAACGGAAACATCCATGTTATTCGTAGCTTCAACCATTTGATCATCCCTACTGACGTTCATTCTTGCAACGTCATTCCTTCTTGAAGGTAGTGTTTCCCCAAAACCAACATCAAGAAGAAGTGTTAACACCACTTCGAATAATTCCAAAACTAACTTCCAACTATATCGACACATAATAACTACCCCTGATCTGACAACTCAGACCAATTACCCTGACGCATGATCAAATAACGACTCCCAACCTACAGGTTGACCTACAACCTAAACCAAAGGCTCCATAGCCCCAAAGAAATCCAAACCAAAGCTCTAATACCACAATTGTAACACCCCGATTTTTAACAGCGCGAGTGTATTTTTTTTTTCAAAACAAATTCATAAAAACAAAGGAATAAAGAAGAAAATACTTTTGGATAAATATTTAAATCGTAACACAACAACAAATAAGTCAACATAATTTACAAGCAGCGGAATAGTTTTTGAAATACGAAACCAAAGCATTTAGACATCAAAGAGTGGTACATGGACCCCATCATAATAAAATGTCAAACAAACAATATTAGTATAGGTACAGTCTTCCAAATTAAAATAAACACAACCCAAAAAGAAAGACGTCTAGTCCCTATACGTCAACCTAATCTGATCATTCTACCAAAAAACTATACATCCCAGATGATCTTCACGCGCCCCGCAAGATCCTCCTGACACTGCTCCAGTCAGGTGTGTCCAACTACCTTCCCATCTATAGGGTACTAACTGGTAGGGTGGTCCTGGTTCTCATATGAGGGCAAAGCCGAGATTTCCAAAATAGTTGTAAAGTGTCACCAACCGAAATTAACAATTAACACATAACATTTAAGTTTTTAAATGCACAAAATAATCTTTCAACTTAGCATGCACCTTAAAAGGGTTTCCATATGCCAAACATTCATAAACAAGGTTGAAAAATGAAGTTTTTAACAAAACAGCACTGTTGTATTCGAATACAGCATCTCTGTATTCGAATACAAGGCTGTTTCAGCATTCAGCAGCAAAAACAACATGTTTGTATTCGAATACAAC
>NC_021161.2:29982089-29986674 GCF_000331145.2 Cicer arietinum
GATTTTGGCAGTTTTGCTGAGTTTCTGCCTCTCTGCCAATCGATTTCCAAATCGATTTTTGCTGAATTCCTGCATGGCCAAATCGATTTCCAAATCGATTTTCTTAATTGGTTTTGAAAAACATATTATAAAATCGATTGGCAAATCGATTATGTCACATTAGGGAAGTCCCTGTAACTCATCCAATCGATTGGGAAATCGATTTCCCTGCATATTCTTCCAAAAACACATAAACTAACTCAATCACACTCACGCATCAATCCAAAACTTAACACTTAGCCAAACCCACACAATCACCACGACGAATTGGTTTTCGAAACAGTTTTACAATCCATCGCACTCACACACGATAGTCAATACATAACACTTAGCAATTCCAACACAATTACCACAACAATTCCAATTCAAACCACTCAATCATATACTTGATTCAAACACGACTCGCGTGCCAAGCACCCTAATGCAATGCGTATATGCCAAAATGCATGGACTCGGAATTCCAAACCAAAACCCTCCTCGAAGGGCCGTAAATCATAATTGTACCGCATATCACAGGCCGAAGTACTAAATTACCGATGTACCACCTATCACGGGTCAACACGACTTACTAAATTACCGATGTACCGCCTATCACTGGCCAAAGTACTATTTACCAAGGTGCCACCTATCACGGGTCAACACGATTTACCAAAAATGTGTAGTCTATCGCAGACCTTACACAACGCGACAATCCCCGCAAGGATAAGATGAACCAACAAATCACATGGAATCATCTCGTGGCCCATCCGGTCACCACTATCACCATGGCCCATCTGGTCGCCATGTACTATGAAATGCATGAGCATACTCTGACTCTATCCACGACAATCGTTAAGTAAATGCAGATATTAAAAGATTCCCCATTTTTAATACTCAATTAACTCTAACAATTTTCACGACAATCATTAAGTAAACATAGATATTAAAAGATTCTCCATTTTTAATACTCGTTTAACTCTAACAATTTTGACGACAATCATTAAGTAAATGCAAATATTAATAGATTCCTCATTCTTAATACTCATTTAACTCTAACGATTTTCACTACAAACATTAGGTAAACAGAGATATTAAAAGATTCCCCATTTTTAATACTTGTTTAACTCTAACAATTTTGCAGACAAACATTAAGTAAACACAGATATTAAAAGATTCCCCATTTTTAATACTCGTTTAACTCTAATGATTTTCAAATTCCACACAGAACATACTCAGACATATTCTCAAATTCAATCCACAATTCACACCAAATCACATCAATTCATTTTTCCACAAAATCCACACAAACACATCTCAAAATTTATAAATATTAGTTATGAACACGTCAAACACGACAACCACAAAATTATCACAACCCACCACTCAAACACATCAAATTTCATTTCCTCAAAACCACATATAAATGAGTTAAATTCATTTTCCACGAAACACTCATCAATATCACCAAAATCCAACTCTAAAATTTTACCCATAAAAGCATTAAATTCATTTTCCCCAAATCAACACTTCAACCCTAAAAAATTTCTTTTCCACACAACCACAGATAAGTCCCTAAATGCAAACTAAAAAGTTTGGAAGGATCCCTTACCTTAACGTTAGATTTAACGAGCGATTACGGTACCACGAGTAATTCCGATAAAATCTCCGCTTGCGACATCGCTTCCAAAGTTAGTTCTATAGCACCATAGCGTGGAGGTGAGCAACTTTCCCTTCTATCTTTTCGCGAAACGAAGCTTAGATCTAAACAAAACATGGAGGTTTGTGTTTAACGGTTTTGAAAACCCCTAACACCGTTTTTCTCCGTTTTTGAATCAAAGGATAAGAATGAAACTGAGAAATCCTTACTTTCTCACCCACCAAGCCTTGGTTCCTTTTCTTGAAGCAAAAGGAAGCACCAAAAAGAAAAGAAGGGAGAAGGAAGAAAATTATTTTCCGACAAATAATTTTAATCCCATTTCCAAAAATATATTTTTGGCATTTAACCCACTAATTACCAAAAACTAGGCTAAAAAGCCTAAGAAGTTCAACACCAAATACCCTAAAATTGTATAATTTGGAATTTTTGGGATTTAAAAATTAAGGGTCTTACACCTATCACAAATTCTATCAATGAGTTTAATTTCTAATTTGTGATTCTTTTCTTATTTGACTTTAGAATTGATCAAACAAGCGTAATCAATCCTATGTGAATTCGGTTTCCTTGATTGGATTAAGCATCACAATCATCAAAATATTACAATTAACGATCAAGCGTCGCAAAATTATATTTCAATTAAATTAGAAAATGAAACCAAATCATGTCAAATAAAATTAATCGATCCTATTGAAATTCAATTTAAGCAATCAGAATATCAATATAATCAAATAAACAAGAATATAATCATGAATCGAAATTGACAGTGTATCTTTAATCTCAAGGTGTTGATGAAACTTTGAATTTGTGGATTAATCTTATAAAATAAGCCTTCCATGAAATTAAAATAAATATTGTTTATTTCTTGTAGCAATCTGAAACCTCATATTTCGTCCCAAGGAAAAACCAAAACTGCCAATATATAGTACTCGATATTGGGCTTTAGGGTTTAAAAACAAGTGACCCACTATTTAAAATTATTAAATACATTCAGATTACGAAATCTGAAATTTAGGCCCAGTAAAGTTCAAAATTGGTCTTTTCTTCCAACACAAAAGTTGTTTCTCTGATATGTAGCTTTCCAAAGCCTGCTCGTATGCGCCAATCCGTTATCTAGAGATCAAGTTATGGCCTACAGAGCGAGAAAGGGTCAAAATGCAAATAATAAAATTATAATTCAAATTCAACTCAAAGTTTAGAAACAAGCTAAAAATATTATTCTAAGCTATAAAGAGCTTTTAAAATACCAAATTAAAAAGCTAGAAACATGTGCCCAAATGCTATGATCAATGATGAACTAGTATAAATCTCTGGGTGATTTACCTATTCCATCTGTTTATTCATTCTGAGTTTTTAATTACCAAGTTTACAGAAGAAATTTTTAAAACTGTAAAACACAATTCAAACCCCATTTTCTTGTTTTTTTAACCTTCAATTGATATCAGAGCTCGGTCTCAAGGCCTGAGCGCGTTACAGTTTTTAATAAACATCCAATATTCTACTATGTCTAACCTTTGTGATGAAGCTTTTGGAGGAATCATCAATAGACCCCCTTTGTTAGATGAAGAACATTTTGAGTATTAGAAAGATAGATTCATAAGTTTTTTCATTTCTCATGATTCTAAACTCTGGGATTTGATTGAAGATGGATACACATGCTCATACCAATGATGATGGTACTGATGTAACTAGAAATAACATAAATCCTGATCAAAAGAAGCTATTGAATATGCATCATATAGCTAAAACTTTTATGTTGAATTCTTTCACATTCATGGAATTCGGCCAGTGCAGTAACAAAGAGACAGCCAAAAGCATCTTTGATGCTTAAGTTATGACCTACGAAGGAAGTAAAAAGGTGCAAGAAGCTAAAGCCAATCTTCTAGTTAGAAAGTACGAGTTATATCAAATAGAGGAAGACGAAGATATCGAGACGATGTTTTCCAGATTTCAAACTTGGTTTCAAGCTTGAGAGTACTTCAGAAAAGCTATTCAACTGCGAATCATGTAAAGAAAATTCTCAGGAGTTTTCCAATAAAGTGTAGATGCAAGATCACTACAATTTAAGTAGCAAAGGATCTAAGCATTCTTTGTTTTGAATAACTAACCAGTTCCCTCTGATCTCATGAGATCGTGTTAGCAGAGGATGATCCCAAGACGAAGCAAAAGTCCTTGCCTTTCAGATATGAAGGTTATACAAGCGACGAAAGTATTAGAGAATGATGATTAAGAGGATCAAAGTGAAGATGCAGAGGCTGAAGAATTATCATTTTCTCAAGGAAGATTCAACACATGTGGAACAAGAAGAGATCCTTTCCCAGATGAGACTTTAAGAAATACGAAAACAAAGGAAGACTTATTGACAAAAAGAAATTCACATGCTTCGAATGCATGAAACCTAGACACTTCAAGACATAATGTCCAAAAATTACGAAAATAAATCAAAAGAAAGAATCCAAGACCAAGAAAAATGTATGATTACATGGGATGATTATGATAAATCTTCTGGTGATTAACACCTTGCAAACATGGCTTTGATGGTTGATATATAGTCTAACTTTGGTTCAGGCTATGATGAATAAAATGAGGCATTCTTTGATCTATATCGTAGTGAGCTTCTAACTACTTTAAATGAGTTTTAAATAACAATAATTCTGTGTCTTCAAAACTAAAAACTCTAAGAAAAGCCCATAATGATTTGACTGGAAGATATAACTCTCTTTAAAAGGATTTTAAAAAGCTTAAGAGAGAGAAAATGACTCTGAATTAAACATTCCAAAACCGTAGAGGATAAGATCTATAACTCAATCAATTACAAATTAGCTTTTCAAAAGTTTCTTGCAAATGACATAGATAGAAGTGATCAAGCTTCAATGATCTATGTGAAGGTCCAAACACGAGAAAAGGGGGGGG
>NC_021161.2:29986684-29992621 GCF_000331145.2 Cicer arietinum
GGGGGGTTGAATTGTGTTTGTCTAAGTTGGTTTCCTTTTAATTATTTATTGAAGAACTGTTTTGGGTTTGGTGATTTTCTTAGAATAGAAGCAGTAGCAATCAGACTTAAAGAAATCAGAGGCAACAATAAAGTAAATATTGCAAAAGTAAAGTGAAACAAGCACAATCCCCTCACGACTAACTTGGTAGCTACATGCAGTCCCCTCACATTGAATGATTTAACCACTAATTCAAATACTTGAATTACACAACATCTGACCCTTAAAGTCAATCTTCTTAAAACAACCTAACACCTACATAATTTTTGAGGCAAATAAACACTTTGACCCTACAAGTCAGCTCTTCTCCACACAACCTGAAAACCACATATTGTTGAAGGAAACTACACATTGACCCTACAAGTCAACTCTTCTCAACACAACCTGAAAACCACAGATTGCTTGAGGAATACTAAAGCCACTATCGCGCTGAGTTACACAAGTTTGGAACATATTGAGTTTTGCTTCTACAAAGTAGATTGTTTCTTACACTAAAACACTTAGAAAATATTTCTTTTAGCAATTGCTTCTCTAGAACTTAAACCTTTGAACATCGAATACTTAGGAAATTTCAGTTGTCAAAAGTTTTTCTGAGTTGAATGGATTTTTGAGTTTATGAGTTCCTACTTTCTTCTTCAGTCTTGAGTATCTATTTGTAGAATAGATTAGGGTTTACTTTTATCCTTGTAAAATCTGGATCATATCTTTCTTGTGAACAAATTCAGAATGTATCTTCTTGTGAACAAATTATAATTGTATCTTTTTATGAATAATTATGAGTGTTTCTTCTTGTGAATCATAGTGAGTGTATCTTCTTGTGCATAATTATGAGTTTATATCTTTGTGTACAAATTTTGAGCATATCTTCTTGTGAGCAAATTATGAGCATATGTTATTGTGAACAAATTATGAGCATATCTTCTCGTGAACAATATTTTTACCATATCATCTCTTGAACCATCTTTTGACCATATCTTCTAGTGAATAATATTTTGACCATATCTTCTTGTGAACACATATCTTCTTGTGAAAATATTTTAACCATATCTTCTCTTGAACAATATTTTGACCACATCTTCGTGTAAACAAGATTTTAGCCATATCTTTTTGTGAACATTATTTTGATTATATATTTTTTTCACCTCCGTCAAGGATTTCCTTCAATTATAATTATGAATCATATCTAATTTCAGATTGTGCTAAAAAACTTATTCATGCAAATCTTCCTTCATACTCTTGATTGATTGGAGCATAATTGAATTCAGGTTTGGTCTTGAATCCTCATAAATATTGATTCGACTAAGTTCAATTAGAGCCGTTAATTTTCCATTTGAGCCATTGACTTCCTTGTTGGAGTAAGACACTATGTTTCTTGGATAATAATTGTCAGAGGTAGAATTGCATGACTTAGAATTTGTGGCTTTGGGAAAATCATATTGTTGAATCATTAGAGTCAGTGCAACCTTTAAGTGTGCATATTAGAGACAACATTTGGATTATGTTGCAACTTTTTGATCAATATAATTTGAGCTTTGAATGCATGGCTTGAACAATCTCTTCAGAGTTAATTATAGCTTGATATGAACTTTTCAAAGGCATGCTGAGTTTGTGCACATCAGAGGCACACAAGGCCTTTATAGGCATGCTTCAAATCCAGTCATCAGATAATCTTTAGAGACAATTTTTAGACCCAATTATCATACCCACTCTTCAGACCCAGTTATCAGAGACAATCTTTAGACCCAAGCATCAGTGGCAGTCTTCATAACCTTAAAAGGCACACTCCTTTGAGAGTCATATGTTTAGAGGCATACACATATGGTTTTGTGTTCCTCTAATCTCATTCTCTAGTGACTTCCTCTGGTGACTTCATTTGGTCACTTTCTTTGGTCATTTCTTATGGTCACTTCCTCTGGTACCTTCCTCTAGTTTTCGTGTTCGAATTGCTGCATACCCACGAAACCATTAGTCTAAGAAAATTGTTCTCATAAAATATAATTGTTAACATAAAAGAGACAAGAGGAAAACCAACTTGGTTCCAACAATCTCCCCATTTTTAATGATGATAGAACTGTATTTTATTTTGATAACAATTTATTTGCTTTTATTACTTGACTCCCCTGAGACTTAAGGCTCCCCCTAAGTCTAAGTAGTTTTACGTTTCTTTTCTCCCCACATGCATACAAAATAATTGTTCTCAAATATATTTCTCCTCTTTTTGTTATCAGACAAAAAGACTTGATATTTTGTACTCCTTTTTAGAAAAAGTTCCTAATGAAACAATGTTTAATTTCGATGTGTTTAACCCTAAAATGCATAATTGGATATAATGATATGGTATCTAAATTAATTAAATAAAAAGTCCTAAATTAAATTCTAGACTATCATTTTTAACATTAGGAACTAAATAAAAATTCTAAAATAATGGTATAATAAAAGTAATCAAATTACGTTGTCCAAATTATTTAACGTCCAAAAAATTGCAGAAGATAACAGAGCAAGTTAAGTTTCCAAGAGTTCCATTTATTCATTGTCGCCAATGCACGTTAAACACAACAATCAAACTCGATGTTGCTCAAAATATTTGTTACCAAAAAAATATTTGTAAGGATCAGTTCTATTACAAGTTGTAGTTAATTAAGAACATGGAAAAATTGTTCAAATCAGACTTATAAATTTACCACACTAAAATAACAACTTGCAAATAAAAATAATCATAGTTAAAGAACATAATAAATAAAATCACATTTGTATACGAACTTTCAAATAAAAATAAATACATAAAAAAAGACATAGGGAAATATAATCACGCTTCGATTCAAACTTGCAAATAAAAATAATCCCATAAAAAAAAAAAAAATATAATGACATTTTTGTCACAAAAAAAAAAAATCAGTATATTTATGTTAGTATGCATGCTTTATGCAAGATTGTCATGATCACGATATAATTATGACATACCAATGGGAAATCATCTTCAACGCTGTCACGAATGTCCTGACCTTGAAAGTATAAGTAAATAGCTACCTTCTGTATCAAAGTCCAAAATAATAGTTACCTCTGATACCAATGAGAAATCAATTCTCAACATTGTTGCAAAGGTCCTACACATGCTACTACTGTACATGATATATGTCATGTTTTTGAAGGTGCCGGAAAACGTAAGAAATGGAGGGGGTGGGGGAAATGTTTGAATTGTGTTTTCCATTTCTTTTATAATTTGCTTCAATTTCCTTGTAAAAATAGTTCTTTATCAAAATATGTAACTTTCTTTTAAAGGTAGGTTTAAATAGAGTAGAGTTGAATCATAAAGAATTAAGATGTGAGAAATAGAAGAGGATAAAGGAGATACATAGATTTTATGCTAGTTCATAACAAAAGATTGTTACATCTAATCCTCCCTTACAGATCGATGTTGCTTTAATACAGTTGAGGGATTAATTCACTATTCTAAAAAATAGCATACAAGTACTCTTTATTCTACCTCTTCAGGCTTTGAGTATTTTTCTTTAGCCTCTCCACGCTGTCATCCTCAAAACCTTCTTCAACTTTCTGGTATCCTGCCATTTAGGTTCATGAGAGTCGTTGTACCTTTTAAAGTACTCCTTAAGGATGAGAGGGTTGTTCCCAATATTGGGTTGATTTACATCAATTCTAGTTTATGTTTTATTTGACACAAAGTTTGTTTTTAGGATTCTAATTGTCATTTAGAGAATGTTACATATTAAGTCATATATCAGTACAAATATGTGAGAAAACTTTGAAAGATTCACATCAACTCTAATAAATCTTTAAGACAAGATAATTCACTCATCATTTTAGTTTGATGTGTTCTTGGCATTTTGAGATTTTATTTTTAACACATAGCCTTTTTCATTTTCTCTCTCACACATTCTCTCCCTCGTAAATGACTGTGTGAGTTCTACTTAAATATGGAGATGAAGTGTCTATTGAGAATGTTACTGTTGGAAATCTTCAATCAGCATTTAAGGCAGATCAGTCTTGGTATTGAGGACATGGATGTAGAGGATACTATGATCAAATCAAATCTTAAAGACTTTCAAACATAGCAGTTTCATAATGTTCTTTAGAGGATGCACAATTGCTTTGTCTTCTCCAGAGTGTTGACTTTCATTAGAATGTTGAGTTTTTCGAAGAGTTGACTTATTAAAAGCGTTGAATTTATCAAAGAATACATAATAACTCAGAGCTAGAAGATTAGGTGCTTGATGTGATTATTAGAGGCAGAGATAGTTACTTGCTTGTCAAGCTTATTAGAGGCAGACAAACAAAAGCTTGTTGAATTCATCACAGACAGATAAATAGTCGCTTGTTGAGTTCATCAGAGGCAGACAATCGGTGTGGATTGTAATCATTGGAGGGAGATAATCCAGAACACATTTGCATTCATCAAAGGTAATTGAGACACAACGTTAATTTCATCACTAGAGTTAACCAAAGCTTGCTTGCTGTTTTTAAAGTAAAATGAAGCTTGCAACAAATAAAGCGCGTGTCACCAGACTTAGACAATAGAGCAGAAGCGGAGTCTTGGTTTCTTTTGTCTTCTTCCAATCATTGAAGGATATATCTTATATTAGAACACATACTTTGCTACACTTGTATTTGCAATACTTCTTTTGCTATAGTACAACTTGTCGAGACAAAATCCGAAATTAATGTTTTGATGATAATTAAACAAAAGGTTAATTAAGACTTCTAAATATGATTATAAGTATTTTGGTATTTAACATGTGTATTTGAGTGTGTTAAAACAAGATAGGTACAAAACATTAGAAAGCAAATCTCATTAAAATCAAGAAAACAAAATCAGTAAAACGAAGAGTGTTCTTGACAGATTTATGAAAAACGAAGAACGTTCTTCACAACTGCCATAAACAAGAATGATCAAATTTTTATGTAAAAGATTAGATCCAAGAAGTGTTATCCATGCCATAAACGAAGTTTGACGTAGTTGTACGACTTAAGAAAAATCGAGGATTTGTGGACAAGGGAGAAATTTAGGAGTTCCCGGATGTAGTGATTGTTTTGTGCTCAGTGTGTTGGGGTCGTTCTATGTGTTTTAGTTTGGTACCAAATGGATGTTTCGTACCAAGTAGATGCCAATGAGACTACGTGACATAGGTAGGAGACATTTTACTTCGTCGACAGGATCAAAGTTATAGGAAAATAAGGGAAATTCAATGGACTATGAGAAGATTGTTGACTGCTTTTGTAAGTTGCAAGGAGCGCTATTACATTCCGGCTAAGATAGTCTAAGCCACTATCATGGTTGTTGGCTATTTATTGACAAATTGAGGGACTGATCATCCTTAATCTCTTGTTGATAGTAGACAAAATCATGTTGAATGGAACGGACGAGCCTTACCGACTATGGATGTGTGTGAAGTTATTAAACACCCTATGAAAAGGGGTAGGCAACACTTTTTTCGAGAAGGCCGGGTGAAACGAGTTGTGACTAGTGTGTTGAATTTGAGTACAAACCTAGTGTGGATTGCTACTCGTACTTTAAGTTTCGAGGACGAAACTAATTTTAGGGGGGTAGTAATGTAAGACCCATAATTTTAAATTATACTTTATGTATTTTAGTGGATTTTGGTATTTACTCAGGGGCTTTTTAGCCAAGTTATTAATATTTTGGGAGTTTAAATGACCAAAAAGTTATGTTGATGCCCGATTAGAATTACTCGTCGATGAATAAATTAAATTAACTGCGGTGAATCCTTTACGAAGAATTTAGTGCGTTACGGGTGAAATGGGAATTTAACAAATATCTAGATATTTTGAGATATTTGTTAAAAGTAATTAATATATATATATAAATATCTATATGTATATATTTGTTTGGGGAGAAAAGAAAAGGATATAAAAAGGAAAGAA
>NC_021161.2:29992726-30030562 GCF_000331145.2 Cicer arietinum
TTGGAGGCGACGTTGCGAGCGGAGATTTTTACCGGATTTACTCGCGGTACTGTAATCGAACGTAAAAGCTAACGTTAAGGTAAAGGCTCCTTCCAAACTTTTAGTTTGCATTTAGGGACTTATCTGTGGTTGTGTGGAAAAGAATTTTGTTAGGGTTAGAGTGTTGATTTGGGGGAAAATGAATCTAAGGCTTTATGGGTAAAATCTTAGAGTTAGGTTTTGGTTATATTGATGAATGTTTCGTGGAAAATGAATTTAAACTCATTTATGTATGATTTTGAGTAAATGAAACTTGTTGTGTTTTAGTGGTGGATTGTGTTGATTTGTGTTCGTCGTATTTGACGTGTTCTTAATTAATATTGATGAAATTTGTTGTGTGTATGGTTGGATTCTGTGGAGAAATGAATTGATGTGTTTTGGTGTGAGTTGTGGTTTGGATCTGATAATAGGTTTGGGTTTGTTTTGTGTGGAATTTGATAACCATTAGAGTTAAATAAGTATTAAGAATAGGGAATCTCTTAATGTCTTGTTTACTTAATGTTTGTTGTGAAAATCGTTTAAGTTAAATGAGTATTAAGAATGGGGAATCTCTTAATGTCTTGTTTACTTAATGTTTGTTGTGAAAATCGTTTAAGTTAAATGAGTATTAAGAATGGGGAATCTCTTAATGTCTTGTTTACTTAATGTTTGTTGTGAAAATCGTTTAAGTTAAATGAGTATTAAGAATGGGGAATCTCTTAATGTCTTGTTTACTTAATGTTTGTTGTGAAAATCGTTTAAGTTAAAAGAGTATTAAGAATGGGGAATCTCTTAATATTTCTGTTTGCTTAATGTTTATTGTGAAAATCGTTTAAGTTAAAAGAATATTAAGAATGAGGAATCTCTTAATATTTCTGTTTGCTTAATGTTTGTTGTGAAAATCGTTTAAGTTAAAAGAGTATTAAGAATGGGGAATCTCTTAATATTTCTGTTTGCTTAATGTTTGTTGTGAAAATCGTTTAAGTTAAAAGAGTATTAAGAATGGGGAATCTCTTAATATTTCTGTTTGCTTAATGTTTGTTGTGAAAATCGTTTAAGTTAAAAGAATATTAAGAATGAGGAATCTCTTAATATTTCTGTTTGCTTAATGTTTGTTGTGAAAATCGTTTAAGTTAAATGAGTATTAAAAATGGGGAATCTTTTAATATCTGCATTTGCTTTTTAGTAAATCATGCTGACCCGTGATAGGTGGCACCTCGGTAAACAGTACTGACCCGTGATAGGTTTTACGTTTACGATTTACGCTTTTTAGTAAATCGTGCTGACCCGTGATAGGTGGCACCTCGGTAATTGGTACTTTGCCGTGATAGGTGGTACGTTTATGATTTACGCATTTTAGTAAATCGTGCTGACCCGTGATAGGTGGCACCTCGGTAATTGGTACTTTGGCCTGCGATAGGCGGTACAATTATGATTTACGGCCCTTCGAGGAGGGTTTGGTTTGGAATTCCGAGTCCATGCATTTTAGCATATACGCATTGCATTAGGGTGCCTGGCACGCGAGTCATGTTTGATTTGAGTTTATGATTGAGTGATTCGAATTTTGATTTATCGTGATAACTGAGATGAAGGTGTTAAGTGCTATGTGTTGTGTATTGTGTGTGAGTATGATGGTTATCGAACCTTCGTGTGTCGTAGTAATCGCGTAGGAATTGCTAAGTGTTAGGTTGTGGACTTGATTAGGAATGACTTAGGTTAATTCATGAATTTTTGGAAAACTGATCAGGGAAATCGATTTCCCAATCGATTGGATGAAAGACAGGGGCTTGGCCAAATGAACAAAATCGATTAGCCAATCGATTTTGTAAATCAGCCTTTTTAAAATCCCTTTCGAAATCGATTGCCCAATCGATTAGGCCTTAAGTCAGGGGCTCAGGAACCAATCAATCGATTTACCAATCGATTGAATTCAGCCCAGGATTCTGTTTTCATTAAGAATCCCTCACCAAATCGATTAGGAAATCGATTGGCTCGAAACCAGGGGCTCAGGAACCAATCAATCGATTTACCAATCGATTGAATTCAGCCCAGGATTCTGTTTTCATTAAAAATCTTCACCCCAATCGATTGCCCAATCGATTGGCTCAGTGAAAATCCTCATTTTTAGTTGTATGATTAATTGCTCATGAATCTATCCATGTTTTGTTTTATCATGTGTTAATTAGGAGATCGAGAACTGCATTTTACCTTCATTTTCATTGGCAATGTAATGTATGAACTTTTCGCACATTGAAAATCCTGTTAAGGTGCATGCTTAGTTAAAAAGTTGTTTTGAGCATTCAAAAACTTAACTGCTATGTGTTAACTGTTATTTTCTGGTTGGTGACCCTTTACACTATTGTGGAAATCTGGGCAATCGATTGGCATTAAGTCAGGGGCTCAGTTATTCATTCAATCGATTTCCTAATCGATTGAATTAAGCCCAGAGTTCAAATTTCACTAAAAACCTTCAGGAAATCGATTTGGAAATCGATTGGCTTAGTAGAGATTCTTATTTTGAGTTAGATAACAGATTGCTCAATTGATTTATCAATGTCTTGTTCAGTTATGTATTACTTAATGGATTGAGAACTTTATTTGATTTCATTTTACTTGGCAAATATCATATGGACGTTTAGCATATGGAAAATCCTTTTAAGGTGCATACTTAGTTGAAAGGTTATTTTGTGCATTTAAAAACTTAAATGTTATGTGTTAACTGTTAATTTCGGTTGGTGACCCTTTACAACTATTGTGGAAATCTGGGCTTTGCCCTTAGATGAGAGTCAGGACGAACCTACCGGTTTGTACCCTACAGATGGGAATGTAGATGGGAATGCTTGACTGGAGCTATGTTAGGAGGATCTCACGGGGCGCGTGGAGATCACTCAGGGTGTATAGCTATAGTTTTTTTGTATAATGATCAGATTAGGTTGACATAGAGGGAACAAACGTCTTTCTTTTGAATTGTATTTATTTTAAAATGGAAGACTGCACCTATACTAATATTGTCAGCTTGACATGTTATTTTCGATGGGTTACATGTACCAACTTTTGATGTGTAAATATTTTGGATTCATATTTTGAGAAACTTTTCCGCTGCTTGTAAATTATAATGACTTAATTATTTATCCAAAGGTATTACCTTATTTATTTCTCTGTTTTATTTTAATTTCTTTTGAAAAAAAAAATACACCCTCGCTTTGAAAATCGGGGTGTTACAACTACTCCCATGCATCCATTATCCTAATTAGATAAAGATGAAAATGGACAATCAATTTCTAAAAAAGAATATAGGGGTATGATTGGCTCATCACTTTATTTAACTGCAAGTAGGCCTGACATTGTTTTTGCAGTATGACTATGTGCTAGGTTTTAATCTTCGTCAAAAGAGTTTCACTTAACTACAGTAAAAAGAATTTTTTGTTATCTCGTTGGTACTACTGATCTTGACCTTTGGTATAGCAAAGGTTCTCACTTTGATTTTGTTGCTTATTGCGATGCCGATTATGCCAGTGATAAGATCGAAAGAAAGAGCACAAGTGGTGCATGTCAATTCCTAGGAGAAGTTTTGGTAAGCTGGTCTTGTAGAAAGCAAAACACAATTGCCTTATCAACCACTGAAGTTGTATATGTCTCAGCAGCGAATTGTTGCTCCCAAGTCTTATGGATCAAAAATCAACTTGAACATTTTTCAGTAAGATATTCTCATATTCCAATATATTGTGATAATATTAGGGACATTAATTTATCTAAGAACCCTATTTAGCATTCAAGGTCCAAACATATTGAAATAAAACACCATTTTATTAAGGATCACGTGAATAAAAAGGAAATTGAATTGATCTTTGTTGATACAAAAAATCAGTTAGCTGACATTTTTACAAGCCTCTTGTTGAAGAGAGCTTCAATTCTATCAAAGAACGATTAGAAATCATTAAAAGTCCTACTTAAGATCATTAAAATTGAAACCATAACATTCTGGTCATAACAAAGAATGTTCTTCGTTTTGAGCATATTTGCCACAAACAACTCAAGAACTATCTTCGTTTTCCATCATGAAAAATTTTCAAGTTAGCTTTTCAACTGAAATGCCTACTACTTTACAAAAGGTAAAGACTACCGATGCTTGTCCAAACACATCATTTCACTTTCCTCCTTTCCAATACTTAACTGACCAATCCATCTAATCACACGCGTGGCACTCTCTCCACTCTCAAATAAATTGAAAAAATTCAAAACTTTTCATCTATCTTCACTAAACAACTACTTCATCCTTTTTTTCTAAAAAAAATTCATCTTCTTGTCCCCTCCATTATCAACTCAAATTTTTTTTTTCAAAAATGGCTCGCACCAAAGCAACATCACACAAGAAGCCTAGCTCACCAACACCATCATCATCTCCTTCAACATTTCCAATTCGTTCACCATCACCTCCACCAAGACCAACACCTCCACATTCATATTTTAGAGAGAACATTCTCTGATTACATTTCTTTATCACCGGAATCTAATCCCCCACGGATCACACTAGAGACTCTTGCAACCATTCTTCGTCCATTGTATTAATGCCCTCTTCCTCCACTAAGTCAAGCCCCACATCATCTTTGTAAATCCCTGAACCCTAGTTCCAGCACTTCATCTTCTAAAAGAAGATCAATGCGCATTCTAGCAGGTATTGGTACTTCAAAGTCCAAAAATATAGACACAACAATCTATACAATTTCTGGTGATGATTTTGAACCCTCACCACCACCACAAATTCCCAAATCACAAACTGCTCCTACATCACAACCCACCAAACCTTCAAAATCCCCATAAATTCAAAATCCCCAAAATCTGCTTCCAAAGTGATTTCATCCAAAACCACACCTTCTAAAACTAAATCAACGATTCTTAAGTCCAACTCATCTTCAACACTCTCTCAATTCTTAGGCTCTAAAAAATTAAAAACCCTAAAAAATTAACAAAGAAAAGTGCAAACCAAGAACATTCTTTGTCCAAACTCCCAACTCAAGAACGTTCTCCACTCAAAACTCCAAACCCAAAACCAACAAAAACTTCCAAACCAGCAACCACAAAATCCTTATTCCACCATTGATTCCTTCAAAAATTCAAAAACTCTACACTGAGAAGTGGGCTCAACGACGTATTGGCATTGGTCGAGTTTTTTGCTTTGAAAACCTATAAGTTGAAGGAATCTCCATTCAACATCACACTGATGCACTTGGATGGACTAATTTCCTTAAAATATCTGACTACTATTACCCTGAGGTCATTCGATCATTTTACTACAAGACTGAAGCATTTGCAGATAAATCCCTCATTGTCTCAATATTAAAGGGTATTGAAATATGTCTAGAACCCTTAATTACGATAGAAATTCTTAAACTGTCATATGAAGGACCAACAGTTTTTGGAAAAGACTAGTACACAACCTTGAACACTACCAAAGAAGAAGTGTTTCAAGAACTATTTATTGATGGGTCTACAAAATGTTTCTCAGCTGGCCTGAAACCACTTCCAAAGATTTTCAATAGTATAAGTCAACATTCCATCCTTCCTCATTGTGGTAGCAACGAATTTGTCTTTGATAATGACACACTAGTCATTTATCATCTTCTTCATTGCAAGAAGCTAAATCTGCCTACCTGACAATCCAATACATTATTGCTGCAATTCACAAGAATTATAAGAGAAATACTATTCCATATGGTATGGTTTTCTCCAAAATTTTAAGGCATTTTCATATTGCTTTGATGACTGAAATTTCTAGCATTAAGATATCAAAATTCTCATCCAAGAACATCTCCCTTATAAAAAAAATTCCCACCATCCCATCCTCACCAAAATCTACCTTCAATCTGTCTACCACTAAAAGAAAAAGGTATGCACGCACCTTTGTTGTCAACACCAATACTGAGAAATGCTCACCTTAAGATGTTCTCCCCCCCCCCCCCCCCCCCCCCCAGCGCCCACCCCATATGAAACAAATTTTCACTATCCCACCCTCACAAAAATCTACCTTCAATATGTCTACCATTAAAAGGTATGCACACACCTCTACTGTAATCACCAATACTGAGCAGTGCTCACCTCAAGAACATTCTTCCCCTCCCCCAACATGCTAAAGAACAATCTCTATTTCCTACTATTCCACAAAATTTGAATCTTATCCTCGATCAAGTCTCTCTTACAACTTCTACATTTCCACCTTTCACCAATCCATCCTCTCAAGGTAATCTATGCCTTCCACTTCAAATTCAGCACACCTCTCTGATGTCACCAGCATTTGGTGTCAACACAAAAAAAAACTTCCTCCATCTATGGAATAAGCCAATATTTGGTTTTTCCATATTCAGGCATAGGTGGCCCATCTATGCCTCATCTTTCTATTCTTGCAAACTCTCTTCCTCACATTAATACCTCATTTTCCACCCTATCCACATTTTGTACCACTACTGCTCCATCTAAAAATACTCATTTATCCACTCCAATTGAAGATGAAAATCGTCCTTCTAAAAGGAATAAAATGGAAAGGGAAGCATCTAAAATATATAAGGAAATCCTCAGAATCTTTTTGCCCTTCAAACTATCATAGCTAGGCAAGCTCATCAGGACAAATAGCAAGCAGTTGTACATCCTCTAATACATATCCTAAATCAGCTACTTCTTTGAAGATCTCCAGAAATGCTCTGATCATCTATTCTCTACTTCCTAACTGTTTTAAACAAATACACAAAACGTTTCTACGGCAAATCAATTTCACAAAGATATGATACAAAACTTCATGAATTGTATTGATTTCTTGCAACCAAGAATAAGACCAAAGTCCCTAATCGTACTCTATAAAAGACGTGTTTCCCCCGATGAAGTAATACACAACATACAAGCAACAAGCGATAGGCACATCTACATTTTTACTCAATATTATTCTACTTCACATTAGTGGTAAGAGAATTTCTGAAGTAATCAATTTGTAAACACTCTCTTTGAGAGATAATTCAAAAAACCCAAAAAATTTGGTTGTAACCTAGCCCAATTGGGGTTGTGTCTCTAAAAAGGGGTGTTGTATTAAGGTAAAAGGTTGAGAAGATTGAACAATTCATTAATAAGTTTAACCAAGAACGCTATTCTACATTCTAGGGCAAAACATATAGAGATTAAACATCACTTTATTAGGGATTATTTCCAGAAGGGTGTTTTTGACATTAAATTTGTCGACACTGATCACCCAGTAGGCTGATATTTTCAAAAAACCCTTCTTAAGGACGAATTTAATCTTATAAAGAATCATCTAAAAACTTTGTTTATCAAAGAATGATGTTTAAATTCTCTATATGTCGTGCCTCTGATAAATTGGAATGATTGGTTATAAACATTATTGCTCTGCCTCTAATGATAATGAATTTACTTATGCCTCTAGTTTATTGAATTTCAATTAATCATGTATATGTAACATTTTGATTTTTTTGTTGAAAGATTTGATGCTCTAACAGGTGTTGCACACATGCATTTTTTTTAAAAACATAACCGTTTTGGCTCTTAAAAAACTTTTGTACTCACAAATACTAACAATTCCCACACTTTCGTTCTTTGCAAATCGTTCAACTTCCCGCTCTCCTCAAATCCTCCTATTTCAACGGCGTCAAGCACATCCTCAATCCCCTCAACTGCCCATGTTACCTATGTTCCAACACTTCAAAGTTACATTGATCAACTTAAGATTCTCCACGAACTAAAAATCGATATAGCAAACCTAGCTGCTCTAGAAGCTGCAGATTATGCCTCTAAGTATTTTTCATATCCCTTTGGCCCCATGTTGGATTCATCTCAGTTTGTTAAGGAAGCTTTTGATCGTCTGGCTGCTAAGATTGAGGCGTTTATCTAAAAGACTACCAATAATCAAAAGAATATTTAGATTACCCTTAGTTGGATAGGCTCACTAATCCCAAGACTTAGTGTTTTACTTCGTTTTTTTCTCTCTCTTTTTGTCTGATGACAAAAGTGGGATATGTTTTTTTTTTTTTGAGAATTCTTCAGCACTTATTTTATTTTATTGAACTTTTATCTTTAATACATATTGATACTCAGTTAGAATATTTCTCCTTGTTTTCTTTATCTCAAAAATTAGTTCCAAAATCCTTATAAAGGAAGCTAATTGGAACCAAGTGGCTTTTGAGAAACAAACTCAATGAGAAAGGTGAAGTGGTTTGAAGCAAAGCTAGACTTGTAGACTAATGTTACAATCAACATAAAGATATTGAATACACTAAAATCACCATATATCAAATGGATGTGAAAAGTGGTTTCTTAAATGGTTACATAAATGAAGAAGTATATGTCAAACAACTTCCTTGACATATAGGCTAGCCTCAAACATTTCATCTGAGGTATCAGAGTTATAAGTAGGAGAGGTGCAACGTTAGATAGAAGATGAACAATGTAAATTGGTTGGGGAGAGGGAATGAAAAGAGTTGGTTCAGATTCAATGTGGGGAAAAGAATAGGTTGCATAGATTTTGAATGTACCTTTTGTTTCTTCCTGTAAAATACTTATGTTTTTTATGAAGACAAAGACCAAGGAAAGTGATCAAGTTGCAAGCTCAAAAAGAAGTCAACTATGGTCAATATGCTAGAAGTCTTATACTGTAAGGTACATGATGCTCTCTAATAGTTATATATTTCAAATGCACATGAGAATCTTTCATTTTAGTATATGCATCAAATGCATATGTATCAAAAGAATTTTCAAAGTTTTTGACAAAAATCAATGTTGTATTCGACTACAATATGTTGTAGCCGAATACAGACTCAAGTCAGTAGCTAAAATTGAATATCTGTATTGCACTACAAGACAGTGTATTCGAATACAATTGGTAAGTCAATAGCTAAAATTGGACTTTTGTATCCGACTACGAGATAGTGTATTTAAATACAAATGCTAAGCCAGTAGCTAAAACTGCACTTTTGTATTGGACTACAACATGGTATAGCCGAATACAAAACCAAGTCAGTGGAAAAATTCAGTCATCTGTATTCGACTAAAAGAATGTGTATTCGAATACAAGCTTTAAAATTCAAATAAAACCGAACATTACAAAAAGGTGTATTCGACTACACTCTTGTTGTAGCTGAATACAACTATGAAACAATGCAATTTTTCAGTTCAGATTCAACTTGGATCATTGTATATATTCATCAAAACTCTAGGAACGATTGCCACTGATCTGAAGTGATGTCTAAGGAGTATAAATAGTTCATAGCTTCAGATTTAAGGAATCAACAATTTCCAAATCTTTTCATAGATCTTAGAATAACTTTGGACAAACTTTCTGAAATATTTTGATTTATTCAAAGGCTTACTTTCATATTTCAAGTACAGACTTTACATTGTCATATCATTGAGAAAGGTTCTCTATTGTACTTGAAATTATATTAGACTGTTATCATTGTACTCAATTGTCATACACTCTTGATTTCAGTTAAAGTCATTATTCTAAAACCATTCAAGTTATTGTATGAATTGAGGAATGTGGTGTACTTTCTTCAAGTGTTGTAAACTAAGGTAGTGGTGTACTATCTTAGCTTGATTGTTAGAAGTTTGTAACATAAGTCTCTGGGTTAAACTTGTACTTATTCTAACAAATAATGGAACATCTCTTATGGTGTGCAATAGGACTGGATGTACCCTTTATTGTAAGGGGAAACATGATAATTTGTTGTGTTCTCTATTTTTCTGCCATTTACTTTCTTCCATACACTAATCCTAAATAGAAAAATAATCCATTAAGTCTCTAAAAACTAGAAAATTTATATACACCTAATTCACCGTCCCCTCTTAGGTGCGCCTATGTACTAACAATTGTTATCAGAGCAGGTTCTTGTAATTTGCTCCTCGATTCTTATTCATGGCTTCCGCACAACCAGTTTTTAGCGATGGTGGTAGTAGCAATAAACCACCTTGCTTCATTGGAGAACACTACGACTTCTGGAAGATATGCATGCATGCATATCTTGAGGCACAAGGAGATGATATTTTGGATGCAATAGAAAATGGTCCCTATGTTCCAAAAACAATCATTGACAATAAAAAAGAAACAAAGATAAAAGCGTCATGGACAAATGATAACAAAAGGAAAGTGTTGTTTGATAAAAGGCCAAAAACATGTTACAATTGACACTTGGAATGGATGAATTCTTTCGTGTGTCTCATTGCAAAACTGCAAAAGAAATAAGGGATACCGTTGAAGTAACTCATGAAGGAACTATTGAGGTAAAATATTCTAAACTCAATACATTATCTCAATAATGTGAATTGTTTTGAATGTAGCCATGAGATTATATTCGGGACTTGTAGAAAAGATTTTCTCATTTGACCAACCACTTGATGGTACTTGGCAAAATATTCACTAATGATGAATTGAACCTTATATTTTTAAGATCATTAACAATGGCTTAGCAACCTAAAGTAACGACAATTTCTAAAAATAAAAGCCTATCATCGATGTCTCTTTCTGCACTTTTCAGAAAACTTCAACAACATGAAATTAAACATGGAAGGCTAGAACAAAATGAAAGTTAAGCCAAGAGGCCAAAGAACATTGCCTTAAAAGCAGAGTCCAAAGAGAAAATCGATGATGAGAATTCAGATGGAGATGAGAACATCACCTTCCTAATAAAGATATTTGGTAAGTTCCTTCAAAATGATAAAAATTTTAAAAGGAAAACTTTCAGGAAGAAGGATGTCTCCACTACAAATCAAAACTTCACTTGTTTTGAGTGTGGAAAGTAAGGACACATAAAAATGGAGTGTCCAAATATTGTCAACAAAAGTGCTCTCAAGGAGAAAGAGTTCAAAAAGGCTTATATAGCATGGGAGGACAATTAAGTCAGTTCATCCTCGAATTCGGAAAGTGACGAATGTGCAAATGTTGCTTTGATAACATCACACCAATCCGACAAAGAAGAAGAGGTTAGTAACAAATATTTTTCTCATAATAATGATGCTAGTAGTGAATTGATTATTTAGTGTAATGATGCCAAAATGCAATAAAAGAATTACTTATGGAATGCAAAATTCTATACAAAACAGTGTCAACTCAAAAGAAACAAATTTCATCTCTTAAAGAGAAAATTGACACTATGGAAAAAGATTCTAAAAAATTAAAACAGAATTTTACATGCAATAAGTGTGATTCTCTTTCCTTTAAAGTTGTCCAACTAAATAGAGTCATTAAAAGATATGAAAATGGACAAGTTGGATTGGAAAATGTTCTTAATATGCAAAGATATTCCACTAACAATAGTGGTCTTGGTTATTCAAAATTTGATAAACCAAGTATTAATAAATCGATGTTTGTCAAAGCAAGTGATCAATCCAACAATGAGAAAGTTATAATTATGCAAAAAGATCATCTTTACTATAAGAAGAATTTTGTTCAAAAGAAAGCTCATATACCTACATATAGAAGTAAATCTACTCTTATATGTCATTATTATGGTTTAAATGGCCATACACCTAATGCTTGTCATTTTAGAAACTTTGGTGTTCCAAATGGGCATTATGTGTGGGTCAAAAAAGGTACTAATCCTCAAGGACCCAAAGCAATTTGGGTACCTAAAAAATCTTGATCTTGATCTTGTAGGAATGCATAAAAGTACCTCTAATATGTGGTACTTGGATAGCGGATGTTCAACACACATGACCAGTGACAAAAAAAATTTCAGCTCTAACTCTTGAATCAAAAGGTTATGTGATATATGGAGATAATCAAACTAACAGATATCTTCACAAAGTCATTACCTAAAGACTCATTATATAAGATACAAAGAGAACTTGGCATTTTAAAAGAAAATGATCTCTAATGCAAGGTACCTATACTTTGTAAGTCACTTCTCTTCAAAATCTAAAATCTTCACTTGATATGTTGATACAATTGATTCTTTGATGTTTATGTGCTTTTTAAATATGAATATGTGCTCTAAATATTGTCTTTTAGTGAAAATTCAACTTAAAAACAAAAAATTTGATATCGTATCCAAATACACATGGTCTGTATTCGAATACACTTTTTCAGAAAATCTTGTATTCAATACAAACAATGTATAGTCGAATAAAGATTCACGATTTCCCCTATATATAAGCTTTTTCACGTTTTAGGTCATTTTTTTCACAGTTTCAGTAGTCGAAAACATATTTTCATCACTTCCATTTCTTCCAAAGTCTCATCTCATCTTACATGAAACGGTTTCCCAATCACTATACCATCATACATTGCATCTAAGATCACTTCAAACTAACAAGTGACAGTTCAAAATCAAATTTCACGAACCAAAACCCCCCATTTTTCCCCAAATCCGAAAACCTTCACTTTCACCAGGGATGCTCGGAAAAGAGGTTCCATAACAAAGCATGATGTAGTAGGTCCTTCAAAAAGGAGGGCTACAAATGATAATGTGGCAGACTTATCCAGATTCGTTCACTCGTCAGAAGAAATCGACCGGTTCCGAACTTTCTACTCAAACAAAAAGCTAATCACTCATAAGTATGGTACTCTTGATTCTTTTTCCATTTTTAAGTTTCCTGAGTTACTTAAGGCCCAACATTTATAAGCTTTCATTGGTTATAACAACCCCATCTATCCTGATTTAGTTAGGGTATTTTACTGTAATCTTAAGAAAGAAGGATCTAAGTTGGTGTCTTGGGTAAATGGCAAACACATTGAGTTAGAAACTCAAATTATTGGAGAAATATTGCAGCTTCCATTTGAGGGTCAGAAACTTAGGCCCAACAATTTTTTGTTAATGGGTAAATATTACTAAATATGATGCTTATGTTTCATTGTGCTGGTTTGACAAAGACACCATGGAACGTAAACGGGAACAAGCTAATTCCTAATTTTCTAGGAAACAATACGGAGTTGGAAATCTGAACGTTGACTAAGGCTATTGCATTATTTTTTAAGCTACATTCTGGTTCCTAAGGTCTCAAATATCTGAATTTGAGCTTCAGATCATGTTTTTCATGATAGAAGGATGTGATCTCAAATGGTCATACTTTGTCCGCACTGTCCTATTTGCTTCCAAGGATGCTATTGGTTTACCTTATGCAAAAGAGGTCACTAGAATCTTGGATCATTTTAAAGTGGATTTTTCAGGAGACATTATGTATAACTGTCGAAAGACAATTTGCTCGATTTGAACGTGCTTTTGAGTATAAAGATAGTGTGGAGCGAACAACTTCATGCCTATGTCCACAAAGGCCATGTTGGCCAAACATCTATTGTTGTCCAAGATGACAAAGATACTGACAAAACGAAATCTGATGATGATCACATTTCAAACCATATGGTCATGGACAAAGTCAACTCTCTGCAAACCTTCATCACTACACAGTTTCAAAATATGGACACCTCCATCAACAATTGATTTCAAACCATGGAGACCACCATTGCCCAAAACCATGAAACTTTGTTGCATGAACTCAATAGGCTTTCTGACAAAATTGACCACCTTCACCTCCCACCGGATGTTGATATTTAGTTTGTTGCTGAAATTGATTTTCTTGTAGTTTTCTTTGTCTTTAAATGATTTATGTTGTTTTTTTATTGTAACTTTATAACAATGGTTTTTCATCGTGATGTAAAACTTGAACATGTTTTAATTTCAATTATGTGATGTTTGCACCAAATGAATTTTCAAAGTGTCAAAATCCATGAAAATTGTTTTAAAATAAAGTTTTTGACAAAAATCAATGTTGTATTCGACTACAGCATGTTGTAGCCAAATACAGACTCGTGTCAATAGCTAATGTTGAATATTTGTATTCGACTACGAGATCGTGTATTCGAATACAATTGAAAAGTCAGTAGCTAAAAATTGAGTTTTGTATTCGACTATAAGATAGTGCGTTCGAATACAAATGCTAAGTCAGTAGCTAAAACTTGACTTTTGTATTCGACTACAAGATGGTGTAGCCAAATACAAAACCAAGTTAGTGGAAAAATTCACTCATTTGTATTCAACTACAAGAATGTGTATTTTAATACAAGCTTTAAAATTCAAATAAAAATGAACGTTACAAAGAGGTGTATTCGACTACACTCCTGTTGTAGTCGAATACAATTGCCAAACCATGCAATTTTTAAGTTCAAATTCAACCTGGATCATTGCATATGTTCATCAAACCTCTAGGAACGATTGTCACTTATCCGAAGTGATATCTAAGGAGTATAAATACTTCATAGCTTCAGATTTAACGAATCAACAATTTCCAAATCTATTCATCAATCTTAGAACAACTTTGAACAAACTATATGAAATGTTTTGATTTATTCAAATGTTTTCTTTCATATTTAAAGTACAGACTTTACATTGTCATATCATTTAGAAAGGTTCTCTATTGTATGTGATTTGAATAACAATACCCACTTAGTTTGTACTTAGAAGATTTCTTGTAGAACAAGGTAATGTTGGTAGTGACTTTTAGGTATATAAGGAATCTACTAATAGCAGTTAAATGTGATTCCATTGGATGAGCTTGAAATCTTGCACGTATGCATACAATAGACATGATGTAAGGTTTAGCAGCAGTAAGGTAAAGTAATACTCCTACCATTCCTCTACAGGTTTTCTGGTCAACTTTTTGGCTCGATTCATCTTTTTCAAGTGAACAGGTATGGTGCATTGGTGTAACCATAGATTTGCAATCACTTATCTTAAACTTCTTGAGAAGTTATTTTCTATATTTAGTTTAATGAATGTATATACCTTTTTTACTTTTCTAAATTTATATCCCTAAGAAGAACTTATGTTTCTCGCATCATACTCATTTGAAATTCAAGTTGCATCAATTTCAAAAATTATTGGCAAAGAGTGCCATTAGTAATCCAAAAATAATGTCACCAACATAAATTTATATAATAAGAATGTCATCTCTTATTTATTTTCTAAAAGGTGTATAACCTACTTGTCATCTTTCAAAGTTATGTTTAAGCAAGAAATTACTAAGTCTATCATACCATGCCATAGGTGCTTGTTTTATATCATACAGACATTTCCTAAGTTTAAAAACATGATTTGGAAATTCATAACTTTGAAAACTTGGGGGTTGTTTAACATATACTTCTTCACTTATATAACTATTTAGAAAATCACTTTTAACATCCATTTGAAATAATGTAATGTTATTATTTGGACCAATAGAAAGTAGGATATGAATAGCTCCTGACTTGGCTATTGGAGCAAATGTCTTAGTGTAATGAATGCCCTCTGGCTAATTGTAGCGTTATGCGACAAGTCTTACCTTGTTTCTAACCACTTCATATTTTTCCTTTAGCTTGTTTTTGAAAACTCACTTTATTCCATTAATGCTCTTCTTTTCTCTAGGTACAAGATCCCAAACATCATTCCTCTTAAATTCATTTAACTATTCTTGCATTGCAAGAATCCATCTGTCGTCTACCAATGCTTCCTCAATAGAGGTAGGCTCAATTGATGAGTTTAATCCAAACAAAGTGGTATCTTTTATTGATGATATGGTCTTCAAAGGATTACTTGCAGTTCCAATTATTAGAGTATCAGGTAAGATGCCTTGTACTTTCATCCTGATCTTCCTTTTGACGTATTTTGACGATTTCTAACTTGATCAGATTCATCCTCTAAAGATTTTTCATCTTCTTATGATTTGCTTGTATCTTCTGAGTTTTCAGGTTCTTCCAGTTTGTCTGCATCTATTTCCTCTAGCTCTAGTAAACATGCATTATCATCATCTTGCTTTGACTTTTCAAGGTCACGTTGTTTGTGATCAAATTTAACATGTATGGATTCTTCCACAATCTTAGTTTCCCTCTTAAACACTCTATAAGCCTTATATATTTTAGAGTATCCAATGAAGGTACACTATTAAGATCTAGAATCAAATTTACCAATGTTACCTTTAGTGTTCAATATATAACAAGTACAACCAATTTATTAAAAGAAACAGATGTTAGACTTTTTACCGTTCCACAATTCATATGGTGTTTTATTCAATATACATCTAATTAAGACTTTATTTTAAATATAACATGCATAGTTTAATTACTTCAGCTCAAAAGTATTTTGCAACATTCTCTCTTGGAGTGATATATTCTCTCTTTCTTCAATTCCAATTTGTTGGGGTGTTATAGGAGATGAGAAATTGTGAAAAATTCCATTCTCATCACGAAAACTTTCAAATAACTTGTTTTCAAATTGTCCTCCATGATCACTTCTAATTGTTATAATCTTAATATCCTTTTCATTCATTACTTGCAAAATGTGATAAACACTTTGTAGGATTCATCCTCACTTTTTTATAATTTTACCCATGTTCACCTAGTGTAATCATCGACTATAACAAAGCCATATTTATTTTCACGTAGAAAGGTTGTTTTCACTGGCCTAGAGAGATCTATATGTAATAGCTCAAAGGGATTTGAGGTGGAGACTCAATTCTTTGTTTTTTTTTTCCTTTTGACAAGCTTCACACATAATTTTAGTTTTGTACTTAGCTTAAGTAGACCTCTAACTAGTTGAAGTTTACTCAGTTTGAAATTAATCTACGGTTTGCATGACCTATCCTTTTGTGGCAAATTTGTTTCTACATAGGAGACTAAACCTCTTGTTTATCTAGAATAAATAGATTTATCTAATAAATGTTGTTTTTCCTCTAACCTATAAAGAGTACAAATCCATCCTTTTAACTAATTGTTTTGCATGTTATTTGATTAAATATATTATCATAATAATTATCACTTAACTAGATAATACTTAATAAATTATGCTTAATACCTTTAAGAAAAAAGACATCTTTAATTGAAGGGGAAATACCATTACCAACTGTACCTTGACTATTATCTGGCCTTTTTGCTTCCATCCAAAAGTCATTGTGCCTACTTTGCTCAATGTTATTTCTAGAAGCCTACAATTTTCTCCCGTCATGTGTCGCAAGCATCCACTATCCAGGTACCATGATTGGTGTTTTAACTTGATTGTTGAGGACATCTGTCATATAAAAATTTGGTCTTAGGTACCCAAATTTGGTTTGTTCCTGGTTTGTTAGTCTTGAAAGGTTTCTTGTTTTTCTTTGTATTTAACAAAGAACAAGATGATTTGAAGTGACATTTCTTAGAGCAAAAAGTACACAAGATATCAGAGGGAATAGGTTTAGGTTCAGTTAGAGTTTCTTCAAATCCTATACCTTTTTTACTATTTCTACTAACTTCATAAATCATAGAAGCATACATCCTTCTTTCCAAATCATTCGAGTTATATGTGGTATTTTCAATTGATGTTGAACTATGATTACTTTTTAAATTTAGATTTTCAGCCTTAAGTTAAGCAATATCAGTTATTAGAGTTGCATTTTATGTTTTAACTTATGCATTTTGATTCTTTAAAATATTAATTTCTTTTGTTAGGTTTGCATTTTCTTTTCTAAGTGATCTAAGGACAATTTGTGATTCTTGTTCAAGAATTCATTTATAATAGTAATTAAATCACATTGAGTTAAATCAAAAAATACCTCAATTTCTTCATCTGCTTATTCACTTCCAGAGTCAGAATTTGTGTTGGATCCAGAGGCAAATTTCGTATGAGTCATCAGAGTCAAATCTGCTTGCTCAATCATCATATGGGGATTCATTAGAATCATCCCATGTAGTCATCAAACTCTTCTTCTTGGATCTAGAATATTTCCTATGTTTTTTCCTTTTCTCCATATTTGTAAATTCTGACTTGATATGTTCAGGTTCACTACATCCATAGCATATGACGTTTTTCTTGTCCGATTAATCATGATTTCCTCTACTGGATTGCTTGGAATCTCTTTTAGGAAATTTCTTCTTTCTGTTGTGCCACATCTTTTGAATTTTTTTGGATATGAAAACCAATCCCTCTTCCTCTAAGTCTTCATTCTGATATTCTAAATCATCATCCTCTAATTTTGACGTTCCCTTCACAACTTACTTCTGCTTGGATTTTATGCCAAGGTTGATTGCTTCTTCATGGGCTCATCCTCTACAAGTTCAATTTCACATGATCTGAGAGAACTAATTAATTCTTTCAGATTTAGAGTATTCATATCCTTTGCTTCTTGAATGGAAGTGATCATAGGTCTCCACTTGCTTGGAAGACTTCTTACTATCTTCTTCACATGATCAACAGTAGTATAACTCTTCTCAAGTATCTTTAATTATGAGACCAGAGTCTAGAATCTGGAAAACATTGTTTCAATGTCTACATCTTCTTCAATCTTGAACAACTCGTACTTTTGGACTTGAAGGTTGGCATTTACTTATTGAACTTTCTTCTTCCTTCATAGGTTAGAATCATACTACATTATATACTCCTAGTTAATGCACTGGTCAAACTCCTTGAAAGTTATTTATCATGAATGTTCTGGACTTATTATGCATCTTGTATATCTTTTTCTAATCAACATCCATCTCTTTCCTTGGAATATTAGTAACATCATTTTCTTTTGAGCAATATAACTATTTTCCACCAAGTCCCAAAGCTCAAGATCTTGTGAAATAAAGAAACTTCTCAGCCTATCCTTCTTGTTCTCAAAACGTTCTCCAACAAGTAGAGGTGGTTTGTTGATGTTTCACCCAATTGTCTCTTCATTAAATCCATACATGTTTAACCGTTAGATCCTTCCTCAAAAACTGTAAAGTGCTCACCCTTGAGATCGAACTCTGATGCCAATTGAAGATGCAAACACGATAAAGGGGTTGAATTTTCTCATCTCCTTGATTATAACAATGACCATCGCACTCTAAGAAAAACACTTCGAAAATAATTTTTATTCGAACAAATGTTTATCTCTTTGAACTCTAAAATTAATTTGGAATTTTGAGCTTGGGCTCTCTACTCTTTACTGATTTTTCAATAATCTTCTTCTTTAGCCTTGAGTATCTATTTATAGATAAAATTAGGGCTTCAATTTAGTCCTTGTTTAATTCTGAATTATATATTCATCTCTAGCTTAGTCAACAATGATCTTAATCAAAAATAATTCTTAACAAGATTTTTTTTTGATAATATTTCTTTAGTCAATAATTTATTTCTAAATCCAATCTGAGAAGTTTTTCTAGATTGAGTTTGTTTAGATTGAGTTTGTAAATTCTTCTAATTGATATTGTTTGTATTTTGTTAAGATTGAGTTTGTAAATTCTTTAAATTGATATTTCTTTCCTCGTGCTTTCTTTGATCTAGAGATGAACATAATGTTCGACCGATTATTGAACTTTCACAAGTAGGATTATGGCTAAGTCCAATTCAATATTTTCTCCTTTTTAAAAATCTAAATAATATCTTTGAAAATAATAAATGTATCTTCTTGCGAGTGTTTCTTCTTGCAAACAATTCTTGATCATATTTTCTTGTAAATAATTCATATCTTCTTGTGATATATCTTGATCAAATCTTCGTGTAAATAATTCATATCTTCTTGTAAATAAATCTTGAGCAAATATTCTTGTAAATAATTCATATCTTCTTGTAGATAAATCTTGATCAAATATTCTTGTAAATAATTCATATCTTATTATTGATAAGATGTTGATCATATCTTTTTCAAATCATGATCATATCTTCTTTTCAACTTGGTCAAAGATTTTCTTTAATTTTAAATCTGAATCAAATCTTATTTTAGATTATCTTCAAAAATATGAATCTTATTTCTTACATTGTGAAGTCAAATATATTGTTCTCATAAAATAAAAGAATAAGTATAAAACCAAATTGGTTCCAACATTTTTTATTGTGGTCATGATTGCAAGAAATCAAGATATATCATAATGATTTATATCAATACTTTAGAAATTTATTCATCATTGAAACCTTTCCAAATTTGTCCCCATAATTGATTCAACATATCTTGATAATGAGAGAGGAAGAGTAGAGGCTGCCATGATCAGAGTATGTCACACAATTCTATAAAGAGTAACCTTTATATTAGAGTATTGACTTTCCATCAGAGCATTGACTCGTATAAGAGTGTTGACTTTCTATCAGATCATTGACTCATATCAAAGTCAAATGATCAAATTCTTATCATGCTTATCATATGTAGAATTATCAAAGTGTTACATGCAAATACGATTTTCAAAGTGTTGTCACAGTGTTCCTTTAAATTATCCAATCATTAGAGAATGCAACGTAAAGTCATTTAATATTTCATCGTTAAGGAACTGCACACTTACATAAAACATTTGTGCTTTAAATTGTTCCTACAAAATAATTTGTGTTATCATCAAAACAAGTAATGGGCCTAGTTCTTCAAACAAATTTGGTTCTAACATACTTCATGGTTCTAGTCAGTTTGAGACATCTGAATGTACTCTTGAATAAGTTATTTATCATCCCTTTTTGACCCATGTGCTTGTTCTTTTTGCCTTCTTCATATGGCTTGATGCTACCATTTCAAAATTTATTTTCCATAGAAAACTACTCAGTGTTTCATATAATGGTTTTTTTTCTGTTTAAAATCATGATATGAAAATCCATTTTCTTCAAAACCAGGAGGTTGTGTAACATACACTTGCTCATTTATATATCTAATTAAAAATGCATTTTTCAAAAGAGACTAAGATTCTTTTCGCCTCTAACCTTGCTACATGAGCAATTGTTTTAGTTTAATCAATGTAACCTGTGAGATACAAGCCTTACTTTGTTTCTTACCACTTCACCTTTTTCATTTAGTTTCATCCTAAAAACCCATTTGGTTCATATAGGTTACATCGAGCAGGACTTTTGATTATAGACAACTTCATATTCACTGGAACTTAACTGACTTATTCACAGTAGGTTAGGCCTCAGTCCTTTCACAAGTAAAACATTTTTTTGAACTATTTTTAATTTTAATAGAATAACATAACATAAAATATCACTGCAAAGCTCCCCCTTGGAATCATCTGCTATGAGTTTAAAGAGTCAGGACATTTCAAATCAGAATGCTTAAACATCAAAAAGGAGATTCCCAAAGAAAATACTTCAAGGAAAAGTAGAAAGATCTTATGGCAGATGAAGACTTGGGATGACTCTGATGAAGATGAAGAGCACACAAACATGGCCCTAATGGAAGATACACATTATGACTCTGATTTTGACATTGAATTTGTTGACAAATAAATTGAGGTATTATCTAACCTATCTCGTAATGAACTTATAAATATGTTAAATGATTTTCTCAACTAGAATGGCAAAGTTTCTTCAAAATTGAAATCCTTTAGAAACGTTCAGGACATCTTAACAAATAAATACAGTTTCTCTTGAAAATTATTTTGAAAACCTAACAAGAGAAAATCTAACTCTAAAAGAAAATTTTCCAAAAACTTCATAGGATAGAGTCTTTAACTATGTTATGCATGAAAAAGCCTTTTAAGAATTTCTTGAAAATAGCCTAGACATAAACAAAGTTAAACACTACTCATGGTACCTAAGAGTAACATAATATATCTTGCAGATATCCTTAGAAACAAAGTTAAAACACCAGTCGTGGTATCTAGATAGTGGATGCTCATGATACATGACGAGATAAAAGTTTATGTTCCAACACCTAACCCTCAAGAACGAAGGATTCATAGGTTTTGGATGTGATAAAGGGATAAGATCATTGGACATGGCACAATAGGTAATGCTTCACTTCCCTCTATTAAAAATGTTTTACATGTAAAAGGACTAATGCATAACCTATTAATTATAAGTCAATTAAGCGACATTGATTATGATGTTGTCTTCAATAAAAAATTATGAAATGCAATAAGTCAAAAAAGATGGATCCATACTATTCACTAGTCCAAGGAAAAACAATATTTACAAAATACACTTATCTGATTTGGAAAAACAGGATGTAAAGTGTCTTATGCATGTGAATGAAGAATAACTTATTTGGCACAAAAGATTATGACATGCCACTTTGAAGTTAATCTCAAAATTGAAAAGACTTGATTTAGTCAGAAGCTTGCGAAATCTAAAATATGAATTAGATGTTCTTTGTGAGGTATGTCAGAAATGGATACTAACAAAATCATTTTTTTCCTCTAAAAAAGGCCGTTTCCACTTCTAGACCACTTGAACTTTTACATCTTTATTTATTTGGCCTTATAAAGACTACCTATGTTAATGTAAAAAGTATGGACTCGTTATTGCTCATGATTAATCTAGATGGGCATGGGTAAAGTTCCTTAAACACAAGAATGAGTCACATAAAGTTTTCACTATCTTCTGCAAACAAATTCAAAATGAAAAAGGTTTTGTATTTCAACAATTCGTAGTGATCATCGGCAGAATTTGAAAATAAGTTTTTTGAAAACTTCTGTGAATAAAATGGAATTTTACATAACTTTTCATCTCTATTAACACCTCAACAAAACAGTGATGTAGAAATAAAAAATAGATCTCTTTAGGAAATGGCACACACCATGATTCATGAAAAAAAATGTTGTTAAACACTTTTGGGCAGAAGTAGTGAACAATGCATGTTATGTTCAGAATAGAATCTATATTAGATTTATTCTTAATAAGACTTTTTACGAACTATGGAAAGGAATAAAGCAAAACATTGCATACGTTCATCTATTTGGTTGCATATGCTATATTTTGAATATCAAAGAGAATCTTGGAAAATTTGATTCAACATCTCAATAGTGGACCTTATTAGGATACTTTGAAAGGTCTAAAGTCTATAAAGTATACAACAATGAAACACTTATTGTTGAGGAATCAATTCATGTCAAGTTTGATTACATAAAGGTTGACCATAAAATATAAAATCAAGATGTAGACTTTGTAGATCTACAAATATCATAAAAACAATATATATTATAGGAACCAACAAAGCCATCATTCAATAAATCGGAAGATATGATTGAGAACTCAAGAACAAGCAATAATGAACCTCCCACAAATCAAGATCATCAGGAATCCACACTGATCCGCTGTCGCACACGGGTCAAATACATTTGATAAAATGTAAGTAGAGGTAATAACTCGAGTCGTTTCGCAAGGACTTGTGATATAATAATATTAATCGAATTGAAAGTTGAAATTTAAAAGGAGGTTTTTTAGATTTTTGTTTTAACAGATGAGCAAAACGATTAATGTAAGACCCATAATTTCAAAGTACCATTTATGTATTTTCGGTGTATTTTGGATTTTGGCTCGGAGGCTTTTAAGCCAAAATTAATAATATTTTGGAGTTTTATAATCAAAAAGATATTTTGATGCCAATTAAAATTTCTCGTCGATAAATAAATTGAAATTAATTGCGGCGAATCCTTTACGGATAATTCAATGCGTTTCGGGTGAAACGGTAATTTAACAAATATCTAGATATTTTGAGATATTTGTTAAGTTATATTTATTATCTATATATGTTTGTTGGGAGGGAAAATGAAAGGAAAACTAGAAGGAAGAAAAAGGAAAAGAAAATAGTATAAAAGGAAGGAAGGAAAAAGGAAGAAAGGAAAAACAAAGGAAAGAAAAAGAAAGGAAGGAAAATCGAAAATTCCATCTTCTTCCTCTGAGTCGTGACCACTTTTCTCTCTTTCTCCCGTTTTCATCTTCGTCGCTTTCTTTTCTTCAAAACTAGTAACCCAAGGTTGGATGAGAGTTAGATCAAGGATTTCGCAACTCCACTCTTCCTCTTTGATTCGAAAACGAAGAAAAACGGTATTTGAGATCCAAACACAAACCCCTCCATTTCTTCTAGATCCAAGCTTCTTTTCGATATATGTTTGTTTGGAGGGAAAAAGAAAGGAAAACTAGAAGGAAGGAAAAGGAAAAGAAAAGAGTATATAAAGGAAAGAAGGAAAAGGGAAGAAAGGAAAAACAAAGGAAAGAAAAAGAAAGGAAGGAAAATTAGAAAAATTCCATCGTCTTCTTCCACTCCCGCGGCCAATTTCTCTCCTTTCTCCCATTTTCATTTGTGTCGCTTTCTTTTCTTCAAAACTAGTAACCCAAGGTTGGGTGGGAGTTAGATCAAGGTTTTCGCAACTCCACTCTTCCTCTTTGATTCGAAAACGAAGAAAAACGGTTTTTGAGATCCAAACACAAACCCCTCCGTTTCTTCTAGATCCAAACCTCATTTCTCGAAGAGATAGAAGGGAAAGTTGCTCACCACCACGCTACGGTGCTAGTGAACTAATTTGGAAGCGGCGTTGCGAGCGGAAAATTTACCGGAATTACTCGCGGTACCGGAAACGCGCGTTAAAGCTAACGTTGAGGTAAGGGCTCCTTCCAAACTTCTAGTTTGCATTAGGGACTTATCTGTGGTTGTGTGGGGAGGAATTTGTTAGGGTTTAATGTATCGATTTGGGGAAAAACGAATCAAATGCGTTATGGGTAAAATCTTAGAGTTAGGTTTTGTTTATATTGATGAATGTTTCGTGGTAAATGAATTTGAAGTCATTGTGTATGATTACGAGTAAATGAAATTTGTTGTATCTGGGTGTTATGTTGCGTTGATTTGTGTTCGTTGTATTTGGCGTGTCCATACTTGATGTTTGTTAATTGGTGCGTTTGTTGTGAATTATGGTTTGAATGTGAGGGGATGTTTGAGTTTGTTTTTGTGGAATTGAAAAACCATTAGAGTAAACGAGTATTAAAAATGGGAAATCTTTTAATACCTCGGTTCACTTAATATGCGTTTGAGGAAAATGTTTAAGTTAACTGGGCGTTGAGAACGGGGAATCTCTTAATGTCTCGGTTACTTAACTATCGTTTTTGAAAATCGATCCGGTAAATGAGTATTAAGAATGGGGAATCTCTTAATATGACTGTTTGCTTAACGTTTTGTTTTGAAAATCATTAAGTTAAATCGGTATTAAGAACGGGGAATCTCTTAATGACTTATTTAATTAATGTTGTTTGAAAGTCGTTTAAGTTAAATGGGTATTAAAAATGGGGAATCTTTTAATATCTGCATTTGCTTAACGATTGTTGTGAATGGAGTCTGTGTATGCTCATGCATTTCATTTGGTAAATTGTGTCGACCCGTGATAGGTGACACCTTGGTAAACTGTACGGACCCGTGATAGGTTGTACGTTTGCGATTTACATTTTAGTAAATCGTGTTGACCCGTGATAGGTGACACCATGGTAACTGTACTGACCCGTGATAGGTGGTACATTTACGATTTACATTTTTGGCGAATTGTGCTGACCCGTGATAGGTGGCACCTAGGTAAACAGTACTGGTCTGTGATAGGCGGTACGTTTACGATTCCCGCTTTTTCTTTTAGTAAATCGTGTTGACCCGTGATAGGTGACACCATGGTAACTGTACTGACCCGTGATAGGTGGTACATTTAGTAAACAGGGACTTGGCCAAATGGACAAAATCGATTAGCCAATCGATTTTGTAATCAGTTGTCGAAAATCATTTACGAAATCGATTGCCCAATCGATTGGGCCTAAGTCAGGGACTCATCCATATTCGACCAAATCGATTTGGAAATCGATTGGCCATTAAGTCAGGGGCTCAGCTATCCTGTCAATCGATTGCCTAATCGATTGAATCAAGCCAGAGTTCAAAATTTCACTAAAAACCTTCAGGAAATCGATTTGGAAATCGATTGGTATTAAGTCAGGGGCTCAGTTATCCTGTCAATCGATTGCCAAATCGATTGATTCAGCCCAGGATTCTGTTTTCATAAAAAACCTTCACCCCAATCGATTTCCCAATCGATTGGCTCAGTGAAAATCCTCAGTTTGAGTTAGATGATTGATTACTCATTAACTTATCCATGTCTTGATTTGTTACGTGTTAATTAGGAGATTGAGAACTTCATTTTGTTTTCATTTTTAATTGGCAAAGTATTGTATGAACTTTTAGCATATTGAAAATCCTGTTAAGGTGCATGCTTAATTGGCATTTTGTTTTCTTTTTGTGTAAATGTTTTGGATTTATAATTGGAGAAACTTTTCCGCTGCTTGTAAATTATAATGACTCAATTATCTATCCAAAGGCATTTCCTGATTTAATTCTTTGTTTGTTTTTAATTACTTTTTAAAAAAAAAATATACCCTCGCTTAAGAAAAACGGGGTGTTACAATTAATCTACATATTCGAGTTTCAGGCATATCACAGATTCTATCAATGAGGTTAATTTCTAATTCGTGTTACTATTCTTATTTGACTATAGAATTGATCAAAAATGCGTAATCAATCCTATGTGAATTCAGTTTCTTTGACTGGATTAAGCATTAAAATCATCAAAATATTACAATTAACGATCAAGCATCGCAAAATTATAATTCAATTAAATTAGAAATCAAAACCAAATTATGTCAAATGAATTTAATCGGTCCTATTGATACACAATTTAGGCAATCAGAATATCAAAGCGAAATTGACAGTGTAACCTGAATCTCAATGTGTTGATGAAACTCTGAACTTGTGGATTAATCTTGTAAAATTAGCCTTCCATGAAATTAAAATAAAAATTGTTTATTCCTTGTATCAATCTGAATCCTAAAATTTCATTTCATATGAAAAGAAACAAAAATCTCAATATATAGTACTCGATATTGGGTTTTAGGGTTTAGAGTTTAAAAACAAGTAGCTCGGAATTTAAAATTATTACAAAAGTTTAGATTATGAAATCTACAATTTAGGCCCAGTAAAGTTCGGCAATGGGCTTTTATTCCAACACAAAAGTTGTAGCTCTGATTTGTAGCTTTCCAATGCTTGCTCGTATGCGCCAATCCCATATCAAGAACTCAAGTTATGGCTTATAGAGCGAGCAAGGGTTAAAATGCAAATAATAAAATTATAATTCAATTTCGACCCAAAGTTTAGAAACAAGCTAAAAAATTATTCTAAGCTATAAAGAGCTTTTTAAATACCAAACTAAAAAGCTAGAAACATGTGCCCAAATGATATGATCAAATTCCCCCACACTTAAGCTTTAGCACTCCCAAGATATAAAATTCTCTCAACCACTCAAAGTGTTTGGGCTACTGTTTACACTCAAAGCACATCATGAAAGCTAGCAATATCATATGCTTGACAAGCCTCTAACATCTATATTTGAAACACATGCACATAATGATCAAAAGGTCTTTATTCGGGTTGTAACATGGCCAAGGTAATGGAGAGATAATCCTAAGGAGACTAGGGCTGAAAATCCAAGAGGAAAAAAAGATTAATGATTAAGCGAGAAAAACAACATTAAGAAATAACTAAACAAAATATCATTGACTTTTATTCTCACACTCTCTTTTCTCACAACACAACCATTTTCCTCATTTTATTCCTCATATTTTTTTTTCTTTCTTTTTCTTTTATTTTTTTTATAACACTCAAATTTAAAAAAACAAGTTGAGCACCCCTACACTTATTTAAGGAAAGATGGAAAAATAGAAAAATATATTCCATTCATAATAAGGCTTAAAAATCTTGTAAAGGTTAATGACCTTTCAAAAATGATACACAATTTAGCATTTTAATTCAATTTATTTTACCAAGAATGCACAAATACTATCCAATTATGTCAGTCCAAACAAACTCACAACAATTACAACCACAAAGTCTGATGAAAAAGCATGTAGTGCAATGTCCATTTTTATTTTTATTTTTTATTTTTTATTTTTTATTTTTTTATTTTTTGAAATATAATAAATAAAATCCTAAATAATACCCCCACACTTAAATTACACATGGTCCTCAATGAAAGTAACAAGTATAAAACAAGAGTAAGGAAATAGAGCTCTATGTTCAAACTTTAGTGTAGGTGGGCTTTTCCAAGGAGAGTTCTTCTATGGTAGCATCTTCAAGCACAGAGCTCTCATGGAATAGCTTGAGGCGTTGTCCATTTACTTTGAACACTTTCTCGGTGTTTTCACTTTTTATTTCCACTGCACCTTGAGGAAAAATGTTAGTAATAACAAAAGGGCTAATCCACTTGGATCGAAGTTTCCCAACCATAATTTTTAGACGGGAGTTGAACAATAAAACATTTTGGCCAATGGAAAATTCCTTCCTAGAAATCATCTTATCATGAAAGTACTTAGTTTTCTCCTTATAGATCCGAGATTTCTCATAAGCTTCAAGTCTAAGCTCTTCAAGTTGTTGCAATTGAAGCTTTCTCTCCAAACCTGTTTTCTCTATCTCAAGGTTACAACTCTTGACCGCACAATAACCACAATGCTCTATTTCAACTGGGAGGTGGCATACCTTACCAAACATAAGTCGATAAAGGGAACAACCCTATCAGTGTTTTGTAGGATGTTCTATGAGCTTAAAGAGCTTCTTCAAGTCGGTGGATCCAGTCTTTCCTGTTTGGTTGCATCATCTTTTCTAAGATCTCTTTGATTTCCCTGTTTGAGATTTTAGCTTGCCCATTAGTCTGGGGTTGATAAGGTGTAGAAACTATGTGCTTAACCTCATACTTCTGAAGCAAAGCATCCACGGTGCAGTTGCAAAAATGAGTGTCTTGATCACTTATGATGGCCCGGGGTATTTCAAACCTACAAAAAATATTTCATTTGATAAAATCTACAACAACTTTAGAATCATTACTCCTAGTGGGTATTGCTTCCACCCACTTCAAAACATAATCAACAGCTAGTAAAATATAGACAAAACCAAAATATACAGGAAAAGGGCTCATAAAGTCAATGTCTCACACATCAAATACTTCATAGAAAAGCATAGGTTGATGAGGCATCTCACTCCTACGAGAGTCATTGGTGTTCCTGCTATTTGGCATTGTTCACAAGTTTTGTAAGTCTCAAAAACATCTTTAAACAAAGTGGGCCAAACGAAACCCGAGTCTAAGACTTTTCTTGCTGTCCGTTGAGGACCAAAATGTCCCTCAACTTGAGAGACATGACAAAAATAAAGAATGGATTGAGCCTCATGGTGGGTAACACATCTCCTAATCATCTGGTCACTATAGATTATCCACAAATATGGATCATCCCACACATAGTATTTCGCATCACTTTTAAGTTTGTGTATTTGTGTTATGGATGCATCTGCAGGAAGGATTCCAGCAACTAGATAATTAACTAAACCAGCAAACCAAGGAGTTACCTCACGTAACTGTAGTAGTTGCTCATCAGGGAAGTCATCTTGAATGGGGATGGGGTCCTCATCCATTTCTAATATGCTCAAATGATTTTCCACCAAACTTTCAGCTCCACTCTTATCTTTAATCTCTAAATCTAAATCAAATTCTTGGAGTAACAACATCCATCGGATCAATCTCGGTTTTGCTTCTGGTTTCTTCAGCAAGAACTTCAAAGTTGCATGGTCAGTAAAAACAACTACCTTCGAACCTAGCAAGTATGATCTAAACCTATCAAGTGCAAAAACAATAGCTAAAAGTTCATTTTTAGTGGTAGTATAATTAGTCTGTGCAGATTCTAAAGTCCTAGAAGCATAATAAATAACATGGGCAGCCTTACCAACCATTTGTACAAGGCCTGCTCCCACTGCATAGTTAGATACATCACACATAATTTCAAAAGGGAGGGTCCAATTGGATGGCTGAATTATGGGAGGAGAGCTTAGTGTTGCCTTTAAGAAATCAAACGCCTTCTTGCATTTGTCATCAAAGGTGAAACTAACATCTTTTTGCAGCAAATTTGACAGCATGAGAGCTATCTTGCTGAAATCCTTGATAAAGCGTCTGTAAAAACCTGCATGGCCAAGAAAAGAACGAATCTCGCAGATGCAAGATGGGTAAGGCAAATTAGAAATCACATCAATCTTGGCAGGATCCACTTCTATCCCATTTTTAGAGTTCACATGTCCCAAAATTATGCCTTGTTCAACCATAAAATGACATTTTTCATAATTTAGCACAAGGTTAGTTTCAATACATCTATGCAAAATTATATCTAAATTGTTCAAGCATGCATCAAATGAGGAACCATACACAGTAAAATCTTCCATGAAAACTTCTATACAATTTTCTATCAAATCAGCGAAAATACTAATCATGCAATGTTGGAAAGTGCCAGAAGCATTGCATAGGTCAAAGGGCATCCTCCTATAGGCAAATGTGCCAAAAGGGCAAGTGAATATGGTCTTTAATTGGTCCTCTAGTGCAATATGGATCTAGAAATAACCAGAAAAACCATCAAGAAAACAATAATGTGAGTTACCAGCCAACCGTTCAAGCATCTGATCAATGAATGGTAAAGGAAAATGATCATTTCTAGTAGTCTGGTTTAGTCTCTTGTAATCGATGCATACCCTCCAACTGTTCATTATAAGTTCGTTATTTTCATTTTTAACCCCTGTGAGTCCAGTTTTCTTAGGGACTAACTGCACCGGACTCACCCATTAACTATTAGAGATGGGCTATATAATGCCTGCTTGCAAGAGCATGGTCGCTACTTTTTTTACAACATCCAAATTTAATGGGTTAAGTCGCCTTTGGGGCTGCATGACTGAGTTTACCCCATCCTCCAGTAGTATCCTATGCATACACATGGATGGGCTAATACCAGGAATATCAGCCAAGGTCCATCTGATTGCCTTCCATTGTTTTCTCATAATCTACAATCGCTTCTCTTCTTGTTCATCTTCATGTTTGGCTGAAATAATCATAGGTAACTTATCACTTTCTTCTAAATATGCATATTTTAAATTTTCGGGAAGTGGTTTAAGCTCTATAGTCGGTGGCTATTCAATGGAAGGTACAACACCAGTGGCCGAAGCTAAGTCTGCAAAATCAATTATGTTAGTGGAAATATCAATATCAGCACAATGAACAACCTGCAAGGCAGCTTCGATCTCAGCACACACAGAGCACAATTAGTAGCAAACATATCGGGGTAAGTGTCATCAATCAAATCAGCAAGTTATTCAATTTTCAAAATAGAATGCTCTTCCATGGGGTGTTTCATAGCATCAAAGATGTTAAATTTTACAATGCTATCACCAAATTCGATGGATAGAGTTCCAGCATGTACATCAATTTTTGTTCTAGCAGTTTTCAAGAATGGTCTGCCTAAGATGATATGCGCCTTGTTGGACTTATTCTCTCCCTCTCCCAACATGTCCAAAATGTAAAAATCTACATGAAATGTCAATTCATTAACACAAACAAAAGTACATCCGCCACAAGTCCAGCAGAACGAGCATTGCTCCTGTTCGCCAATTGAATGGTAACACCTATACTCTGTAAAGGTCCAAGAACAAGAGAGTTAAAAATAGATGTAGGCGTAACAATAATGGAAGCTCCTAAAGCTAACATAGCATTTTGAAATTGACTATTGCCTATGGTACATGGAATGGAAAAAGTTCCCGGATCTTTCAATTTATGAGGCATGAGCTGAATGAGGACTGAAACATTTTGCCCCATGTTTACTCTTTTGTTACCTTTTAACCTTCTCTTGTGTGTGCATAAATCTTTTAGAAATTTTGCATATCTTGAAATTTGTTTAATTGCTTCAATGAGGGGAATGTTCACTTCCACCTTCCTAAATGTGTCTAGGATCTCGTTGTTTGTATCTGCCTCGTCCATTTTCTTAGTCTTCACTGCCCTTTGAGGAAAAGGAAGTGGTATATTTTTCTCAACATCAACAGTTTCAGGTATTAGAGTGTCATCATCAACCTTGTTATTCTTCACAGCAGTTTCAGGTACCTTTGGTATTTCAATAGCTTTCCCAGACCTCAATGTAATTGCACTAACATTGGGAGCATTTGGATTTACTACTGACTATGTAGACAATTGGTTTGACCCCTGAGTATGCAATTGATTAATTGAAGTGGCTAGCTGACCAATCTTTTTTTCCAAATTTTGAATGGTGGAATCTATTCTTTGTTGAAATTAGAGATTCTGGACAGCCGTCTGCTTAACGGGATCCTCTAATGAAGGTGCATTATTTTGTTGTTGTGGAATATTTTGTTGTTGTTGATGTTGTTGTTGCCTAGGTTGCTGTTGTGTAGATGAATTCACCCATCTCAAGTTGGGATGGTTTCCCCAACCAGGATTGTACCTATTAGATGACAGATCATAGTTGGCTTGAGGATTGTATATATTTGTTGCATATGCTTGAGGAGCATCCGCAATTGGATCTTCTTATAATGTAGGACATGAATTTGTAGGATGTTCTAGAAAAGAGCAAATACCACAGACCACTGTTTGGATTTTACCTATTTCCAATTTTTTTACTAAATATGTAAGCTCATCAAGTCTCTCTTCTAAATTCTTGTGGGAAGTAGCTTGAATTTCATTCACACCTCTTGTCAACACTACTGAATTTCCTCTAGTTGTAAACTACTGAAAATTAATGGACATGTTCTCAATCAAAGCTTTTGCCACTTCTAGGGTCTTATCGACAAGTGTTTTCCCACTAGCAGCATCCAAAATGCTTCTATCCATAGGTAGCAAGCCTTCATAAAAATATTGGAGGAGTAGTTGTTTAGAAATATGGTGATGAGGATAACTAGACACTAATTTCTTGAATCTCTCCCAATACTCATGCAATGATTCCCTGTCAATATGCCTAATGCCACATATTTCTTTTTTGATTGATGCAGCTCTTGAGGCAGGGAAGAATTTTTCTAGAAACAATATTTTGAGATCATTCCAACTTGGAACGGAACCTGGTTAAAGCTAGTATAGCCAGTCCTTGGCAGTATCTTGGAGTGAAAATGGGAAGACTCTCAGCTTAATGTTGTCTTTTGTGACTCCTTGAGACTTCATGGTAGAACACACAACATGGAATTCTTTCAAGTGTTTGTGGGGATCCTCACCTGCAAGACCATTAAACTTTGGAAACAAGTGTATTAAACCATATTTAAGTTCAAATGGTACAGTAACTTCAGGATATGTGATACACAATGCATTATAATTGACATTAAGTGCATCAAGTTGTCTTAAGGTTCAATTATTTGCATCAGTCATATTTTGCAGCAAGTTGTCACTTTCACTATCTGACTCTGACTCGTTAAGTCTACGACGTAAATGAAATGTCTTATCTATTTCAGGTTCAAGGGAATGTAGATTTACAGAACTAGCTCTAGTCATGCATCATCATAACAATGCAATGCAAAATCACAATTCTGAAAATTCCAACAATGTCCTTATCGCTATAATTGAAGTGAAAATTCCAAAATCCTATCAAATAAAATCTAAAAAAGATACAAATACCACCAAAAATTTCTAAAAATCAAATAAAGGTGTCGCAAATTTTTTTGGAATTTTAGGAGAATAGGAAAATTCAAAAAATTTAAAAAGGGTCTAAACGAAGAAAATTGGGGTTTTTAGCGTCGAATCCCATAATAAGTCCTTTATAAGGGAGTCCTATTCCTTGATTTTTTTTTTCTGATTTTCTAGCGAAATTTCGGCGAAATCCGAGACAGACGTCTGAAAACCGGGTTTTTTTACTAGCAACGTGCCTACGAGCTTGCAACAAGCCTACCCGATCTGTAAAGCAACAAAACATGAAGAACAATTGTTAGGACGATTAGTAATACTCTAAAATTGGTTAATATTGGTTAATATTGTTATCAGAGAGTCCCCGACAACGGCACCAATTTGATCCATTGTCGCACACGGGTCAAATACAATTGATAAAATGTAGGTAGAGGTAATAACTCGAGTCGTTTCGCAAGGACTTTTGATATAATAATATTAACCAAATTGAAAGTTGAAATTAGAAATGGGGTTTTCTAGATTTTTGTTTTAACAGATGAGCAAAACGATTAATCCACTTATTCGAGTTTCAGGCCTATCACATATTCTATCAATGAGTTTAATTTCTAATTCATGATTCTTTTCTTATTTGACTATAAAATTGATCAAATAAGCTTAATCAATCCTACGTGAATTCGGTTTCTTTGACTGGATTAAGCATCACAATCATCAAAATATTACAATTAACGATCAAGCATTGCAAAATTATAATTCAATTAAATTAGAAATCAAAACCAAATTCTGTAAAAAGAATTTGATCGATCCTATTGAAACACAATTTAAGCAATCAGAATATCATTATAATCAAATAAACAGAAATAGAATCATGAAGCGAAATTGACAGTGTAACCTAAATCTCAAGGTGTTGATGAAACTCTGAACTTGTGGGTTAATCTTGTAAAATTAGCCTTCCATGAAATTAGACTTATGGAAAGGAATAAAGCACAACATGGCATATGTTTATCAATTTGGTTGAATATGCTATATTTTGAATACCAAAAAGAATCTTCACAAATTTGATGAAATAAAGGTTGACCATAAAACATTAAAGCTAGATGTAAATTTTGTAGATCTACAAATATCATAAAAACCAGATATGTTAGAGGAACCAACAAAGTCAGACTCTAATGAATCAGAAGATATGCTTGACAGCTCAAGAGCAAGCAATAATGAACCTCCCACAAATCAAGATCATCAGGAATCCAAACTTGGATAGAAATACAAATCTTCTTATTCAGTTTCTCTTATCATAGAAAGTGTAAATGATCATCTAAAAACTATACCCGCTTTTAGAAGAAAAATATATATGATTAGACTACTATTTGAAATTGAACCAACAACTATAGACGAAGCTTTATAAGATGATAGATGGATAATGGTTATACAAGAAGAGTTTAATAAATTCAAAACAAGTGACGAATGGGATCTTGTCCCCAAACCTAAATAAAAGAAGTCATTTGGAACCAAGTGAGTTTTCAAAAACTAACTGAATGAGAAAGGTGAAGTGGTTAAAAACAAGGCTGGACATGTAGCTCAAGTATACAATCAGTAAGAAGGTATTGATTACACTGAAACTTTCGCTAATGTGGCAATATTAGAGGCTATCACAATTTTACTTTCATTTGCAATTTTTAATAAAATTATTTTATATCAAATGGATGTGACAATTGATTTCTTAAATGGTTACATAAATGAAGAAGTGTATGTTCAGAAACCTCATAGCTTTGAAGATAATTAATTTTTGTAACACCCCAAAATTTATAATAAACTATTTTTTTAAATTAAATATGATTTTTAATAATTAACTTGGTGTTAAAACGTTTTCTAGATATATTGATAAAAAAATTAGTGATTAATTTTCTTTATATGTGTTTGTTTTGGTGTGATAATTTTATACATATTTAATATAATGAGTAGTATAAATTATAAATATTATATTGAATTATTTTATTTATTTTTCTAAAAATAATAGTATTTTAGTGTAAGGATTTTATAGAATTAGACTTCAAGTGATTTTACGTGTATATGTACATTTATAATTGTTAAAATACTTTCATATGCATTTGACTAAATGATAAATGTGCATATAATTATATTTTAATTGCTTCTAACAATTTTTTACTTTAGTTAATTATTTCATAATTAACTATTTTGAATATATTATGAATATTTTAGAGTATCTACTTTTACTATTAGAAGTGTTAAAATATGTTTTTGGTGTTAAATTTCCTTAAAGTGCATATATTAATAAGTATAGTAATAGTTTTGAATACGACGATTTTTGTTATTATTGATATGTTTTTAAAAAAGTTAATTACTTTAATTAATCATTTTTTGAAAAATATTGATTTTGAAATATTAATAATATTGTGCATAATTTTCTTTTTATGTGTGCTTGTTATGATGTGCCTATTTTATAAATATTTAATTAATTTAGTGGCTAATATAAAATGTTGGTGCTATATTTATTTATTTTATCATTTTAACTGTTCTCAAAATATAATAACATTTTAATTTAATATTATAGAAGATATTATTTTAGTGGTAAATAAATAAATTAAAATAAGTGTGTAATTAATTGGGTCTTATAAAAAAATAAAATACGGTAAGAAAACAAAATGGGGTTCAATGAGTTAGGTTAATAATAACTTAATTGTGATATTGGGTGTCGAATAAATTTTGTGCTTTTGTTTGATTGGACGAGTTTATATGATGTGATAATAAAGTATGGATGCACTATGATACGTTTATGTGATCATGATGGTATGATTGATGATAGTGATGTTATAAATTTGTGATGAGTTTATGAGATGATGATGTATGGTTAATGATAGTAATGTTATAAATTTGTGATGAGAATAGAGAAGTAACCCCATAGTTGACAAAATAATTGTGATTCTAACTTATGCTTGAGATGATGATCTTAATGGAGTATCATAGGTCAATGAGGGGAGAAACTAGATGTTATTTCTTTGAAGTGGAGATTATCTTGTAATCATATAGGTAGGGCTTGACAAGCCACGTGATGTTGGGGAAGTACAATTGAATGAGTCTGATCATCACAGTCTACTGTTGAGCCTTAAGGCAAGATTTTTAGACCTTGGAGGTATTCAGGGTGAGAATTCCTAGGTGACTTGGAGGTAGCCCTCCAAATATCGGGAGCTACCATGCAACACATGTTTACTTCGACTGTCGCGTATATGTGTCTCGAGTTGTGTTGAGGGGATATATGAGGATAACGCCAATTTGAATTTTCCGCCCACTCGCGTGGTGGCGTAGTATCAAGCCTCTTAACTAAGTACTTCATAGTTAGAATGGTACCAAATTATGAAGAAGTAGAGTCTAAGCTCATGCATCACATTGAATTTTCTTGTGATTGTTTTGTTGTGATTAATGTGTTTTAAAAGTGATAATAGTTTCTCTTAGATGCCAGAATGATATCACCTACAACATACAAACTTCCTTTAGGTTAAGTGTTTCGTTTCAAGAGTCACGTCTCCAAAAAAAAAAATCCAACTTGAATTTCATTACTGATTAAGACCTACATTTTTCACATGCCTTAACACCTCAAATTCACGGTTCACTAATCCATTTCCTACATACTTCCCAATTCTGGACAAACCCAAAAATAATTTTCCTACATCTACTACCAACATTCATTCTGATACTTCTCAATTCTGTCACGTCCTTTATTTGCAGCTTGATGATTATCTTTTCATTATGACAGATCAAAGATATTGTATTCACTCAATCACTTTTCCATTTATACAAATCTTAAATTTCTACCTCGAACCTTGATACATCTTCATTATTGTGATTTCAATAAATCAAGCCTTACTAATTCCCACCAAACTTTTCCATTTCATGCTCAATTATTCCATATCACCCAAACATTAAACTCTGTTGATTGGCGAACACAATAACAACCCCCATGACATACACTTAATTAGTGCCTTTGTATAATTCGCATTCCTTTATAATAACAATATCTAAATTACGAGTGAGATAATTCCTTTCATAAATCCTTAATTGTCATAAGCTACATCTCCATGTGCTGTTCTGACAAGTTTTCTTGGCACATTTTCAAAAATTTGGTTCACTTGTTGGATTCTTATTCGTTCCCAACCTTCACTGAGGTACAAGCTGAAAGAATTCTAACAATCAAACGTCCTAAAGAACTATTTCCCAAATGATCCCAACAAGCATCTCCTAAGGAATAATTATCTATAAACCTCATCCTCATAACTTTGTAGTAAAATATCTCAAAGACCCACATACCTTTCATGGTCCATCTAGTCACTAAGGCACTCATTTTAAATCCTAACGCTTGACTTCCAAATGTCAACATCTAAACCATAAATCATTTGTTACATTTCTTCTTTTTCATTTTCTATCATTAAATAAAATTCTAAAATTTGATCCTCGAAATCTCCAAATTCTCATCACACCGTCTAATTCCATCCTTTTCATCTTAGGATACAATATGAGGTCGTATTCATCATTGACTCTAACTGTATTAGTAATCTCACTAATAAAAACTCTTTAAATCATAACACGACCTTTTTAGTAAATCTTCAAACACTCTCATCCATAACCTTGTAGATTTTAAACCATCGACTTAAAGATCAACC